>NC_048220.1:142666432-142707849 GCF_002007445.2 Ailuropoda melanoleuca | reverse complement strand
CCCTCGGGGATGCTGATGATTCTGACATTGGAACGTTTCATTGAGTCAGTAATCTCCTGTAATCTACATTCTTGCACATGGATTTTTTTAAGTCCAGATTCTATTTTATTTTTTTTAAAGATTTTTTAATTTATTTATTCAACAGAGATAGAGACAGCCAGCGAGAGAGGGAACACAAGCAGGGGGAGTGGGAGAGGANGGGGAGTGGGAGAGGAAGAAGCAGGCTCATAGCAGAGGAGCCTGATGTGGGGCTCGATCCCATAACTCCGGGATCACGCCCTGAGCCGAAGGCAGACGCTTAACCGCTGTGCCACCCAGGCGCCCCTCAGATTCTATTTTAGCTTTGTCTTCTACTAACCCATCCTCCAATTCACTGATACGTTCTCCTGCCTCATTCACCCTGGCCGTCAGAGCATCTAGTTTTGACTGCATTTGGCTCATAGAATTTTTCATTTCTGCCAGATTTGCTCTCATTTCCACCCTTAGAGATTCTATATTCTCATTAACATTTTCGTTAATAGTTTTTTCAAGTCTACACACCATTGATACTCTGAATTTCATTTCTGATAATTTGGTTATATCCATATCCATTAGTTCTGTGGCAGTGGCCACAGACTCATTGTCTTTTCTTTTCTGAGGGGGATTTCTCCTTCTCGTCATTCTGATGAGGAGAGGTTGTGGGGTTGTCCAGAGCCCAAATTATTGACCAGGACCCAGGCCTTGCACACTTGTTTTATGGGATCTTAGGGATGTGGGCTTCTTGATTTTTCAGCCTGCCTTCTGGGGGAGGGGCCTGCCACGCTGATACTCAGGCAACCCTGTTTGGGTAGAGTCTCCGTGTCCCCTGCGAGGGGGGATGGGGATGGGCACACTGTGAGCCGGTATTTCCAGGCTTTTGTTCTCTGGCGATGTTCCCTGGTGGTCGGCTATGCCTCTTCTGAGAGTCAGAGCAACAGCGGCTGAAATTCAGCCTCTGTCACAGAACAGAGGGATTGCGGCCCGTTCTCCACTGATGTTCTGGCCACTTTAACTCTCTTTCTGTTGTTGCTGCTCAACCCTGCAGCATCCCAGGATGTGCGCCCCACACCTGGCATCCCAGCCCTCACTTCCAGGGCCTGCGTGTCTCTGTCCTTTGTGTTTCTAACACCACCAGCCACCAGCCACCTTGCGCACTCCCAGAGCTCCCAGTCTCAGTCTGGTTCCACTGAGCACACCGGAGCTCCAGTTTTCAGATTAGTCGCGTGCGCTCCCAACTCACGGTCTCAGTCTGCTCTCTCGCGGGTGCCATCAGCGAGTCCACCCATTCCCCAGTGCAGGTGGCTACCACTTCCCGGTGCCGGAATGTGGCGGCTCCCTCCCCCTTCCGTTTATCTTCCGATATCTGTGCACGGATTCATGGCTCCCCTCTTCATACCTCAATACTCAGCGCTGGAGATGATCCTTTGTAGAGATCCAGATGTATCTTCCTGCGTCTCAGGCTGATTCCGTGGATGTTCAGGCTGGTCTGGTACCTATCCAGCTCAACTCACGGGACTGGCTGAAAAAGGGGTCCCCTACTCCGCCATCTTCTGTAGATGTCTTTAACTCTGTTTAATTCTGACTTGGGCCTCCAGTCTGCTGTGAGGGCAGGACACTGGGTCTCAGCCAAGGCCATGAGACTCTGGGGGGTCCTCATGGAGCCAAGGCCCTGGAGACCTCACTCAGCCCCCCATGCTGGTCACTGTGGGCCCCGGACTCCACTGTCTCTGGACAGGGACCCCAGAGGCCTTGGTTGGAGCTGGTCCCCCTGAGGGCCTGCAGCTCTGCCCTCTGCCACCCAGCCATCTCCCCAGGGACCCCAAGTCCTCCATCTTCGAGGCCCATTCCTCTGAGCCACCTCAGCCTCAGCTTTCCCCAAATTCAGGGAGGGAGGGTCCTTGAAGATCCTTGCTTCTGTAGTCGGCCATGTCACATAACTCACCCCAGCCCCACTTCAGCAGCCCTTTCACAACCCCTGAGGAGGGTATGACTATTACCCCATTTGGGGATAAGGGAGGTGTGGCTGTGCAAAGAGACTCACCCAAAGCTTCCCAGCAGAAGACATGAAATCAGAAACCTTACCTATCAGGCCGTGGTCCAGAGATGCAGGCTGTCCACTGCGGTGGGCTATCTTTATGTGTTGACTTGTCTGTGGTGCCCAGCTGTTTGGTCAGATGCCAAGCTGGGTGTTGCTCTGAAGGTATTTTTTAGCTGTGATAACCACTGAAATCAGTTGACTTTGAGTAAAGCTGATGACCCTCCATAATGTGGGTGGGCCTCATCCAAGCAGTTGAAGGCCTCAAGAGTAAACACTGAGGTTTCCCAAAGGAGAAGCAAATCGGCCTCAAGACTGCACCAGAGAAAACCTGCCTGACTTTCCTTCTAGCTGCCCTGCGGGATTGACACTCAGGACGGCAACATCGAATCCTCTGTGTCCATATGCTGCTGATTCTGTTTCTCTGGAACATGCCGACCAGACACGCATCTCTATGTGGGTGACATGGGAGGCTTCTCAAGCCCCCACAACCTTGACCAGAGACGTCAAGGACCAGAGATGGTAGTGAGCCTCGGACCCCATCAGGCTCCTGGCATGAGGTCACCGAGCGGAGCCCTCACCCCACCTGTGGCATCCTTGCTTTCCCTGGGAACGTCACTGGCTCAGGACTCGACCATAAGCTCTCCCCCAGTCCAGCTTTGCGGAGACGTGCGGATGGCGCTCTGCATGGGTGTATGTTGGTTCCAGGCTTGTTTACCTTTCTTTTGAAATACTGAAAGGGATTTTTCCCCCACTAAAATGTGTGTCTACTGACAGGTTTTGATCTTTCTTCATTGTTCTGTAATTGCCACTCAGACATGGTATTAAGTAGTGAAGGAAAATCCCCATATTGTATTACTGTAATGGAAGGTTTTAAGAAGAGAAACATTCTGGAACAATCCTGCCACGTTCTGTCACCAGCCTGGCATCTCTGCTCAGAGAGGGAGCAAGTGCCAAGCTGGGGACAGCCGGTGGGAAGGTGTGGGAGTGGCCACGGCTGTGGGCGGGGCCACTCCAGGAGATGGCAGGGGGATGGGAGGTCCACCGGACCATTCACTTGGACAGCAATAGTCAGAGAAAACTGGGTATTTAATTTTGAAACATCACCATCTGCCAAGTTCATGGCATATGGTCACATCCTAAGACAGAAAACTGGAAGAAGAGAAAAATATGAATTCATCTCACTAAAACAAACAAACAAACAAACAAAACATTTCTGGAATCTAAGAGAGATGTCCTTACCCCAGAAGTCCTGTTTCAACAATTAGTCATCCCTTCTTGAGACTTCAAAACACCTGAAGTCCCAGAGTGCTAATAGGGGAGGATGGGTTTACTTTAACAACCAGCAAATGTGCTTTTGGATCTTGTGCTCCTAGGGCTGAATCTTAACTTCTCGTGAGTGTGTCAAGAAGGGTCTGGGGGCACACGGCGGTGATGACGAGAGTTGTGAGTGGAGTGGTATTGGTCAGGCTGCTGGGCCAGTTGGCTGCCCCACGCAGGACCTCTCCCAGGAAGGGATCCCCCCGGGCTCTGAGGACCTAGGCAACCTCTATTAGTCTCACCTGGCCTGTCCAAATCAAGATGTGGCTAAAAAGTCTAGAATACGCACCGAATGTCAAAGAGTGAGTACGGAAAGGAGAGAGGAATGTGAAATATTTCTACAATATTTTTATTGGTTATGTGTTGGAATTCTATTTTAGATACATTTGAATAAATAAAATGTATCATTAAAGCTAATTTTACCAGCTTATTCTTACTACTTTCACTTGGCTACAAAAAGAATTAAAATTACACATAGGCAGCTTGTATCATATGTCTGTTGGACGGCATTGCTCTGAGCTCTAGGGCAGCAGCCTCTATGACGGCTCGAGGGTACTCACCTCCTGGTGTCCATGGCCATGTGTCATCCCCTGCGCTGGATGATACAGGAACACGGCCACATTGAGGGAAGTCAACTTCTATGGTTGGATTACAAAAGGTTGCAACTTTGTCTTGCTGGCAACCTCTCTCTGACTCTGATGCCATGAGCTGCCATGTTGGACGGACTCATGTGGCAAGACCCTGAGGTAGCCGCCTGCTGGTAGCCCACTCAGAAGGGGACCCCGCCAACAACCACCGAGAGGGTTGGAGGCCAATCCTTCTGTGAAACTCCACGTGACTGAGGCCTCAACACCCTGATGGCAGCAGAGGACCCAGCAAAGCAGGGTCTTGCTTAGGTTTTGCTTAAAGCCACGAAGGTTTGGGATAATTTGTTACGCAGCCACAGGTGGCGAAGAGCGTCCCTCCACCCCCGCCTGTCACGGGTACAGGAGACCCTCTGGTCTCTGATCTTCAGATTAGCCTGTCTGGATTTCAATTCTCCAGGCAAATAGTGTAGACACAGCCCTGAGTGGGAAGGTGCTGGTTCCCAGAGCGACAAGGTGGCCAAGACGTGGCACTGCATTGGGCGGAGCGTGAAAAACAACTGTGGCTTTGCAGCAAGAAAGCAGCCTAGCCTCCAGTTACGGCCCCAGAGCATCTCCAGGTTAGAGTTATAAGAAGGTAATTAAACTATGCAGAGATACAGCCGAGGGAAATGAAGACGTACGTCCGTGCAGAAACTTCCCAGCACCATTCATGATAGCTAACAGGTGTGGGCAACCCACACGTCCACCAAATGATGAACGGATAAAACATGTGGTCTGTCCGTTCAATGGAGTATTATTCATCGATAAAGGGCAACGAGGGGATGCCCACTGTAACATGCATGAGCCTTGACACTAAGCTCAGTGAAGGGAGCCGGTCATGAAAGACCCCATATCAGGCAGTTCTAATTGTATCAGAGTCCCAGAAGGAGCAAATCCAAAGAGCCCACAAGTAGATCAGTGGTCGCCGGGGGCTGCGGAAGGGGGGAGCTGGAGAGATAAATGATTAAGGTACGGCACATCATTTGGGATGAAGAAAACGTTCTAAAATTGGTGATGGTTGTACAACTTGGTGAATATACCAAAGACCGCTTGTATTAGTCAGGGTTCTCCGGAGACTCAGAACCAGGAGGATACATGTATCTAGGGAGAGAGATATATTTTAAGGGATCTGCTTTGCTCAATCAAAGTAGATGTTAATCTCATCCCAAAATTACCCTCACAGACACACCCAGGATAATCCTTGACCACCTCTCTGGACATGGTGACCCAGCCAGACTGACACAGAGCCCTGTCCATCACACCGAGGAATCGTACATGGAGTGAGAGACTTGTGTGGTGTGTGAGTTACATGCCAATAAAGCTCTTGTTAACAAGAGCCCAGCCGGGAGTTCCACTCAGTTCCGTGTGGCCGCAGCGAGGGCGTGCAGAGCCCTCAGCAGCCCTGCGGGAGAAGATGCTGGCCCCGCCCCGAAAGGAAGGGCACACGGAATCAGTACCTGGTGTGACCCGGGCTGGCTCGGCACGAGCATGCCATGACCGTAGGGGCACGCCGTGACCGTAGGGGCACAGCTCCAGCTGGAAAGCCACCTGGCCGCAGGACCAGCCAGGGAGGTTGCCGAGGCCATGCTGAGACCCAGATGGAAGGTCTAAGTCAGCCTGGTGGGTGAAGATGATGCTGGGGCTCTAGGGAAGGGAGGAGCCGAGAAACCGAGGCAGGAAACGGAAGGGAGCAGCAGCCCGGTTTGGGACACAGAAGAGAGAACAGGGTACGTGCTTTTATTGGTCACTGTTTCTTCTGCAGCTGCTTCAGTAACAGCCCATGAAGCCAGCACAAGTGCAATTCACAAAGCCTAGGGGCTTGAGGGTGTGAACCCCTCCCGCCGTGCAGGATGGAGCTGCGGTGGGGTGGGAGGGCTCTAGTGCCGACCACGCTATAACCAGAGCTGCACCTTTATCTCTCATGATGTACTGAGGCCCATAAGGTAAGGTCTGAAAAGTGAGCAGGCACCTGATTTTCACTGTATGACCCGCCACTGCTGGTACATGGGGTTGGTGGTTGGGAATTGGAGGAGCCCCTGGCTTCCCAGGGTCACGGACAGCAGCCCCACGAAAGAGCATCCCCAGCCTCCAGTCCCCGGAAAGGGGGTGCCATCCCTGCAAATACCCCTGATCTGCAACTTCCTTCCTCATCTCCCCACACGGACACCCACAAGCACAGCCCCTTGTGGGCCCTGCTACCCGGTCGTGGAGGCCGGGCTGGGCAAGCCTGCAGTCGGCAGGGCAGGCCCTCAGGGAGGACAGGCTGGACCTCCGGGGCCAGCTGACGCTGCTGTCCACAGGCAGAGTTTCTTCAACTGATTGACTCAGGGGCACTCAGATTCTCCAGAATAATCTTCCTTACTTACAGTCGTGATAGACCTTCAGCACAGCT
This sequence comes from Ailuropoda melanoleuca, assembly GCF_002007445.2. Lineage (NCBI taxonomy): Eukaryota > Metazoa > Chordata > Mammalia > Carnivora > Ursidae > Ailuropoda > Ailuropoda melanoleuca. The sequence goes on along the minus strand of NC_048220.1, from coordinate 142,701,458 downwards.
ACAGAATTCTTTCCCAGTGACACTAGAACCTTCCCGGTGCATGCCCCCCATCCTGCCCACCGTCTCCCCCAGAGAGGACCTCCAGAGGCCGCCACCTTCCCACTGCATAAAGAAGGCTGTGCTGAACGTCTTCACACAACGCGCCCCAAGGATTTTGGTGGGAGTTTCTCTTGTATCCACACGTGGGAGAAGAACTGCAGGGCCACCAATGTTCATACACTTATTTTTCCTGGCTTCTGATGGGTTGCACTGAAGAATGACTGACTACACCCAGTCTGTGCTCCCTCCAAAGAGAAGTTGCATTCTATCTGCAGGCGTAAAGGGCATCATCCAGCTTTCAAATGTTTGCAAGTCTGATGGGTGTCAAGTGATTGTTTTAATGGGTGTAAAGTGAGAACTTTTTTTTCAATTTGCAATTCTTTAATTACGAGTGAGTTTCAACAACTCTATTTTTGCTGAGCCTTTGAAGTTTCTTCTTCTGTAAATTGCTTCTTTGTACCCTTAGCTCGTTTTTCTATTGGGATTTTTGATTTTTCCTTGTTAATTTCAATGTTTCCTTGTGTAACTTATTTTAGGCCTTATAAAGATCTTCTCCCAATAAGCACTGAACAGAGCTCTTTATCGTGGTAGAATTAAATTAATCAATAGTGTATTGTCTTATAGTATTTGAGGATTTTATCCAGCAAGCCCCAACAAAGATATCCATTCACATTCTCCTCTATTCTTTCTAGGAGGTAATACTTCCGCTATACGTTATGTCTCTATGTGTATGGGGCCCCTTTCTGGGCTCTTTTGACTCCACTGGTTCTGTTTTCCTTCAAATGTACCATATTTTTTCCATTACTTCATGTTTCCAGAATGCCCTGATACCTAGTGGGACAAGTCCTCCTCTTTCTCGTCTTCAAAGTCTTCAGAGATCACAAACAAATTTTGTGTGAAGTCCTTTAAAATATTCAACTACAAATGTAATTGGGCTTGTGCTGGATTTGTGGCTTAATTTAGGAAGAGATGTCTTCTTGACACACTGGCATGCCACCCCAGAGCATGGATTGTTTCCCATTTATTCCCACCAACTTCTAGGTCCCTCACTGGAGCTTTAAGTGATTATCATTGAAATTTCATATAGTCTTAAATGATTCCTACACACTTCCTACTTTTCGTTATTATGGTAGGTAATATCTTTATATTACTCCCTAGTTGATTTCTGGAGTAAAGAAATACTGTTCATTTTTTAACTTAATCAGGTACCTGTCAACATTGCTAAGACTTATCACCATAATCTTTTACTGATTCTACTGGTTTGGTTTGGTTTTGTTTTGCAAGGTGATCATATAATTTGCAAACACCAGTCTTACCAAGTTATTCATGTATTTGACTCCTTGGAGAAGGCAGAGTCATGCATGACCCATGCTTTATCACCACAACACGAAAGCAAAGTGCAAAGATGTTCAACTGATAGTTACTGGATGTATAAATGAATGATAAGTCATCAAAAGAATGTGCTGAATATATTGAGGCCATTCAGAAGTGAAAAATTCCATCAAATTGGGTTTTGAAATTGGGTTGAACAAAACACATACGTGTCTAATCGATTATCATGGGTGTCTGAATCTAATTCAGGGACTGCATCTTTGGGGACTTATTATCAAAGAGAAACCATAGTCGAATCAACAGGCATAAAGACAGTACGGGCAGGTGAATAAAAGACAAAGGACGAGTAAATCCGTAGCAACGAAGCAACTTCTGCCATAGTCGCCGCAGCTGTGCCCAGGCGCGGCCCGCTCCCATGCTTCTATTCCACTGGCCCCTTGCGTTTGTCGTTCATCTCTTCTCCCCAGAAACACTTGCCTGTTCGACACCTAGCTCTCACCAGCTCTAGCTCATCTCTGGTGGCGGGCCACTGGAGACACTTGGTCTCTGTGAGGCGCTATCCACAGGTCTTGGCCCGCAGCCCTCGGAGGGCCAGGCAGGGGGCCAAGATAGAGGCTGGAAGGGGCAGGATTGTGCCTGTTTGTCTGCTAGGCCCCCAAGCCAAGAACAGCCAATTGTCCTGTTCCTCCATGGCCTGCTGTTTGTTCTGGTGATCAGGAGAAAACAGTTCCTCCCCCGAGAATCCGGGGAGGACTGGCCCGACAGGTCTCATCTGCAAGCTCACACCTCTCACATGCCGAGGGGCTACAAGCTGGGGCACTGTGGTGTCTTTCCTCCCCATAGGGTCTTCTAACCCGGCCTGGCACGTCAGCCTCCACAAAGATCTCCACTGTGCCCGTTAACATCTCAAGTTTCAAATCACTGCCCAGAGCTGGGATCCCAGTGTGTCGTCCCCTGCAGGGACAAGAGCTGAGGTCAGCTGCAGCAAGACCCACTGTCTCTGTCCAGCCTCCAGTCATCCAGGTCCCCTGTTTCTCCATTATTCTTGTTGTAGGACCCTCTAAATGAGGGATTCTCCCCTCCCTGGGCCATTCCCAACTCAGAGTTGCAGTCATCACGAGTGAGCATTTGGGGAATATACCAAGGGACAAGGACCAGCCTGGTGGTCTTCCTTTTCCTGGACCTTATTCCTACAGACTGAGTAAAGCAAGGTGCCCTCCCTCCTGTGGGTGGGCCTCATTCAGTCAATTGATGGCCTGACTGTACATAAAGGCTGACCGTCCCCTGAGTAAGAGAGAATTCTTCCTCCTTGAAGGTATTAGAACTGGGACGTGAGCTTTTTCCTGCTTTCAGACTCAAACTGAAACATTAGCTCTTCCTGAGTCTCCAGCTTCTGACTCACGTTGCACATCTTGGGGCTTGCCTGCCTCTGTAATCATGTGACTTAATGCCTTATAATAAATCTATCTATCTATCTATCTAACCACTCTATTGGTTCTATTTCTCTGGAGATCTCTAATACGTAGCATCAGCAATTTCTTTGTTTCATACCTGCAGACAAGGTTTGGCTTGGCCAGGACTGCAGTGCTGGGGAGCACACACTGACCTCTGAGGACACCAGGCATAGAGTCAGGACACGTGCATTCTCTCAGCTTTACCGTCTCCTGCTTCTTGATGGTCACGTCACCTTCCTGGGCCTCATTGTACACATCACTAACGGGAAGGAGTAACAATAACAACCCTTCACATCTGTTCATTTCTAGCATTTTCTCTAAGTGTCATGAAGGTTGTACCTTGGCCTGTTTTCTCCACTGCGTATTGTCAAGCGCCGGGCACAATGGCAGGCACATGGAGGTGCTCGGTGCAAAGTTGTTGGATGGATGGATGCGTGGAGAGATGGATGGATGGATGATCGGGTGGTCGGTGTGAGAGTTAATGCTTGACGGCATTAGGGGGTGCTCAGGGTACCTGCTTGAGTAGGATTTCTAGATGTGCCTATGAGAGTGTTTCCAGAAGAGAATGGCGTTTGAATCCGTAGACTTTGTAGTAAAGTGAGTTGCCTTTCCCAATATAGATGGGCATCACCCAATTCTTTGAGGGCCTGAATAAAACAAAAAAGTGGAAGAAGGGAAGGTCTATTGGCTCTCGGCCTGACTGCTTAAGCTCGTTACCCCGGGATAATAGAGCCATCATAAAATGGGCAGAAGATATGAACAGACACTTTTCCAATGAAGACATACAAATGGCTAACAGACACATGAAAAAATGTTCAAAATCATTAGCCATCAGGGAAATTCAAATCAAAACCACACTGAGATACCACCTTACGCCAGTTAGAATGGCAAAGATAGACAAGGCAAGAAACAACAATTGTTGGAGAGGATGTGGAGAAAGGGGATCCCTCCTACATTGTTGGTGGGAATGCAAGTTGGTACAGCCACTCTGGAAAACAGTGTGGAGGTCCCTTAAAAAGTTAAAAATTGAACTACCCTATGACCCAGCCATTGCACTACTGGGTGTTTACCCCAAAGATACAGACGTAGTAAAGAGAAGGGCCATATGCACCCCAATGTTCATAGCTGCATTGTCCACAATAGCCAAATCATGGAAGGAGCCGAGATGCCCTTCAACAGATGACTGGATTAAGAAGCTGTGGTCCATATATACAATGGAATATTACTCAGCTATCAGAAAGAACGAATTCTCAACATTTGCTGCAACATGGACGGCACTGGAGGAGATAATGCTAAGTGAAATAAGTCAAGCAGAGAAAGACAATTATCATATGATTTCTCTCATCTATGGAACATAAGAACTGGGAGGATCGGTGGGGGAAGGGGGGGATGGAGGGGGGGTAATCAGAGGGGGGAATGAAACATGAGAGACTATGGACTATGGGAAACAAACTGGGGACTTCAGAGGGGAGGGGGTGGGGGAAGGGGATGGACTGGTGGTGGGTAGTAAGGAGGGCACGTATTGCATGGTGCACTGGGTGTTATACGCAACTAATGAAGCATCAAACTTTACATCAATCAGGGGATGTACTGTATGGTGATTAACATAATATAATAAAATAAAATTAATTATAAAAAAAAAAAAATAGAGCCACTCGGTCCAGAGGAACTGGAAGGTTCAGGTTTCAGGAAGATGAAAGCCCCACTCCCTGCAGGTTTTTGGTCACTCTTCCGGAATGAGATTTTTCTTTATGCTAACCTGTGGATGTCTGGTGGGGGAGGAAGTAACCTGACTCCTGACACAGCAGTCACACCCACACCGATGTGCCCGCTCAGAACTGTCCTTGTAACTCTGGGGGGGGGGGGTTGCCTGCTTTCTGGCTGGGACATGGTTCCTTGGGGAGGGGATGACGGGGACCAGCGCTCCTCTGCCGGGGCTGCGGAGGCGAGATAAACGGACAGCCTGATGTGCTTAGCGGAACACTCGGCCCTCCGAACGCCCTGGATAAACATCATCGGGCGCCTCTGCCTTCCCACCACCCGCGCCCAGCCCAGGGCTCTGCACACAGGACACGCTGACAAATATTTGTTGAATAAAGAAGTTTATTGATGTTTCTCCCTTGCCAGACAAGATCTGCTATTTGGGCAACCTGCTTATTTTTCCAGATAAAACAGTGTCTCGTTGTGGAGCCGGACAAGCTCATCTGGCCTGTGGTTGCTGACCCTGTGGTTCAAAAGCACAGAGGAGCCTTTGAAATGCTGATGCCCAGACATGGTCCAGGCCCATGAAGTAAGGTTCTCTGGGGGGAGGTACGTTTTAAAGGCTCCCGAGTGGCTCTGAGGTGCGGCGTGACTGCTGGCCACTGTGCAGATGGAGAAAACAGGGCTCAGGCAGGGCAAGGACTTGCCAGCGGGTGGCTGGAGCAGGGTGTCCGGTCCTGACTCCTGGTCCAGTGCTCTTCTGCACAGTTTGCACACCCTGTCCTTGCAGAGACAAGGGGAGTTTATAGAAGTCACCCTAGTGGACAGTGGCTCGCCATCCTCCTTCCCAGCCAGCCTCCAAGGCCTCTGCTCAGGGTGCCCTAGGAGTGACTGTGCCCTAGGAGTCAGGCACCCAGGTAACTGAAACCTTGTCCCCACAGCTCACGGAGCCTCTGCAAAAAGCCCCCATGCCCAGCGGGGCAACGAATGATCCAGAACTTCCTGGATCTCAGCAACACAGAGCGTCAGACAGACAGCAGCCCCTGGCAGCCCTGCACGCATATCTGGGCATCTAGAAAAGCGGCTTATTTCACATCTCATGTCCCACCCGGGGCTATGCTCACTTTCGGTCACTAAGACAGGGAACCAGGGGGTACTGGCATCGCCCTCCCAGGACGGCCGGGCAAGAGCATCAGACAAGAGAGGGGTCCGCGAGCCTCGGCTTCTTTGTCACCCAACTGCAGAATGCCGATTTCCAACCAATGATTCAATGAAAATGCTCGCGGACTCGGAGCTGGAACCTGACCCAGAGTTCTTAATGTGCAACCGTGTAATGTCGACTGAGGCCGAAATGAAGGCTGTGGGTGCTTCGTGAGTCCTTTCTGTTTTCGGTGTTTCAGTGGAGTCTGCAAACAAGGAAGCAGGTGGCAGAGGTGAAGTAGGGAGGAGGGAGCGTGCCAAGGCACTGCCTGTCTGCTGTGGGACCTACTCAAGTGTCTACACTTCTCTGTGCCTCAGGGTCCTCAGGGTCGGGTCTGTCTGGGGCTGTTTACATGTTGAATAAGTTCACCAACGTAAAGTGCTTAAGCAGTGCTGGGCACCTGGTGTGTCCCCGTTGAACATGAGCTGTGACCATGAGGAGCCCCTGGTCCTTTCTCCGCCCTTTCGACTTCACGTCCTCTTCCCGCTAAGAAGTCAAATCAATGCGGTAGTTGGTACAGCGTTGCGGTTGGCTTTCTTCACAGAATCGTTTATTTGTCCCACAAATGTGTATTTGACCCTGCCATGTCCTGCATGTGCTGGAGGTGTGATGGGGATAGACGTGAGCCTGATGCATGGAGGGAAAGGGCCCTGGCTCCCAGGGAGCAGGTTAGCACTGTGTCCCAGGTTCCTGCAGGGGAGAAGTCAGTGAGCTGTGGTTCCTCGCCCTGTGACCTGGGCTGAGCCTGAGGCCCACCTGAAACACTGGAGGGTTGAACTCAGATCTGAGCCCCTTCCCACACCAGGATGCGACAATTCCCACACTAGAGCTCCTCCCACATCAGTTATCAGCCATTTTATTAGCTTCAGGCATGCTCTAATCCGGGGCTCTCACGTGGGACATTTAGTTCATTTCTGTGTGATTTGGTGAAATTCAACTCACTAAGTATTCATTGCAGATTTACTATGTTCACTTCCTGCCACCATGACAGGAGAAAAGTTTCCATGAGATGCAGTCTTGGTGTGCCTGGGGGGCTCAGTCAGTGAAGCGTTTGCCTTCGGCTCAGGTCATGATCTCAGGGTCTTGGGATCGAGTTCCGCATCGGGCTCCCTACTCAGCGGGAGCCTGCTTCTCCCACTGCCTCTGGGTGCTCTCGCTCTCTCTTTCTCTCTCTCATTCTTGTTCTCACTCTCTCTGTCTGTCTCAAATAAATAAATAAAATCTTAAAAAAAAAAAAAGAGATGCAGTCTTTACCTGCAAGGGGAATCCCGTGGTATATAGGAGACCAAAAAGTATTTTAACACCATAAAATTTTGTGCAGCATTAGAGGGCATGTCAGTAAGAGCACAAAGGTGGGGTGTAAATACGAGCGGTAGGAACTGAGAGGCAGAGTAGGACCACAGGTGGGGTCTGTGAAGTCCTGCGGATGAGGAATGGCATGAGCTGGAACAGAGAGGGAACAGAGCTTTGATAGACAGCGAAGTGGGTGGACACATCCATCAGCTCATGTTCATGGCCAAAGACAGGGCAGCAGAAGAAACAACATCAAGACCGCATACTTCATGGAGTCAAGCAGAGCTCCAGTGTCGGAGGTAAGGAGAGCGATCACTTTGGGCAGCGTAGGTGTTGAGAAGCAGAGATTTCTTATCCTGGCGGTGGGAGCCCCCAACAGGCCTGACGTGGTGAGTGGGAAGGTCGTCTAGAAAGGAAGGTTCATGCTGGGAAGAGGCAGGCTGGGAAGGGAAGATGTGGTGTGACCTTGGCCAAGTTGGTCCAGATTATAGAGGCTCATGATGGGCGGGTCACTGTTTTACCCAGTGGGGTGAAATGTCAGGGTATGGGGTTGATGAGGGAACAGAAGGCAAGCTGAGGACAAAGCAGAAACTGACACCCTGCACCACCCCCCCATGGGATGTATGTGACATTCCTCAGGTACTCCTGGCTGCCCTGAAGGACAAAGGAATAGTTAACTTATAGAGACCACAATCCTGCAAGACTTGAGTCTCCCTCAGTTTACAAATGTCTTGGCGATCTACAAGAACGAAACATTTCTATCAATAACCTAGCTTTGGAAGGGAATGTAGATACACTTAAATGTCCTTATAATCTGCAGCCTCCAGGAAGCCCCCAACCATCTCAATGCTAATGCCTTGCTAGAGGGGAAAACAGCCTTAACTTGACAATGGCAAGGCCTCGGGTATCCCTGAGTCTTCTTTAACATATGAAAGTACTTTCTCAACCTCCCTGTTTCCTCACCTCCCCCAACCCCATAGTATATAATCAGCCACCCCCCACAACCCTGGGGCAGCAGCTCTTTCTGCCCATGGGTCCTGTCCCAGTGCTTTAATAAACCACCATTTTGCACCAAAGACGTCTCTAGAATTCTTTCTTGGTCATCGGCTCTGGACTCCACCCACTGAACCTCACCGATATCCCGCAGCCTCATCAGGGTGACAAGCTGTCAGCCCTGCGGGGGGACGTCCTGTGCGTGATCCAGCAGCACAGTCGCCCTCACACTCATCTGAATATGAGGCTGGAGGACCCCGACTCCGGTGTTAGCACTGGGACTGAATGAGGACTGGATGCGGTTAAGGCTCACTTCGTGGAAAGTCAGAGCTTTCACACTGTTGGTGGGAATGGAAAATGGTGCAGCCACTTTGGAAAACCATCTGGTGGTTCTTAAAACGGTTTAATGTCACATTACTTTGTGGCCCAGCCATTCCACTCCTAGGTCGATGCCAAGAGAAGTGACATGTCCACTCAAAAACCTGTCCAAACAGAATGCAGTCCATCCGTGCGCAGGCAGAGTGTCTGTCGGTAAGAAAGGATAAAGGACCAGCTCAGGCAAATGTGGGTGAACCTTGGAGACATTCTGCTCGGTGCAATTAGCCATTATAAAAGGACACCTATTGTGCGATTCCATGTATAGGAAATGTTCAGAATAGGGCAATACAGGGAGACAAAAGCGATCAGTGTTTGCTCGGGGTGGAGGACTATGGGGCAGGAAGGTGACAGCTAAGGCTATGGGGTTTCTCTTGGAGGTGATGAAATATTGCTGAATTGATTGTGGTGGCAAATACTTGAATACACTGAAACTATTGAATTTTACACTTTAAATGGTGAATGTACAGTATGCAAATCATATATCAATAAGGCCGTCGTAAAAAAGTCATTCCCATGGAAGCACTGGCAGGATCCTGAGAAAAAACTGCCTATGAGAGAAGCAACCGGCAGAAGAAGGTAAACCCCTCCAGGTGTAGGCGTCGCCCGTGGTCACAAGCTTCTGCCCTCTTCTCTCCAGTCTCCCCCAGACCCCTTTGGGCCTGTAGTCTGCTGGGCTCCCAAGTAAACACAGGTGCAGGGAATGACATTCCTGGGGTGTGAGTTGCTCACATGAGAGGCTGAGAGCTACCCTCAGGGGGAGGAGGGGGAGGGGGCGATAACACGGAAGGATGGCGGTTGGTCTGTTTTGTAAAACCAGCGCTTACTGCCCAGGAGACCCCCAGGAGGCATTTTGCCTCGTGGCCACTGGTGGGAGCCAGTCTGAGCAGGTTTGGAGTTGAGGACCTGCCCAGAAGCCCCCCGAGTTGCCCTGAAGTTACCTGTAGTTCCTGGTAATATGAAGCTCCCCTCCTCGGGGCCAAGTTTGCTGCCAGTTTTTGAACACAGGACACGCACAGCAGCAGGTGAACATCTAAACCTGGATTCCCGAGGAATAGAAGTAGAATGGAGGGGGGTGGGGGACTGGGATAGCCGGTGAAGGGTAGTAAGGAGGGCACGTATTGCATGGAGCACTGGGTGTTATAGGCAAGTAATGAATCATGGCACTTTACATCAAAAACTAGGGATGTACTGTATGGTGACTAACATAATATAATTTAAAAATATTATTTAAAAAAAAAAGAAGAAGAATAGAATAGAATAGAAGATGTGTAAATCCCCTAACGCATATGCAGGCTCCCAGCCCCTGGGTACTCAACACAGGCTTCCTGCACTCACCCTGAGGGGAGGCAGGGCTCTGAGCGCTGCCACCCTGTGTCCTTAGTTGTAATAACAACTATTCGCTCAAACCCAGAGGATGCGGCTGTGGATTGATCTGGCTAAAGCACCCGAAGCTTCCAGCCCTTTGCTTCAATGACTAGAGAGAGCAAGGACAGGCGGTGCAGGAAATGTTGAGTTAATCAGCCCACAGCCAGGGGGCGTCTGGGTGCCTCAGTGGGTGAAGCATCAGCCTCCAGCTCAGGTCAGGACCTCAGAGTCCTGGGATCAGCCCAGCGTGGGGCTCCTTGCTCCGCAGGGAACCTGCTTCTCCCTCTCCCTCTGCCCCTCCCCCTGCTTGTGCTCGCTCTCTCTCTCTCTCTGTCAAATAAATAAGACATTTAAATCAGCCCACAGCCGGAATACACACAGTCACGAATGTGCGGAAATGTTAAGAGTGAGGCTCGAGCTGCCCAAGCAGAATGCCAGCATTTCGAGAGCGGGATGAGAGAAGAAAGCCATGCTCCCCTAATGTACACATCTCAGCAGCTCCCCACTCGTCGGAGGTGTTTTCGAGGCTTGGGCAGGAGAGCACTTTGAAAGCAGCAGGTGGATTTAGGGACCTGCGTGCCCCGGAGCCCTGGGGCGGCTACCGCGCTGCGGGCCCCCCCGACCTGGAGGGCACGAGTCGTCCCACGTGCCACCGCATCCTTGTCACTCCGCACCGGAGCTCGCAGACGCAGGTGCTTCAGGGTCCTGCTCCTGCTAAGAACGCAATCGACGAAAGTTCCCTTAGCGCCATTGCACCTGCTAAGTCTTTGGGAACTGCTGCTGCTAAGAAAACAGCCTCTGCCAGGGGGTGGCGGGCCCTCTCGAAGCGTGCATTTTGCGGAACAGCAGCAGAGGAGCATAGAGAAAACTTGTATCAAAAACTGGACACTGGGAGCAGGCAGGGGATTTTTCCCCCAACGTTTTCCAAATGGCACTTTTTCCTTTTCTGTCGCAATAAGTCAAGTGAAGAAGTGGCTTTCTCTAGACGGGATCTTATTATTTCTGTACCATTCCCCCCCCCCAATTTTGGTGGAGCCATAGGGCCAGGCAGTAAGCACACCCTCTGGGATGCCCGCTATGGACAGAAGCATGGCAGGAAACAGGGCAGACACCCCCCCTTCACCCTCATCTTGTTTTCTCAGGGATCTAGGAGGAAGGACCAGCTGGTGTGGGGCATGCAGATGGCGTCTACTCGGCACCTTGCCTGCTGGCCAGCTCCGCATCTATTCCCAGAGGAAAACAAAGAAAGAAGCAGGACACAAGAATGGATGAGGAGTAAGGACGTGGAGAAAAGGACCCCTCGTGTGCTGCCGGTGGGCAGGCAAACAGGTGCAGCCACGCTGGGGAACAGTGTGGAGGCTCCTCAGAAAATGACAGAGAAATGCCACCCCATCCAAGAATCCCACTTGTGGGCAGTTAGGCACAGGAAACACTAATTGAAAAGATATCTGGGACCCCATGGTCACAGCAGCAGTGTTCACAATCGTCAGGACATAAGACAACCTTAGTGCCACGGAGGGATGGCTGGGTCAAGATAACGTGATGGATCCACATGCTAGGGGATACGACACAGCCATAAGAAAGAAGGACATCCTGCTGTTTGTGAGAACTTGGTTGGACCGTGAGGGCGCGATGGTGGGTGAGATAGGAAGACAGAGAAAGAGAGATACTTCCATGTGGAATCTAAAAGAACTGAGCTCATAGGTACAGAGAGCCTTAATATTAACATTTTAATGTTTACTTCAATACAATGGTCCGTGCTTTGTATCCGGAACACTTCCAAATTGTCCAAGAAAACTAATTTCGAAGTGAGCTATTCATGTGGCATGGTGGCCCCCACCCGATTCTGTGTTCTATGCTGGCAGGAAAAAGACGATCAAGACAGATTCTCTTGGCTATTCTAAAGCTTTCCAGGCTGGTGGCCAGGGGCCACGGTGGTGGCTTGTCCAGGATGGGAGGAGGAGGGAGGACTGGATGTGGAGAGGATGCTGCCTGGGGTCGGCGGGACCACCAGGGGCCTCCTGAGTTGGGGCAGGCAGCCCCTAGAGCGAGGACAAGCCCACGGGGCCCCCCCGGCCAGCCCAACCAGCTGTGACTTGGCTCTCCCCCAACTCACCCATCCCCCGCCCAGGGTAACAGTAGCTCTGACCAGTTAACGGGCTGAAATCCCAACCTGCAAACGGACTCATCAGCTAGCTCCATGTCTTGCCTTCTTGAAACATGGTGAGTCAGCCCCAGAAAGGGGATGGGGTCTTCTGGGCATTGCCCCCTCCCCCCTCCACTTCTCGGCAGTCCCCGGGAAGCTGTGGGCAGTTTTGCACTGGGGCCTTCTGAGAGGGAAGAGGCCTGTCCCCGTGGGGCCCCAGTGCCAATGTCACTTGAGTGCAGCGGGGGGGGGGGGGGGGGNGCCAGGGGCACTGGGGAGGTGAGGAGGCCCCACTCTCGCCTCCCTGGCTGTCCTAATCTCCTAAAGCCTCAGGGTCATTGCTTCCCACTTTCCTCCCCTCTCTGGGGAGCCCATCCCCCGGCCCCAGGGGCTCTGGAACACCAGCTCCAGCGGCTCCAGGCCAAGCACAAAACCTGCTGCTGCGTCCAGAGTCTTCCCGTGCTGTGGGGAGTCTGTCCTCCAGGGTCTGAGCTCACGTGGCCAGGGCATGCTGGTCCCTGCGAGTTGGCAGCCCACCAGGGTGCCCTTCCCAGCCCAGAGCGCCTGGGTGAGTCAGCACCAACAGCGGCACCAGGTCCGAACCATCTGCCACCTCCTTCATTCCGTTCGGTGCGGGCTCTAGGTCCTGGCGAGCTGGCTGTCTAGACGCCAACAGCTCCGGCCAAGACGAGCTGTTTCTCTAAGAGCTTGTGCGTTCTTGGCCGAGATGGAACAGAATGGCTGTCCCCCCATAGCACTGCCCACGATACTCCGCAGAGCAAGTGACACTCAAGGTCACCCGCGAGAGTTTCCCTCCCGCAAAGCCTCCGGAAGCCCGGTTTCCCAGGGAATCGTCCCTTGGCTCAGACAGTCCAGCACAGTGACAAACTGAAGAAGTGAAACCCAACCTGTCGCCAAACAGCTCCAGGGACACCCCCCCCCGCCCCAAGATCGGTGCCACAGACAGGGCTGTCGGCAGGGAGGGCCCTGCTGGCTGCGCACTCAGCCCCACGCACACCCTGCACTCCCGCAGCGCCTGGGGCAGGCTCTCAGCAGGTGACACTGTCTCCAAGGGGCCTGGTGAGGGCTGGCCAGCAGTCCTCCCAAATTAGCTGCCAGGGGCTCTGAAATCATTCATTTTTTCAAAAGACAGTGCTTCATATGAAATTGGGTTTCCATGGGTAATGCAGTGGCGAATGGACGTGCCCCAAACACGGAGAACATTCTTCAGAAGGAAGGGGGGGCCCAGTGTCCTGCAGCAGTGGGGAGGGGGGCAGGGACACCAGGCTGGAAGGGCAGCCAGTGGGTGCAGGCGATGTTGCAAAGTGGGGAGAGAAAGAAGGCTGTGAGCCTCCTTAGGACAGCAAGAGCAAGGCATCAAACTAAGGTGGTGGTGGGGAGATGGGGGAGATTGTTTGGGGGGCAGGAGGATGGTAAATTGATGAATAACACCCTGAGGACAGAGGGGCTGTGGAACCCACCCCTGCGGGTTTCGCCCACTCTCTCTGACTTCCTTCCACCTGCCAGCCCTGGAGCTGGGGTCTCTCCCATCCCACCCTGGACAGCCTCACCTTGGGGGTCTAGCTTCAGTCTCCAAGCATCCAGCCCCAGGCTGAAACTACATGTGAGCTCTCAGGTCAGGCCGTGGAGGTGGGGAGGCTTCGTCCATGGGCCTCCAGCAGGGAGCTATCCCCCACACCTGAGCAGGTGGGGAGCAGGTGCACTGGTTTCCTGAAAGGACTTGAAGTCTGAGACTGAAACCCCCAAGCAGACGTGCTGACCCCCAGAGCTGAATTCCCAGCCCAGGTGCCCTTACTCACTGCCTCACTGGGGGCCTGTTCTCCAATCCCACTCACCACTCATCCTCCACTCCCCTTCCCCCAGCCTCCCCAAGAGTCCGAGAGTCTGCAAAGAGGCAAGAGCCCCTGGTCTGGGGCCCCACCAAGGAAGGGAACCCTGGGAGCGGGGACCTTCTTCTCACCTCGAACGATGACAACGAAGGAAGTAGGGCTCGATTGTTACCTCCCATTTGGCTCCTGGACCTAACGGACCATCTCGCCCTCATTCATTTTTAATGTTAATTTGGGGGCTGCCAACCTCCCCCTGCCCTGCCCCGCTGCGGGGTGGGGATGCTGGGAGGAAGCTGACTGGGAGCCAGCCTCAGGAGGGGGGGTTGGGGCTACAGCTGACTGGCCCCCAGCTAAGCCACGGTGAAGGCCCCTGGAATGGAATCTCCCTGGGAAGGTCACACCTGCTGCCAGCCCCAGGCCTCCCTGCTGGGCCCCTCACGTACAGCGTAACTCACCTGCTGGGAGCGCGGTTGGAGGGCTCTTCTCTGGCACGCTGGACTCGAAGCAGCTCTGTGCCAGCACAGCTGTGAAGCGCCTGGCCTGGCCAGTAGGCACGGTCTCCACATGCTCCGGAGGGAGGGAGGGAATGAAACTGTAATCTTCCTGAAGGGATGAAGCCAGATTCATCTCCTGCATTGCTCTTGCTCCCCAACCCAACGCCAACATTCCAAGTTACTGAGCTGATGGAAGCGCATCCCCCCTTTCTGTCAATTCTCAAGCCCCTGTGGAAATGCCCCCTTCGCTGTGGGCTCATATCCTATCAGTGGAGCATGACCCCGAGTGCCAGTTTTGGCAAGCCCGGGCCCAAAGCAGAGAAGCTTCTACTCTGTATCTTGGGACTTAGTTCTACTCCGCTGCCACGCTGGGAGCAAGCCCGGGCCACGTGGAGCGGCCACACGAAGTGCCCCCCTGAGGTCCGAGCTCACAGCCGGCATCCACCACCACCAGCCGTGTCCCTGAGGACACCTGCCCGAGGGCAGTCATGCAAGAGGTCCTGAGAACAGGCCCGCTGAGCTCGGGCACCCCCTCCAGGGCGAGGAAGAGGGGCAATCCTGTGAATAAATAGCATCGCTGTTTTCACTGAGATCCACCAAGCGTTAGGACGATTCACTATTCTGACATAAAACCGAAACAGAGTCAGCTACAAAGGGTTTTGGAACCGGGATAGCAGCTCATCACCGGGCCGTCTTCAAGCCCACTCAGCGGCTCTGTTAAGTACAGACAAGTTGTACTCAGCAAATCACAGTCCTCTTCATCCCTTTGAATCTCGTTGGAGAGACCCCGCTAGGCAGCACCCACAGGCTGTGCGGGACCAGAAGGAAGCTAGATCATTTAAGGGGTCCTTACATTTTAAAGAGCCTGTTTGCAATGCGTGCCCTGAAGGCTACACATACCAAACACCTCCGTGAGTCTATTCAGTTTGTTCATTAATACAGTATTTTCCACCAGGCTCTGTCTTCGAGTAACATAAAACTGTTTGCTCAAGGACCCAGTGTTTGAGCACGAACAGGTTGCTTTAATAATTGATCACTGAATAACTTCAGTAGGGAATATAAGTCAGAGCAAAGCACAAGAGAAATCCCTGAACGCAATTGAGGGAGGTTAGCCGCATCGTGACGGAGAAGATCCCCTAGCGTGAAGCCGGCCAGAGTCTCCTCACTCTCCTTACAGAGGGTCAGAGGGTGTCGGGCGGAGCAGGCGGCAGGCAAGGAGCAGTTCAAGGTCCGAGAAGGAAGTCCTCTGCATGTCAGCAGGAGATTCTCAGAACGTTCACAGACTCTGGGCCTCGTGCACAAACAAGCCCCTGGGTGTCGCTTCGTGTTCCCAGAAAGACAAAACCCAAACAGCGCCAGAGAAAGCTGTCAACAGCTACCTGACGTCTCCATGCGACTCTCTCCCCAGGTCCTGGAACGGCACAGAACGCGACGGGCATGCCCTTGGGTGGGGATAACCAAGGCTGTCTGAAACATGTGTTTGTAGCGTTATGTCTCAGGACCTCTCAGTCTTGCACAACACACCCTTGGACTGACAGAGTCTGTCCATCCTGGAAGGTAGATTTAAGATAGATCTGGAACCTGACACCAACTCACTAGATTTCTAAACAGTGCGTTTCTTCCTGGGCTTCTCGACATGTGTGGGAGCTCAGTTCCAGTAAGAGTTCTTTTTTCTTTTTTTTTAACAAAACTGGACCTCAGAGGCACAGAATAGAGGTCTGTGCATAATCCTAGATTTGGCTTACAATATCGGCACTGCTCCACACATGGCCCACTTCGTTATGTCCGTCCGTCCTTCTGTATTACATATGAGCACCCTGAACTCANAAATAAGAGTTCTTTTTTCTTTTTTTTTTAACAAAACTGGACCTCAGAGGCACAGAATAGAGGTCTGTGCATAATCCTAGATTTGGCTTACAATATCGGCACTGCTCCACACATGGCCCACTTCGTTATGTCCGTCCGTCCTTCTGTATTACATATGAGCACCCTGAACTCAGCAGCCAAGCCAAGGCTGAGAACACCGCAGATAACTCATACCTTCATGGGCACGCTTTTCATTATCACTCTGCCTCTTCCCCAGGGGCAGCCACTGCCTTGAATTTGGGGTCCATCATTTCTTTCTTTAAGAAAAAACTACTATGACATATACATGGAGGCCTAAACATAGTTTGTTCAGCTATTCATTTTTAAAACTGTGTAAAAAGAATCTAAAAAAAAATACTATATGGAGGGGATCCCATACTATATGAAGCCTTTAAGACATGCTTTCTCATCCATGTTCCAAGAAAGGAAACCACGTTCTTAATGTGGCTGTACTTGTATTCCTTTTCACCGCCATAGGTCTAGTACTGTATTCTACGAATAGACTCTAATTTTTATTGGCATTGGGATGTTTCCAGTTTTGTATTAGAAACAGCACTGCTATCCACGTTCTCGTTCGTAACTTCTTATATGCATCTGTGTTGGTCTCAGCTCTATAACTAGAAATGGAATCTACAGATTGTAAAGTATGCTAATGTTCAAATTTACAACATTGATTTCCAAAGTGGTCGTAATGATCTACAATCTCACCTGCAACACATAAAATATAATCTTTTCAGAAAAACTTTTTGAGTATAGTTGACACACAATGTTACATTCATTTCACTTGTACAACAGAATCACCATGGGGACAAAATACACTCTTGATCCACTTCCTCTCCGAGACTTGGCACCATCAGACTTCGTAATTTTGCCAATCAAACATGGTGTGTGACTGGCATGACTCTGATTTCTAATGAAGTTTTTCATCTCTTCTTAGCCTACTGGCTCCATGTATTTCCTCTTCTTTGAAATGCCTATGTATGTCTTTTACCCATTTTTTAAAAGTCAGTTGTCTTTTCTTATTTATTTGTGGAAGGTCAAGTACAGTTAACTTTGTTGGTATGGTGTGAGGTGGGGGATCCCATTTTCCTGTCTTCTGTACAGGCAAAGGAAAACCAACTTTTCCAGTTCCATTTACTAACAGTCTCCCCTTCAACCAATGTGGTTCTGTATTGTGTCCCACTGTTTGATTTGTTACACTCACCCAACAGCACACAGCTTTATTCCTGCTAATTGCCATGCACGATAAGACCTGACATCTGCTAGACCCAACCTCCTCGCCTTCTCCTTCTTCCTCTTTAGAACGTTCATGGCTATTCTCAGTCCCATCATTGTCACTATACATATTAGAATTCAAGTGTCAGGTTCATGAAAACCTGCTGTGATTCTAAATGGAGTGGCATTGAACCCAGAGATCTCTTTGGAGAGAGTGTGTATCTTTATGCTGTTAAGTTTCCCTGCTCATCAACACAGATATGCATCCATGTATTTGGTCCTCCTGTACCATTTTTGTGTCCATGGGTTTTCTGTGTAGGAGTTTTACAAATGGCTTCTTGAATTTGTCCCAAAGTAACTTACCGATTTTTTTCTTTTCTTTCTTTTTTTTTTTTTTAAGATTTTATTTATTTAACAGAGAGAGACACAGCGAGAGAGGGAACACAAGCAGGGGGAGTGGGACAGGGAGAAGCAGGCTTCCCACTGAGCAGGGAGCCCAATGTGGGGCTCAATCCTAGGACCCTGGGATCATGACCTGAGCCGAAGGTAGACACTTAATGACTGAGCCACCCAGGCACCCCTACAGATTTTTTTCTATTATAACTTTTTGTTACTGACTTTTATAAATCAATTTTATATCCCCAGCCACCTTGATAAACACGTATTTTTCTATGAACTTATAGACTTGTGTAATTTCTGCAAATACTGACAAATTTCCCTGTTTTCCTACCCTTTGTTTTTCCAAAAGAAGTGAAAAAGGAACATGGAGATATAGAACATCCTTGTCTTGTTGCTGATTTTAAAGTGGATGCTTTCAATATTTCATTCGTAGAATGGTTTAATTTGTATATTTTTAGGTATCCTTTATCAGGTGAAGAACATTACTCTTAGTCCTAGTTTAATAAGAAAGTTTTCATTTTTTGTCATGAATGCTTAACTTCACCAAATGCTTTTTCTGCATTTACTGAGATTATTTCTCTTTCAAAGCAATGACAATTTCAGACTTTCTAATATCGAATCTTATTTGCATCCCTAGGCAATTCTTAGGTATTGGTTATTTTCATTTTCACGTATTCTGGGGTTCATTTACTATTTTGTTAGGGATCCGTCTTTATAAAGGAGGTGGGCATGCTCTTTGACTGTCTTGCTCTATCCTTGTTTAGTTTGGTTTCAAGGTCACACCTGGCTCCTAAAATGAGCAAAGGACCATTGTCTCATATACATTTTCTATCTCCGCTGGTTGATCTCCAGTTAACCTGCCCATCCCAGGGAGTAAAATGGGAAGAAGTTCAAAAATAAGCAAGAGGGGCATTTTACAAGTTATCAAGATACAAACAAGCAGCTGTTTCATAAAAACTGCCTATGTCATCAGGCATGTTCATGGAGCTGCCTGACCCAAAAAAAAAATTAACAATGTTTTAATTAAGTTAAAGCTACGAAAACAAACAAACAAACAAACAAAGACTGTTTCAGTTTCTAAACCATGGCTGCAAATTAGAATGAGCTTTTAAAAAAACAAAAAACATGGGGCTCCTGGGTGGCTCAGTTGGCCAAGCAGGTGTCTTCGGCTCAGGTCTTGGGATCGAGCCCCGTGTCGGGCTCCCTGATCGAGCCCCGTGTCAGGCTCCCTGCAGGAGCCTGCTTCTCCCTCTCCCTCTGCCTGCTGCTCCCTCTTCTTGTGTTCTGTCTCTGTGTGCCAAATAAAGAAATAAAATNCAAAAAAAATTAACAATGTTTTAATTAAGTTAAAGCTACGAAAACAAACAAACAAACAAACAAACAAAGACTGTTTCAGTGTCTAAACCATGGCTGCAAATTAGAATGAGCTTTTAAAAAAACAAAAAACATGGGGCTCCTGGGTGGCTCAGTTGGCCAAGCAGGTGTCTTCGGCTCAGGTCTTGGGATCGAGCCCCGTGTCGGGCTCCCTGATCGAGCCCCGTGTCAGGCTCCCTGCAGGAGCCTGCTTCTCCCTCTCCCTCTGCCTGCTGCTCCCTCTTCTTGTGTTCTGTCTCTGTGTGCCAAATAAAGAAATAAAATCTTTAAAAACAAAACCAAAAAATATGATGGGCACACACAGGCCAATTACATTCGAATCTCCTGGGTTGGGACCACTATTTATTAAAAGCCCCCCAAGTGAGTCTAATCTGCAGTCAGAATTCAAAATAGTGGTACGTAAGTATCTGAAGTTTTCTTTCCATGAAGTGGTCTCATAGATTTCCATCTTACTAATGGATCCGTCCGTCAGTCTATCATCCAGTGTCTGCCCACTGCTGGCATGTCTGCATGCTAACAAGGGTGCTGACCACACCAGACACTCAACAACACACAGTCAAATAAACGGTGGCTCATTAACTCAACTACAGCTCTGCAGCCACCGAAAGTTTTACAGAGATGTCAGTGACCTACAGTTCATGCAGATGACAGCATGGTAGGTGCTATCGTAACATTTCATAAAATATTTATAAAATATTTAGATACAGAAAAAAGTTGCATATATAAGCAACAAATAAACAATCAACTGGTTTATGTTGAAATTAGGAATTGTTCTCCTTTGCTTTATGGGGTTTGTTTCCCCTAGCCTCTTTGAAATGCATAAAAACGTCTTATGCAAAAAGAAGAAAAATAAACGCAAAATGCAATAAGAGACAGGTACCTAACCACTTATTTTACTGAAGGCACTTGCATTACAAGGAAAAGTTGGCTCATACTCGCTCTAGGGTCTGGGGAGCAGGGATTTTTGTGCAGGACTCACAGACATCGAGAACTGAACGTAGTCAAGCTGGCATGGTTGTAGGACCTGGAAACTCAGGTGCAGCCCCTTGTCTGGGATCCTGTCTTGCTGTCTCCAAGAACCCACTCCTGCCTCGGTCTCCCTGGAAGTCACGGCCACATGATCTTTTGACCCCAGTGCCATGCCTTTAGGCAAGTTCCGAGCCTTAGTTTGTCATTTATAAACAGGGACATAATAGAACCACCTCAAATATTTGAGAATGAAATTTCTAGCCAAGTACCTGTTGCACTAAAATTTGTTAGCAAGTGTTCACTATAAACCAGTAAGTGTTATGACTTGCTGAAGATGTGCAATTAGACCTCGGCCTTGCCCCGTGGGCAGTGGGGAACAGGGACATTCTGGGTGGGGACGACAGCATGGTCCGACCTTGGCTGACCAGGGGCCCAGCAGGAAGGCAGGCTGATTGGGGTGAAGATGATGGGCTCCTTGGAAGATGGACAGAGGAGCTGGATGCAGGAGGACCAGGACCCAGGGCCCTTCCAAGCATGAGGCTGGGGAGGAAAGTGGCTGGCCCTCCACCTTTGCCGTCGCTGAGCCGTCACCATGGGCCTGGGTTTGACGGTCCTGGCCAGCGCGGCCCGAGGAGACAGAGAGGCTGGACGCACTGACGTACGCAGGACGGGGTGCCCACTGCAGAGAGAACACTGAGCCCCTCCCGGCAGCTCTCTGTAGAATGTACATCCATGGTTGGCAGTTCATCGAGCGCTGTCTGAGCCAGTCCGTGTTGTCGTGTTGTACCTGCTGACCCACTGAGTTCTCTGACCCACTGAGGCCACTGTTGTCCCCACTTACAGATGAGGGACATGAGGCACAGAGNTGGCCTTGCCCTGTGGGCAGTGGGGAACAGGGACATTCTGGGTGGGGACGACAGCATGATCTTGGCTGACCAGGGGCCCAGCAGGAAGGCAGGCTGATTGGGGTGAAGATGATGGGCTCCTTGGAAGACAGAGGAGCTGGATGCAGGAGGACCAGGACCCAGGGACCTTCCAAGCATGAGGCAGGGGAGGAAAGTGGCTGGCCCACCACCTTTGCCATCGCTGAGCCGTCACCACGGGCCTGGGTTTGACGGTCCTGGCCAGCGCAGCCCGAGGAGACAGAGAGGCTGGACGCACTGACGTACGCAGGATGGGGTGCCCACTGCAGAGGGAACACTGAGCCCCTCCCGGCAGCTCTCTGTAGAATGTACATCCATGATTGGCAGTTCATCGAGCGCTGTCTGAGCCAGTCCGTGTTGTCGTGTTGTACCTGCTAACCCACTGAGTTCTCTGACCCACTGAGGCCACTGTTGTCCCCACTTACAGATGAGGGACATGAGGCACAGAGATCGGGGGCACATATCAACCTCCATGTTCAAATTCAGGGTACCCCAACTGCACTCCTGTACCTCTCCCCTCAAGCCCGTGCTCCTCTGGGATTGCACACTGGACCTCGGGGCATTGGCATCCCCCAGCTGAGCTCCCTCCTGCTTTCCACTTCCAATGCACCTGGGAGTCAATGTCTTTCTGCTCCCACAGCCACCTCCGGGTGCAGGACCTAGCAAGTGTCTCCTGCGTGACCGCACTGACCCGCTCAGGCGTCTGCTGCACTTGGGCCCAGGTCAGCAAACAGCCACGCTGATCATATAAACCTCCCACTTGAGCATGCGGGCTCCCTGTTCGAAGCCCCGCAAAGCACCTCTCTGTTCCCCTTATCTGCAGCCACATTTCCTAAGGCCCGACCTCAGAACGTTATTCCCAGGAGATGCTCTCTGCAAAAGTCCTGCAGAGCACGAGCACTGTGGGTCAGATACGTCTGGTGAAGGTGGCAGCACCCTGTCTGCANTGTGACCGCACTGACCCCTAAGATGCCAGGCCCACTCAGGCGTCTGCTGCACTTGGGCCCAGGTCAGCAAACAGCCACGCTGATCATATAAACCTCCCACTTGAGCATGCGGGCTCCCTGTTCGAAGCCCCGCAAAGCACCTCTCTGTTCCCCTTATCTGCAGCCACATTTCCTAAGGCCCGACCTCAGAACGTTATTCCCAGGAGATGCTCTCTGCAAAAGTCCTGCAGAGCACAAGCACTGTGGGTCAGATACGTCTGGTGAAGGTGGCAGCACCCTGTCTGCACTTCCTGGGACCCAGGGAGCCCGTGAGCACATTCCGGGCTCTGTGCCTCTCTCCCCCCCACACCTGCATCCGCTCCCACATCCACACAACCCCTCCCAGCAACCCCCGACAGCCCCCTCAAGGCATGAGGCTTTCTCCAGCCCCACCAGTCGACCTCAGCACTTGGCCAGGCTGGACACCCAAAGCTTATCCCATCCCCCATTCAAAGGAACTGGAGAGAGACTGACTGCCTGGGGCAAAGCCAGCCCTGCTGCCCCTCCTTCTCGCTCTGAGATGGGCAGCAGTTCCGTACATAAAACTGTCATGCTAAAAATCTCTGTTCTCATGGGTAACAACTCCATAAACTGACTTTTAGTCTAAGCTAAAATGCAAGGACACCCTCAAAATTCATTCTCGAAACATCACCGGCTGTCATGGCTATCGTCCTGCAAGCAAGGCATGCCCTGTAGAAATGTTTTCTAGGCACAGGCTTTCCGTTTGATTTAAAAATACATGCTGTTTACCCTTTGGCTGTTTCCAAGGGCTTGAAAGAACTGTTTTCAAAAACGTGTCATCATAATCACACTGGGAAATGAAGCGCGGGATTTTCTGCCCACCCAAGAGATGGAGCTGCCAGCCCGTGCCCTCGCAGCCTTCCCACGCTCCAGCCTGGGGGCACACACCTGCTGCCCTTTCTTCTCCTGCGGGTCATGGCGCAAGCGGGAGCTGCCTCGGCTGTGAGCCCTGACAGGCCAGGGATGGAGGGAAGCAAGAGGCCATGTCATACTGACCCAGCGCTAGGCACAGAGTCACAGGGACATACCCATCCGGGAGAGGCTGGGGGATGCTGGAGGAAGGGGAGCTGGGAGCAGAGGGACTATGTGCGGGAGACTAACATTTTGCAATGCAGCGCCCCAGAGCCGGCCACGGGCCACTTCTGCTCACGTTCCTCACCCTTGGCTATTGACCAAGTAAAGCAGGACAAATACATACAAGGTTTGAAACGTTTACAATGTGTATGTTCTTCAAACACAATGTGCCACAGGAAGACTTCCCTTTAGAATCGAGTTTCCCTTCTGGATTAGTTTTCTAGGGCTGCGTACCAACCTACAAAACATTGAGCAACCTGGGGCCTCGAACAGATTCCCATCACCCATGTTCACAGCAGTGTATTCACAATGGCCGGAAGGTGGAAACAATCCGTAGATGGGTGCATAGACGTGGTGTGGTCCATCCATAGAAGGGAACATCATTCAACCATAAAAGGAAGACAATTCTGACACCTGCTACAACATGGATGAAACTTGATATTGAACTGAGTGAGAGAAACCAGTCACAGAAAAGGCGAATACTGCATGATTCCAGCTGTAAGAGATGCCTACAATAGTCAAATTCGCAGAGACAGAAGGTAGAACGGAGGTTGCCAGGGCTGGGGGATGAGAACAGGGAGTTACTATTTAATGGGAACAGGGTTTTAGTTTGGAAAGATGAAAAATTTCCGGAAATAGTGCTGATAGTTTCTCAGTACTATGCATTTAATGCCACTGAATTCTACGCCTACAGATGATTTAAATGATAAATCTTATATATATTTTACAATAAATAAGCCTGAACAAACAGACAAAACCCCACAAATTTATTATCTCACGGTTTCCATGGAGCCCGAGCATTCATTAGCTTGATCCTCTGCTCAGGGTCACAGCCAACAGTGTCCCTGTCTGGAAGCTTGGCTGGGGAAGGAGCCACATCTGGTGTTGCTCAGGTTGTTGACAGAATGTATTTCCTTGTGGTCACAGTACTGAGGTCCCTGTTGTCTTGCAAGCCGGCAGCCAGAGACCACTCTCAGCTTCTCGAAGTCACCCTCAGGTCCTTGTCATGTGGACCCCTCCATAAGCCCCTCAAACTCCAGGAAGGGTCCAGTCCCTTGTGAGGGCTCACCTGATTAGGCCAGGCCCATCCGGGAAACACTCCTTTTTTATTAATTCAAAGTCAATTGATTAGTGACCTACTCACAGGCATATCTCATCATAGTCACTGGTTCCCTGCAATCCAGGGAGAGGATGGTACAGGGCATAGCTGTCAGGGGACAGAACATATGGGGTCATCCTAGAATTGTGCATACCACACCTTCCCATGTGTATTGGCCGTCCCATTAAATCTGATTTAACCTATGATAACCAGGCGACGATGGGTGCCCACTGAGGTTCTCTGCTTGGTTTGTAGCACCCTCACTGAGGGATGCAGAAGGAATAAAAATGAGTCTTTATCCTTCCGAAGGGCTCAGCCTGCTTTGGAGACCTCGGAAGCATCAAATGCAAGACCCAGACAGTTGGGCGGGCCCGTGAGAGCCGCTCCATCTCTCTGGGAAAGGGAGCCCCTTGTGGTTTTCAATTAGTTTTGCTGGCTGGTTTAATAGTCTGGCTCCAGCTGTTGCCTGGGCTCGAAAGGAAAAAAACTGGGCCAAACAAATGATTTTAGGTATCCAGAGCAATATTGCTCTGTTGATCATCGGGCCTGTGGTCCGGACACTGTCGGTGCTCAGAGGATGCGGGGACAGCAGTCTCCACCCAGGCTGCCTGGCAGAACCACTGAAGACACTAGGACAGCCTGTGCCTGGGCTCCACGGCCCCCAGACCGGCGATCCCAGGTTCTCCAGAGTGTTCTCAGCACTGCTCAGGTGGTTCTAATGGGCAGTCCGGGTGGAGAACCAGTAGGTTGGATAATCATTTGGGGAACACGTCCTAATAAGATAAAAATTAGAATTCAAGCTGATTTCATTGAAGGGTATTCAGCTTATTAGAGCAAGAAGCGAAGTCCTGCAGGGAGTGCTAATGCAGTCTGGGAAGAAATTGGTTGCGGGTACATCAGGGAGGAAACAGCTTATTTCGGGACAGGCGCAGTCATTCAAGGAGGATTTACGGAGCACTCCCCAGTGCAGGTGCTCGAGACACAGTCAGTTGTGCATGAGATCGACATGTCCCCCCACGAGCTGGCGGTCTCCTGGGAATGTGCAGGAGCCACACATGTCCTGAAGCCCGCTACGATCCTGGCCGGCTTTCCGTAACCACAGCACAGCAGGGTTCAACTCTACCACCCTGCGCTTTCTAGGCGAGAAAACCGTGTCACGGTGTGGTAAGAACAACTGCCTCTGTGTCTCCGGGACATTTATGAAGGAAAGGATAGACTGTGCTGGCTTTGCTTTAAAATCATCTGAGNAGGCGCAGTCATTCAAGGAGGATTTACGGAGCACTCCCCAGTGCAGGTGCTCGAGACACAGTCAGTTGTGCACGAGATCGACACGTCCCCCCACGAGCTGGCGGTCTCCTGGGAATGTGCAGGAGCCACACATGTCCTGAAGCCCGCTACGATCCTGGCCGGCTTTCCGTAACCACAGCACAGCAGGGTTCAACTCTACCACCCTGCGCTTTCTAGGCGAGAAAACCGTGTCACGGTGTGGTAAGAACAACTGCCTCTGTGTCTCCGGGACATTTATGAAGGAAAGGATAGACTGTGCTGGCTTTGCTTTAAAATCATCTGAGGCAGGTGTGTGTGTACGTGTGTCTGTCTGCGTCAGGAAGCCCGGTCTGTGCACAGACAACAAGACGAGCCCGAACGTCGCTTGTCGGCCCTGGATGATGCTTGCACAAGGAAGGGTCACTGCACCCTCCTCCCCACACACGTGCCTTTGAAATTTCCCATAAGAAAAAAGTTAACACAATTCAATTGCTGAATCAAGAGACAAAAGAAGAACATCACGATTAAAACTTTAAAGGCGAATGAAAGAGCAAAAGCAGAGTTCAGAGGGTGCCGAGGACCACTGCCGATGACCAGACCCTCCAGGACATGGGCCTTTTCAACCATGAGCATCATTACCTGCGACGAACGTGAAATCCCCGCCCCCACGCGGCTCTCCAGTCCACACCCGCGGGAAGTCAGCCTGTGGGCACCAGTGACGACCCAGCAGGCTCGTGGACGCACCTGTTGAGTAACGGACAGCTTCCATAAGGTTGTGTTTTTATTGTTTTGTGCTGTTTCCTGCTTAGGACCAGCCAGAGAAAGCCAAATAGGCTCCCCTCGCCCATCACCTAGGGCACCCCGCTTCTAGTTACCTGCCTCCACCCCCCACACCGACAGCCTTCATACGCACCCCCTCCCCGAGCCGTTCCTTTTCTCACTATGAGGTTCCCCCCTCCTCGGCCTGCCTGTGAGTCTCTGCCAAACACAAGTGACAGTGGCCGACTCCGGGCCACAGCACGTTCAGAGTCAATAGCCCGTGCTGTTCTCACTTGGTGACCTTCATTTATTTCTACAGCCCTCGCCCAGACCGTTTCCCCACACCTCTGCACACAGTGTGTGGCTGCCCCTGGCTGGCACGGCGCCCTTCTGCTCATCCTTTGTTGCAACTGCACAGGTCACCTGTCCTTGGGCAGTTTCCCCACACTCCCACTACCCCCGGGACATCCCCTCAAAGCACCTGCCCCCTCCCTCCATGGTCCTGTTCCTCTTTCTGCCCTTGCTGGTCTCAGGACTAAAGTTACCAGATAAAATACAGGATGGGAGTTAAATCTGAATGGCAGAGAACAACAAATAGTTTATTGGTGTAAGTATATCCCAAATATTTCATGGGACATATGCATACTTAAAAAATAGATAGACATTGTTTATCTGGTAGTCAAACGTATGTGGGTGACCTGTAGTTTTATTTTCTCAATCCAGTGACCTTGCCCAAGGCTTTCCCAGCTGGCCTGTTTGCTGGTTCCATATCCAGACACCTCGGGGGTCCAGACAGCCCCAGCCTCTGTGCTGCCTCTCAGCCCCGCTCCTGCACTTCTCCAGTTTCTTCTCCAGCATGCCAAGAGTAAATATGTGTCCCCTAGTCCCGTGAGGACTTGGCGCAAGAAAAGATAGCCTCTGGCATCAGAGACACTACCCCCAAGACTTCGAAGGAAAAAGGAGAGGCAGGATGCCAAAACACCCCATGGAGCACATACACTCAGAGCTGCTGGAGGTGATCCCCGCCCTGTCTGTGCTCCCCCAAAGCTGGGCCCTGCCTACTGCCCACGAGCCACACAGTCACATGTGTCATGAATCTGATCCTCAAAACAATAGTACGTGGCCATGTTTCCCCATGGTTCAGATGAGGNGCTGGGCCCTGCCTACTGCCCACGAGCCACACAGTCACATGTGTCATGAATCTGATCCTCAAAACAATAGTATGTGGCCATGTTTCCCCATGGTTCAGATGAGAAAACTGAGCTCACGGCAGGGCTCAACCCACTCTCTGACCACATCATCGGACTGGGGGCCCCTCTTGCCCAACAGACCAAGTGGTAACAGTGAACACAGCTTCCCTTCTGCCTCCTGATGCGTCCAGGCTGTGAGCTGAGATGACAGAGGCAGGAAGACCCCGCGGAGTGCAGAAGTGCTTAACTCACCTGCCAATGGTTACTTTCTGCGCTCGGGACACATCTGCTGGTGCCTGGAGTCGAGCCACGCTCCCAGATGCTGGCTACTAGCTTACTGAACTGCAAATGACATTTGTCTAGTAGAAAAGATGACGTCAGAGGCCCTACAGCTACTGCCCTGTGGCCTGTTACCCAGTTCGGAATGCTGGGATCCAGCTTTTTCAGACATCTCTCCTCCAATTGACTGTATCAGTCTCTGCTCCTCAAATGCTCACGAAACTGCTTGGCCGCCTTACTGCTCCCCGCACTCCTGAGTGGAGACAGTTGCCCACAAGTCGTTGATCCGTGCTCACCGTATACTCGTCTCTGAATCATGTTCTTGAAATTGTTGAAATTATACTTGAACCGCAAGATGACATACTCGTGTTTACCAGGTATTATATAGGCTGCAAATCAAGATCCCACATTCAGTAAATCACCGACATTACGATTAGTCTGCAGGCTGATACTCGTCTTGTCCTCAAGTACCAGCATTATTTTTTAAAAACAGAAAAGGCAGTGCTGGGGTGCGGGGTGAGTGGCAGCAGATGGAGCCTGGGAGCTGGCACCAAGCTTGTCCACCACCTCGAGTGTCACCCTGGGGCTTTAGGGCTCAGGCCCCCCTGGACCCCATGCAGTCGCTCCCTCCCTGATCAACGAAGCAGGTGGACAGGGTCCCTAAGCCCCGGCTGTGAGGAGAGGCTATTTCAAAGCTCCTGGAAGCAAAGTTGTGCTGTCCTTCAAAAGCATTGGTCAAAATGAAAAGTCCAGCAGTATTCCCCGAAAGCACTGGTTTTTCATAGATCTCAGCCATCGGACGTTAGAAAAGAAAGTGTCTTCTCAAACTCACCTCTTTTGCCCCATTGGCCTTCTTCAAGATTCTTGTACCATTTCTTTCTCTCCAGTCACTCCCTCCCCCATGTGCTTCTCGTTCACAGAACCATCGGAAGGAGAAACATTCCCCTCCCCTTATTCTCACCTCCTAAGTGAGTCCAAAAGCAGTCTAGAGGGAGAAATACATACCGAAATAAACACGCCAAACCTTGAGTTACAAATGAAGTTTGAAAGCTCACGGTTTGGGAGGATTCTGTCACCCGGGGTTCCAGCAGAGACAAGAAGAATACATGGGGCGGGGAGCAGGAGAGAAAGGTAAAGGAACAGCTTCCGCAGTCATGAGGCTGACACATTGAAACCCATAGGGCAGGTCAGCAGGAAGGGCCAGCTAGAGACTCTTGGACGGGGGCTGGTGCTGCCGTCTTGAGGTAGAATCCCTTCTTTCTCGGGGAGTCTTCAGTTTCACTCTTAAGGCCTTCGACTGATTAGACGAGACCCACCCACGCCAGGAAGGGTTATCTCCTTGACTACATCACAGCTCTGCAGCAGTACCTAGATTTGGGGGTGATAGCTTAGCCAGGGCATCACATGAAATAGACCATTGCAAACACAGTAGAATTAACCTTCCCATCAGCGCAGGCATCGCCCCCGCCTTCGTGAGCGGCCTGACATCAGGAGTGCTGGTGTGTGAGCTGCCCCCAGACGGCAAGCCACACACCACGGGTCCTCAGCCACCCTCTGACTGTGTGGAGACAAGAGCCCTGTCCTCCAGCCTCCCACCCAAAGTGAGAGAGCACTGGGTAAGAATTCATGAGAAGCTCTCAGGTCTCAGTTCCTAGCCCCTTGCTAGCCCTGCTGTTATAGAGGAGAAACCGAGGCCAGGAAGCAGGCTGCCCGAGCAGTATGACTGCCCCAGGAGTGCGGATCCAGGACTGGACATCAGCCTACAGAGTGAGTAATGGGTGCAGGGCTCACGTGCAACACGCTGTCAGTTCCCCTTGATTCCGGATAATGTGGAAGAGACAGGGTTACCCATGTAGTTCCCCACTTCCCCCACCCCAAATCCCTCCTACACCCCTGTGTGAGAAAAACAATCCAAAATGAAAAACACGATCTATATCGGTAACATAGAGCCACCCTGTTCTTTCAGCAACTGTGGCATGTTATTCTCTGGTGGACACATGGGCATCTGCTGAATTCCCTCCTGGCTGTTGGTTTGCGATCCTGCTCTTACTAGCCCACCGGGGTTAACCCTGCATAAACACCCGTACACTGAACCAACGTGGTTGTTGGATAGGTTCCCGGAAGTGTAATTCCCACGTCAAAGGGCATGGGCGTTTTTAATCTGACGGTGATCGTCAGACTGCCATCCAGAGCTTTAATCAGCATGTGAGCGATGTGTGAGGGCGTCTTGCCAATACAGTGCTGCAGAGAAAAAGGCGAAAGGTATCTCCTCGCCTAAATGTGTATTCGCCCATGAGACTAAGCCTATTCCGTATGCTTATTGGCCATTAGTATTTATATGTTTTGCCTATTTCTGTCTTTTTCTTTTTGACTTGAGGCACTCTGTTTATTAAAGAAATTAGTCCTCTGATTTGGAACGCCTTTCAATTGGTCTTTTTTCTTTTCTTTCTTTTTTTTCAAAGATTTTATTTATTTATTTGACACAGAGAGACACAGCGAGAGAGGGAACAAGCAGGGGGAGTGGGAGAGGGAGAAGCAGGCTTCCCGCTGAGCAGGGAGCCCGATGTGGGGCTCGATCCCAGAAACCTGGGATCGTGACCTGAGCTGAAGGCAGATGCTTAACGACTGAGCCACCCAGGTGCCCCAATTTGTCTTTTTTTGACTATCTTATAGAGTTGTGTGTTTTTTACTGTGTTTTTTACTGTGTTTTTTACTGTGTATCTCCATAGAGGAGATATTTGTATCATTGAATTCATGAATTTTTTTTCATGTTTTTGGGTTCAGTCCCCCACTCCAATGTTGTAAAGCTCAGCTGACTTTAAATCCCCTCCACACACGTACACACTGTATGAAATGTAAACTCTACTCTCCATACACTTCCCCATCTTCTAAGCCGGTGGGGAGGTCAGAGATCAGTATGTCCATCCCCCTGTGTTCACAGTGACAGAACTGAGGTGACTATTGTCACCTGAAGTCACATAGCCAGCTGGCCATGTGGCTGGCAGCGTGCGGTGAACCCACGCCAGTGTCCCCCGATTCTGCCCACGCCTGGCCTCCCTGAGGAGCCCAGCAGACGTGCTGAAGAATGGCTCCCACTTCACAACCTTCACATTCGATTTCTGGGGGAAATCCGATTGAATTTAAAATAACGCAAGGCCTTAGATTGTGGGCTTCAGCCAGAATTTGGAGACACAGATATGACACCGGGGAGGAAAGAGGAGAAACGCTTATCCTGCCAATCCTTTTTCAGGGGAATAGAAAAACACATTCCTGAAAAAGCTCGTCCTGGCTGTGGCTGTCCCCGGAAGAATGTCACACGTAAAACACAGGATTAAGAGGTCAGGAAGGGGGGATCGCACTGTGCCCACCCACACGCAGCCCTTGGGGAGAACCCAGTGGAGGACACCTGGGGGCCTGACCAGCCACAGTGGGAGGTGGCAGGTGGGGGTGGCGCAGATTGGGGGCACTGCTGCTCTCTTCAGATCCTGAGGATTAATTATTGCTGGCTTGCAGCTCAGGGGAATCCAGCCCACCGGTCACCTACTTAGGTCTAAGAAAGGCCCCCAGACCAGGGGTGGCTGGTGGCTGATTTGCTGGCCTGCTTCTCTTTCCTTGTCTGTAAAATGAAGTTATTCATTATCCACCCCACGGGGACGATTCGCTTCCCAATGTCTCTAAATCAGAGCAATGCTATCTAACCACCTGGTACATGATCTCAAAGAGATTCACGTGACCTTCCACTCCACACTGCAACTCACTGGGGACCAGGACACAGAGGGAGGGTCCAGCACCCCACTCTGGTTAAGGCAGGGCAAAACCACCCCCCACATGTGGCCGGGAACTCAGCCGGCTCCTGCCATCTTCCTGTCTCCTGGGCCAGCCCAAGGCAGCTGGGCGCACGGGTCCCTGCTCCAGGGCAGCCCACCTGGCCACGGCTCCAAGCTGCCTCTGCTGTCCCCTCAGCTGACAGCCTGAAAGCTGTACCCACTGGGCACAGGCGAGGCCACCCTGCCTCTGGGGCCAACTTGAGGTCTCAGCACAGGATCCCGGGAGCACAGGGGCCACCAGCGAGTCGCCACAGTCTGTGGTCTGCACTTCCTTCTGCAGCGGCGGGCATTGATGCCTTTGCTCCTGGGACTGGGCATCTCAGGTCCAGCTGCACACACGCCCTGACCCAAGGCAGGCCAGTTAGGGTGGCAGCTCCAGCAGCCAGTCCGCCCCGTGGGGACTCAGATGCATGTGCCTGCGGTGTCCCCCACAGATGCCCAAGCGTGAGACAGGCATGGGCACGCGCCTCCCGAGGCCACCCGAGGCCACCCAAGCCTACCCGGCCCACGGGCTCACCAGCCCGGCCCCACCTTCCGGCTCCACAGCTCCGGCTGGCTCCGGACCCTTACTGTCCCTTTCGGGTGAGGCCTAGTGTGTGTCCCTCACCCGGGCCCCAAGATTTGGTCCATTCCATGCGGAGGTGGGGTGTGGCCCGGGGTGGGAAGGGGAGTCTTCTGCATAGCTCCACTGGCCGAGAGGATTCTAAGGAACTTCATTTTCTGCAATTAATGTGTTTCTTTAAAAACATTTTTAGTGTCATCTTCCAAATGTAAAATGCGTATTCACAAGCTGAGTACATGTGTTCTAAACTACACCCCCGCAAGGCTTCAAAGGGAGTGTCTGCTCCCAGCGCTGCCCTTTTGGGGCAGCAGACGACACCCTCTGAGAGCATCCCCCTGCTTCCTGATCCTAAAAAGGCCAGGTCTGGAGGCCCACCTCAGAGAGACAATGGGCACCCCGCACTTGCTGGCTAAGGAGATGTGGGGGGTCCAAGGGGTCACCGGCCAGGTAGATGTCTCTCAAGCACTGCTCAATGAGGGCCAGCTCCCCGAGTTGGGCAGGAGCTGAGGGCCCTGGGGGGCTCATCTGAGCCCCCTCCCTGAGTCCTGTGGCAGTCCCCCCCACTTCCTTCCTTTCAAACTGTAACCCTGAGGCAGAGAACTTCACAAGGCAGGACAGAGAACTCAATGTCGCCCCTGAGAGGCTGCCTTCACGCAGGACACCTGCTGCTGGGGATTCGCTCACCAGCATTCACTCAACAGATGCTTGCAGAGTGTCCGCTGGGCACAGGCCCTGGGCAGGGACCACTTGCCTGTCTTCACGGAGCCTGCTGTCGAGAGCGGGGGAGGCTGACAGTAAGCAAGGTAAGCCAGCCGATATAGAGCATGGCGAAGAGAAGGCCCAGATGCCGCCTCACGGGTTAATATGAGCCAACATGAGCAGGCGCGGCCGGGGAGCCTCTCGGCCCTCAGACTTTCCCGTGACACCAGAGAACATCATTACGGCTTCTGTTTTCTTTGTGGATCTCACACTAGCAAAGAGCTCCACTGGGATTGTCACCTCTAGAGGTGTCACAGCCAGCAGGACGGAAATGAAATCCTCTGCACAGACACACGTGGCCGCTGCCAGCACCCCGAGAGGATGAAGCTGCCAGGAGGAAAGTCCTCATCCATCTCACTCCTGCCTCCTTGCAGCTCCTGGGACCGCGTCCCGGGGCAACCGGGATCCACGTACTCAGACGTTCACTAAACCCAAAGGCACGATGGTGGTGTCAGCAACGCGGCCTCCCCCAAAATCCAACCAGAAGCACAGGGAAAGCCCACCTCCCAAAAAGATGACACATAACCAAAAGTACCCATTTCCCCACCAGCATCATCACTGGGTATTATTAAACTGTGGTCACTTTGATGGGTGCAAAATGGTATTTTTTGATATTCTCATTTTTCGTTTTTCAGTATGAGTGGGGCTGTTTATTGTTTGTCCTCTTCTGGAAATTACCCATTTATGTCCTTTGACTACTTGTAAATTGCTCATTTTTTTCTTATTGATTTGTGGAAGCTGTTCACATATGGTATGGACATGATGTGCTAGGTACTACGTATATGTTGAATATTCACTCCCAGTGTGTCACCTGTCAAAATCTTTGTTTATGATGTCTTTCATCTTTATCAGATTACCCAACTATAATGAGTTTTTATAACTTTCCAGTTTATTCTCTTGGATTTTCATGCCTGGGTAATTATCTGACCCGCAAATAACTGCAGGGTTAGTCTCCGTTTTCTTCCTACTACACCTGATTTCTTCTCTTGGTCTTCTTGCACGGGTGGGGATTTTCAGTGCGGACTAGATGATCCCTTTTTCTAGTATTTTACCATCCAGTAGGTTGTTCGACATAGGATTTCTGATAAATATCCTTTATCAAGTTAAATAAGTCCCCTTCCATTCTTAGCTTATTGCTCTTTTTTAGAATAAGGAGTCTCGAATTTTAGCAAATCAAGATTTTTCTCCTTTGATCTCTTAATATTCTTTATGATTCCTATATAATTATATTACAATATATAAATTAATGTCTAACGTATTTTATAACATGGATATGTAATGATACTATCTATAACACATGGAATAGAATATGTAATTATTATGTATGTAATTAAATATGTAATTATGTATTATATAAAGTTATTCCTCTTACCCCATGAATACATCACTCTGAACCCCTCTGCCTGTTCATTCTGTTTCACTAGTGCTCAAGTATTCTCACGCGAGTGGTAGCAACCGTTGGCAGAATCGTTCCTTTTCTGCTTGGTATCCTTGTCCATGTGGGGCCCCCTGGGTACGCCAGCGTGGAGTAACAGGGGAAACATTCTGTTTCTATAAAATGAATTTAACAGAGAAAATAGGTGTTTCCTGAAAATGCAGCAAAGCTGGCCTGGAAACCTCCCTGGGCTCCATGCCCACTTTGGGGGGGGGTATGGAAGTGGGGACACTCCAACTGAGTTCTTCTTCCTCCTACCCAGGTTTTTCTCCTCTCCTTGAAAGAAGGCTGGTAACTTAGGCTTTCCCGGGGAATTTTCATTTCAGCTATGTTTTCAAATTGTTGGCTTGAAAGGCAATGTGGTATTCTTGCAAATGTGAATCCCTTCAGTAGTGTAACGGCTTTCTCTCTCTTTTTTTTTCCTGAGTAGGTACCAAAGATCTATTTTATTGGTCTTTCCAAAAGCTTTTGAATTATTGATCACCCTGAATATGTGTTCTGTTTCATGACTATGTGCTTACTCGTACTTGTGAATTGCTAACTCAGACCACTTTATCCTTAGTCAACTTCTGATCAATGCTGCTATTAAAATTTCTCAATATAATTGTAGTTTGTCAATTTCTTCTACTGGTAATATTTTCTCCTTTTTTCAATATTTTCTTGTAAAGTGCTTATGGTTAAGGGCTGTTGTACATTCTTGCAAGTATGCTCTACATTTTATAACTATAAAATCTAAAGTATCCCTGTTCTTCCCATTTAAAGTGTCTTGCCATGAAA
>NC_048220.1:142615137-142666332 GCF_002007445.2 Ailuropoda melanoleuca | reverse complement strand
GATGAACCAGGGGCACACTACGCACTCTCCCCGGTAGAGGGCTCTTGCAACTTCGAGCCTGCTTTCCTCCAGAGGTCACCCTGTGCCCCTTTCCCCAGTGAGTCTGCAATCCCTTCCCTGTTATAAATCAGGGCTGTGAGTCCAACTACAATCTGAGTCCTAGGGAACCATCCAATTTAGAGATGCTCTTGGGACTCCTAATTCAGCAAGATAGGTCTAGCAAGACAGAGAATTCACCATCTCTGGAAACTTATCTTAGAATCTCTTGCCTTGGGAGCCACTCCCTAGGTCCAGCCCACAGCCATAGGGAGCACCAGGGGTGGGGATCACAGGGGCAGTTTTGGAAGCTGCTGTCATGGAGGGTGGGTGGCTGAGCCAGGATTCAATGTGAACAATTGCCTCCAGGGGCCAGGGGCCTACCCTCCACAGCCAGCTGTTCACCAGGTGCCAAGATACCCTGAGCAAGAGCAGAAGGGCAGCTTGAACTGTTTCCTGAGAAATGCTCTGAGGATAGACTTGGCATTTACTAATGTGAAACATGAACCACAGGTCATGAACGCCCATCAAGAATTCTGCCTCTGGACTCACATGTGCATGCACACTTCCTGCAATGTTTATAATCATTTTCTGAATGGATACAACGTTCAAAATCTCTATCCTAACCTTGGCCTTGGCCCACTTAAATCCCCTCCCCCACAAGGAAACCGGTACTGCCAACTTCTTCGGCAACTCCCCTCAGCTAGCTTGTGCACTCCAAAAGTACGTGTTTCTGTTTGCACAAATGGCAGCGGGGTAAACACACTTCCCTGCACCTTGCCTTTCTCGCTTCCACTTCTTGGGGCTCCCTAGATTCTAGTCCACCAGGAGCTCCGCCACGTGGCTCCGGCTCAGTGAGTTCACCAGAGCTCCACGCACGGGGACTGGGGTCTTTCTGGTTTTCTGCCATTGTACTGGGTCAGGGCGATGCGCGTTTGTCATTCTTTCTAGGAAATTTATTTTATTCATCTCAATAGGCGTTTCAAAGTTCAAAGGGCACAAAGAGTCTTAAGTGAAAAATCTGTCTCCCTTCTAGCCCACCTGCAACAAGTGCCGTCTCCCGACCCACGGGGTCCACTCCAGAGGTGGCCCAGGCATATACGAGCGTGTCCGTCCACAGGCCAGAACCTTCCTCAGCCAGCTCTGCCATCTGCAATGACTTCTTTCTGGAGATGCCCCTTGCCAACTCGTGGATTAAAATTGGAGGAAAAACCTTCAGTGTAATTGTTTATGTTAGCAACACCCCCTTTGATTTTTTTGGTTTGTAAACGGTCTCATCAGGCTTTGTTTAGCTCATTTTTCAATAACGGGGATTTTTAAAAACTCTCCTGCTCCCTGTGTAGTCTGTGCCTCCTCCTAGCTGCCTTTCTCTGTTTGCTTTGATCCCCATCTTCGATGGCAGCGGCTGTGGTCAGATGTCGCTGATCCTGGTGGGGGTCTGGTCCCAATTAAGCACGGGGCTACACAGCATATGGGATGGGAAGCAGTGTGTTGGAGCAGCTTGTCCTTTCTGAGGGGGATGCAACAGGCTCTATCTTGAGACATGCAATAGTGAGGCCACGATCTTGAAGTCTTTTCTCTACAGCTGGGCAGGGTCCAGAAAATCATCTTCCAAAGACCTCCCGCTAGGAGACCGCGGTCTGGCTGCCCCACACATTCCGGGAATCGAGGGAAGGGAGGTGAACAGACAGCCACTATCCCCCAGCCCTCCACTGTGCCCAGCACCCCCAGGCCAGCAGTGAACCACCTGCTTTGAGAACCCAGCTAGGTCTGAGACTTAAGAATTCTGTGGGGGCACCAGGACTGCTTCTCAGCTGCCCCCACAGAGGGATGGGGCTTTGCTCTCTTCTCTATGACCGCCGTTCCATTTGCTTGCCAGCTTCCAGAACTGCAATGTCTGCACTCCCCTTCCCTGGTTTTGTTACAATTTTGTTACTGTAGTTTTTACTCAGGTTTGGGAGGCAGTGAAATTCTATGTGTGGATTCATAGCTCAACCCAGACTGACCCTAATTATTTTGTTTTGATAAAAGTTCAAGTTTACATTTGACAAAAAAGCTTAGAGATTTTAAATAGCATTAATCCAAAAAAAAAAAAAAAGACACACACTTAAATATGACCTTTGTCCCTCTGTAGCTTCATTCATTTCTGGCAGTTTTGAAAAGCTTCTAAAATCTTGAAAATAGATCCCAGTGAAGTGGCTGCTGCAATGCGCCCGTCCATGAAAGGGGACACACCCCAGGGCAGAGACACCCCCCGCCCCCACGTATAACTGAGCTGGCTCTGCTCATGTTGGTCAAGACTTTTTTAAACATTGGATTCCTGGCTTTGTCACTTACTCTGTGCCGGATTATTGCTTCCATTTTCTTATCTGTAAGCAGGGTAAATAACACCCCTCCCTCTGCCTCTATTAGGTTGTTGGATTAAATGAGTCACAGGTCAGTCATCAACTGATGGTCTCAGGCCTCCATATGCACCAGTCATGACCCTCTATCTAAACGGATCTGGGCCCTTAAAATGTGTTTTGCCAGCTGGCACCACGTGGCGCGTTGTCTGTGGGGGGCACCACGGAGACACTGCAGGAAGCCGGCCTTCTGCTGCTTGGCCGCGATGCCCTGGATCCCCGGGCTGCTCACAGCACGTGGCTTCCCAGAGCCCGGCTTCCACAGTGCAGAGCGGCCATCCGCACCCAGTGGCCAGCAGCCGTGCCCAGAACCACCATGCCCTTGTAGCACAGCGCCTCTGTTGAAAGGATTTCCCTAGCAGCCTAGAGGGCAGATTTCTAGCAAGCCCAGCTGATACGGAATGGCACAACTTCTCCGCTATCCAGCCCTCCCAACAAACCCCAGGGAGGGAGGGAGGTGGCAGGTCTCCCCCGGCACAACAGCTGTTCTTCCTGTCATTCCTATATTCCTCGGCATCCTTTTTACTAGCCAACCCCCCATCACTCCAACCCCATTAGTTAGCAATGCTATTAAATTTTCCCTGTGCAAATGATTGCGTGGGTTCTCCCAAAAGTAAATCACTTAAATTGCATTTGCGATGGCCAGGCATTGTCCTGTCAGATGGCTATTACTATCTAGGCCTTGGTTTGCTTATACGTCAAACTGGGAAGAGATCTGTCCAAATACACAAAGGGTGTTCATTGTCCAAATGAGGTCACGGTAATTAGGAGACAGTGTGGACATAGCTGGTTTTCGACCTTGGCTCTGTCACGCAGCATTTGGTCTTGACAATCTACCATGCCTATGAATTAGAACGGCACTAAATAAAGTTTGTAAAGCACCTCAACTAGACAAATATTGGCCATCTTTACTGCAAACACCAATGGTTATAATTTGTATCACATTGTTAGATGAGGTAATTATTCAAACCAATGGTCCCTCAACCTGGCCACACATCAGAACCAAGTGGGGTTCGGAGTGCATGCCAGCCACATGCAAGAATCTCTACAATGCAGGGCCGGAGATCCCCCTTTTAAAGAAGCTCTGGATGGGAAACTGCAAGAGAACTCAGAGATTCCCCTCAAGATCACGGTGGCCCTGATCAGTGATGCTCTCCAGGGAAGCAGTGGGAAGGATGGTCAAGTGTGGCCTTGCCAGAGCCGCTGGGTGCGGGAGGGTCTGGATCCGTGTTCCAGAGCCAGCTGAAGGGGGGGATCAGAGCACGCAAAGGCTGAAGGGGGGATCAGAGCATGCAAAGACTGAAGGGGGGATCAGAGCACGCAAAGGCCATACAAATACATAAATGCAGTGGGGAAAATCAGGGCCATCTGATACAAAATGGGTGGATCCATACAGATGGAGAGGTGACAGCAGAACCCAGAACATGGGCTGGAATCAGACCTATTGCTGCTGGGTTTAAACAACTGGAAACTGTTTAAACAACAAACTAGGGGCGCCTGGGTGGCTCAGTCATTAGGCATCTGCCTTCGGCTCAGGGCTTGATCCCAGCGTCTGGGATCGAGCCCCACATCAGGCTCCTCTGCTGGGAGCCTGCTTCTTCCTCTCCCACTCCCCCCGTTTGTGTTCCCTCACTGGCTCTGTCAGATAAATAAAATCTTTAAAAAATAAACAACTAAGACGCACCTGTTTCTATGTACGCTATTGTGTGTGTGTGTTCAGAGACATTTAATTCCCAGTTCTGTCTGGTCTGTAAAATGACACCTCGTAGCAATTAACACGCCTAATTCCAGATCTGAAGTTTCTAACCACCAGGAGTTGGGGCTCCGGGGGTGCAACTTACTTCCAAATATTTCAAAGAGCTGGACCCCCAGCTCTTTGATAAAACAGGACTGTTAACAACTGTGCCAGCTAGGGGACGGGGACACGCAGGCTCGCCATGCCACTCTCCTGTCCGACGACACTGAAACTGGCCGTTGAGGATGAGCAGCAGCACCAGCCCCCAGGACCCTGCCTGGCACACAGCAATGTGATGCAGGATGTGGGCCCGCGGCACCTGCCTCATGAGCATCCCCTTCAGGTCCCCTAACAACAGTGCCCAAGGGAGCCCCGCTAGGGCTGCAGACGCATCTTACCTTGCCAACCGAGCCTGCACCCACCCGGGCCTCCCGGCCAACACAGCCTGCACCCACCCGAGCCTCCCGGCCAACACAGCCTGCACCCACCCGAGCCTCCCGGCCAACCCAGCCTGCACCCACCCGAGCCTCCCGGCCAACCCAGCCTGCACCCACCCGAGCCTCCCGGCCAACCCGAGCCTGCACCCACCCGAGCCTCCTGGCAGCAGAGGCATGAACGCTGCCGTCTGCGGAACAGGTGAGCCCACAGGAAGGGCTTTAGGCCTGTCGCACCAAACTACTCCCTCGAGAGCAACCTTCGCATTAAAATTCCTTTTACGAGCTGAGAATGCCGGAAATCTAACGTTTCCATTTACCCAAAAATAAGTTTGTTCCTTCCACCTCATGAAGAGTAAAACAAGATACACACATACACGTCATATTAATAATTTATTTAAATGTTCCAAGGATCCCAACCCCATTTAAAAACTAGAATTACAAAGCACTCCATTCAATAAAAGCACACAAAACCCTCACAATTAGTATCACGAGACAGCTCTCACTCTGAGAAAAAGAGAGTTTATTTCACCTTTTGTTACAAAGGCACAGAAGTCATCTGACACCTCAGATATTAACCCACCACATATTGTCGCACTGCCAATGTGCAACTTAATACAATTATTAAAGTTTACAGGATGGTTTTCCAACGACCCATAATGAGTTATAGATTCTCTCTATAAATAAAAATTAAAAGAAACACCTGACTTTAAGACCAATATAGGCATAACAGAAGGGAACTGAAAATTCCTGCAAGGGCAGTTTGTTTCTTGAGAGGAGTTAGGACTACTGCTGGCCACAGGCACAACGGACCCAGTTTTGCCAAAGAAACAGTAAAATGAGCAACTTCTAACAAAGCTAAAAAAATATATGAAAGCAGTACTGAGATCATCCACGACTGGTCTATCATTCCATCTGTCACCAATCTTCAAAAACCTGCATTTTACAGGCCAGAAGTTCTGGGTCTGGCTTTGGACACGAGGTGGGGGCCCCTGCGGGCTGCCCCCTTGGATGGTGCGGGGCCTCCTCGCCGGGTCCTCCTCACCGGGGCAGGGCGGCCTCCGCTGGGGCAGGGCCCGAGGGACCCGGGGCGGCGTCTACACTGACGTCTGGGCTGATGTCCTCACTGCTGTCTGCGCTGGCGGCCGGCTCCGCTCCGTGCTCGGCACTCGCCTCGTCCCCGGGCGGCCCACAGCTGCCCGCGCTCTGCTGGGCCACAACAGTCCCTTCCTTCTTCTTCTCTGCCGACACCTCCAGCCCCATCATCCTGAGATAATGAAGTCGTTCGTTCTTGGGCACGAAAGTCCGAATGGAGGCCTTTCCCCGCCATCCACATAACACAATGGGACACTGAAGGGTGTCTGGTTTCCTACAAAAAAGTGGCCGTGTGTGAGTATCAAGTGTCCTCCTAAGTGCTCAGGGATTCAGAGGCCATCTTTCCCCACCGATACGCCCAAAGCACTGGGAGCCATTTTAGCCTGTGACCCTACAGATGCTTTTCTCAAACGAAGACCTGCTCCTGCGCCAAGTCCTAAACGTCCTCACATGCTCATGCTGGCCAGGTTTCTTTCTAAAGCTCCTAATGGAATAACCCCCAAATCAAGAGCTCACACACACTTTCAGTACCAGCATTTCCAAATACTTCCGTCTTCTCAAAGGCGAAGACCCACCTGTGAGACCTCACGTCTGCACAGCCGGGCTGGGAGCCAGACCGCCCAGGCTGTTGCCACTCCGTGCATCCCCTCCTTTGGGTGGGGTGACCCCAACTCTTCCCGGTTACTCACATAACAGGACGGGCCCCCAGCATACCCTGTTCGCCCGTTTCCAGCATCGGTGTTATTGGGGCCCAAAGCACTCCTGCTTTCCCGAGTCTGCGCAACCCACCACCTGCTCGCCAGGCCACTGCAAGTCCCCTTTCCCTGGCGAAGATGCCAGTTACCATGTGACTCACGTGCCCCTAACCGAGGACCCTGCAGCACATCACCACTTCCCCGCAGGCGTGACTCTGCTCTCGTATTTCGGCCCCTAGAGCCCCGTTAAATTAACCCTCCATCCCCCTCTAGGCCACGCCAGGCATCAGGGCTGCGGGCGGAAGAAGGAACTAACATAGGAGGGTTCCGATCAGGTTTGGAAAAAAAAAAAAAAAAAAACCCACACACACAGTGAAAGAGCAGGGACTGAACCAATGAGAGAAAGAGAGGGAAACTCCTCAGTGCCTTTCCATTCTTCCCTGCTAAGGCCTGGACGGTACACCGAGAAAACACAAAGAGTGGAGAAGACAAGAGCCGACGGCCCCCCGCTTCTGTCTGACGATCTAGTGGCTCCGGCGGCTGCCTCTGCACACGCACCAGCTCAAAGAACTGGAGTGAGGGAGTGGAAGAGCACATGGTGTCCTTACCTTCCAGACCCGTTTCTGGGTCCCAGTCTAAACGCTTCTGCGACACCGCCCCTCATTCCCGGCCAACCCCCAGCCGTTTTCCTTTTCTTGGGTTTTCCACAAGTACGGAAGTAGGCCGAAGCCTCCCCGACTTAGACATTCTCTGAGCCGGCCGCTCGCCCCAGAAAAGCCCGTTTGCTGCGGCGCACCGCACAGGCCCGGCAAGCGCACTCTATCCCAGCTCCATGGCTCGGCCTGCGCGTGCGGCACCTCGCGTCTCTGCTCCCCCCTGCATCTTCTCTCTCCTGCCTCGCTTCCCCCCACCATCTCACGGACCCAGGCCCTCTGATACCAGCACGAGAGCCTGCAAACCCTGGTTCCCATCTACACGCCCTTCGGAGCTGCGGCATCAAGCCCGCAGCTGACGCAGCTCGGACACGCTCACGAACCCTGAAGATCCACACCTAGAATGACCTGTCCCCTCAATTTCCAAACCTTCCATACAGCGGCCTGTGTCTCCTGCTATCTATCCCACCATTTTCGAATTCAGTATGTCCTTTCTCCCCACCTTTCCCTCTACTGGATGACCCCTGAGCAACTCAAACCCAGAAGCTGACCCTGAACACTCCTGTGCCTTTGCCACCCACAGCCGGCTTCGTCTGTGCGACCTCCAAATGCAGCCCCGGGGGACCCCACATGCCCCACTCTCTCCAACCCTCGGTCCCTGGCTCCCGCCCCCCACCTCCCCTGCTG
Organism: Ailuropoda melanoleuca; assembly: GCF_002007445.2. Taxonomy (NCBI): domain Eukaryota; kingdom Metazoa; phylum Chordata; class Mammalia; order Carnivora; family Ursidae; genus Ailuropoda; species Ailuropoda melanoleuca. The sequence goes on along the minus strand of NC_048220.1, from coordinate 142,658,595 downwards.
CCCCCCCTCTTGCCCCGAACCTGTCTCCCACCCGCAGACTCAGGCCCACGCACTGGCTACTCTCCTCACAGCAGCTGGAGGCCATGGAGACCATGCAGGGGGCTCGGGCCTGCCCTCCGCTGCCAGCTCCACCCTGGCTGCCTTCTAGCTCGTTCCTTCCTCAGGGCTGGTGCTGCTCAGCTTCCTTCTCACCAGTGTCTGGCCAACCACCACCTCCCAGAGAGCTGCCCAAGACTCAACATAAGCTCTCCCCCAGATCCCCCTCCAGCCCTGTGCCGTCTTCTTTCCTCCCCTTGGAAAGAGGTGGCTGTGACACGTGAAACCAGTCCTGGGACCAAATCCCGCCTCTGCCACTCCCTAGCTGAGGTGCACGGAGCACGCCGCCTGAGCTCTTCACCCACTCTGCCAAGCGCTGACCCTCGGGGCCTACACTCTGCAGACTCCGGGAGGCCGCGTGGGGACCTGTGAGCACCACGGAACAGCAGTCATGCATGAGCGAACCCCACACCCTACCTCAGAACAACACTGCCTGATGTGTGCGTAACAGGGAACCCACAGACAGGGACTGAACCCACAGTACAGACGGAAAGACTGGACCTCTCTCGGCTGTTCAACCTTTCCATTCATTCTGGTTAAGACAGACATCAGAACAGATCTCTCAGGCACAGAGCAGCAGTACTCTACATTTTACTCTCTAAATGGCAATACATCTGACTTAGACTGAATATTCTCTAAGAAAGTACTTTGATGATGACATATTTGTCCTAAAATTTCTACAACACTGTCTTTAGGACAATGCTCCTCAAAGGCTTCCATGACCATCCACAGTCCCCCCACTGGTAGGAGGGCCCACACTTACGTAGGGTCCGGTTCGTACTTCAGGACGATGCTCCCCTTGGCTGGAAGAGAAACAGACATGTGTTGGGGAAGCCTGCCTGTCACCAGCGCTGTCTTTGTGTCCAGCATTGCAGAGAGAGCAGTAAACAATCCGCACTCTTGGTCTCCAGAATCTCCATGGAGACGAGAGGACTCTCCTAAAAACATAGGACCACCAGCAAACCGAAGACCACGTGGGGCGGTCCCAGCAACGTGGCAGGGGACTGCATGAGATCACTCAGGGGTTTAGGCGAAGAGACTCAGTCTCTCTCAGCAGCAGGGAGACGGGGATTAACTACTCGTTAATTCTCAAAATTCAAGATGAAACAAATAATTGCTTCAACTTCCAGGAACAGCACAAAACACACATAAAAATTGTCAAAAATTATACTGCAATCATCTAAATGTAGGGATTGAAACAGAAAACAAGCACAAACGGTCCCTTCATCCTTTAAAATAATCTCTACTTTAAACGCAGCTCCTGCCTGAGACACAAGCACAGATTCCGCCCCGTGTGCTTTGTAGCCTTCGGTTTCAGACACAAAACATAAAACCACATAATTGCAGTAACTTGATTTGTGCAGTTTTTGTGCCAGCTGAGCCAGAAACAGTGAACAAAGTTATAAAAAATAAACAAGAATGAAAAGAAAAACAAAATTAGAATTCTCGGTAGAATTATTTTTGTTCTTAGGTGAAAATATCACTAGAATAATTTCAAGTGAAAGTTTATATAAACATGAAAACAACAACGTGACCAAGGATCTATTTTGGGGGGGCTGGCTAAGCCGCAGGAGAAGCCGGCAACACCCGCATCCTGCTTCAACCCGGCTGATGAAATGCCAACCCAACACGACAGCCTGTGCCGGTTAGTGTCCTCCAGCTCGTGACGGGACGCAGACGAGCCCGCGCACCAGCCGTGCCCTGCGTCCCTGCGTCCCTGCCCTGGAGGCCTGCTTGGCCGTGGGCACTCGGGACTCTGGCTAACGACACCTGCAGACACCTGTGGGCTGGTGGGAGGCACAGGCCTCCACCAGTGCCTGGGGAAGCAGGGCAACCTGAGGGGTGCCTCTGGCCCTGGGTATGCTGACATGTGCCTTCTGTCTCCACAAAACCCTCTGGAAGCTGACAAGAGTCAGTAGAAAGCCACGATGTATTAAAATTTAAGACTGAAAAGCTCTAACAAGCTTGCACACCCACATCTTCGTTGTCTTTAGGACAAGTCACACCTCTATGCAAGTCCAGCTGCTTACCCAAGTCCTTGGCTTGGCTGTACGTCTCACTGCTAAGTTTTCTAAAAAATGGATTTTCTTGGGTTAATAGAATTTTAACATCTTCTATTGATACGGTGATAATTCTTGAATTAATAAATGGATACAGCGTGTATATTCCCTGTGGGAATAAAGAGAGGCCACCATCACGAATGAGAACAATCACCCGCTATCCCGGGGCCTTTCCACACGCCACGTCCAGCCCCCACCTCCCTGCAGAGGTGGACACCCCTGGGGGGTGTTGTAAGCAGACGCGCCCCTGGGGTAGAGTGCGCAGGCCGCAGGCGCCAGGCCAGCTGCGGGGCACCCACGCCCATGGGTTTACCACCGGCTGCCACTACCAAGTCTATGTCCCAAATTACCTCCTGTGCCAAGCGAAAAGCACAATCAAACTCTTCACCACTGTTATTCCGACACCACACTTTTATCCCCGTGTTTATGACCTGTAAGCGAGACAGGAAGATGACACACACATATAAATAAAAGCTGAATAATCAATTAAAATAATCCCTTCTACCCCAAGGAGGCAGAGCTGTGAGCAGGTGTGGGCAGAGAAGGGAAGAAGAATCGGAAAAGCGTTATAAGTCGCCTGACCAAAGTAGGGCTTCTCGTAGCCTCCCTGATGCTCTCAGATGATGCTGGTCTAGTGCGGCTAGTTTGGACCAGTAAATCACCAGAGCAGACATCAAAGCAGGCAAGCCGGGGCCCCCTGCCCGCTGCGCACACGCCGAGCCGGTGCCAGGGGCGTGCGAGCTAGACCAGAAGCCCCCGCGGCCTGGCCACGCGCACCTTCATCCGCTCGCTGTTGTTCACCAGCACATTCCTCAGCTCCTTGGAGACCATGTAGAGCTGCCTCTTCTTCCCTTCCGTCGTCCTAGTCAACAAATTCATCTTTGGGAACGAAGGATCCAACGCATAAAACTTCCTATGAACAAGACACAGCTGCTTACGAGTGTGGTTCAAACAGGAACAGGTGGCCTCCAGCACGCTCTCTCCCCCGACAGCACTTGGTTTCTCATCTGTGGCTCAGGACACACGCACTCTGCCATGCACACCCACCGTCCACTCTTGATCGAGTTCACCAGAAACAACTAGAGCAGGGACCCTCACTGACAAGTACAACTTTCCTTGCTCACCTGCTGCTCCAGTGACCTAACACCTAGGCCCACTGAGAAAGGTTCGGAGCCACAGGGCAGCGCCAAGTGCCCACCGTGGTGAATGGATACTGAGACTTGACTAAGCAGGAAGAGATGAATCGGAGCCTGTTATCCTAAGCACCTTCCCCCTCTGTTCCACCCAGAAGTTTCCAGTTGGGGTCCCCAACCTCCCACCCAGACCCACTCCCCACGTCCCACACAGGACCTGAGCAGGTGGCCACGGATCTGGAAGCTCTGCTGGGGAACTGACATTCAGGCCGCAGTCCAGTCCCCACTCCCCCCAAACCTCTCGCCTCTCTGGCGGCTCACCATACACTCTCTAAAGTGTCACCCAGCTCTACCAAGCCGTTACGAGGGGGGAAAAAAGACGCTATATAGAACTAAATAAAAATATATGGCCAAATGTGACCAGTTACACGTTTATAACAAGAATTTATTAAGCTGAATTCATCCTTACTGAATAGGTGGAAATAATGGATCATCTTCGGGAATAAATACAAACGGATCTTCTTTAAATCCAAACAACTTCATTTTCTTAGATGGAGGAGGACTGAGGAAGGAATCAGGACAAGACACATGCACCATAATCAGCCCTAAAGCGACACGCCAGCAGCGCACTCCCCCTGCCCACCAGCCCTCCTCCTCAGCCCTGTGAGGCCTGGGCTCTCCGCACACACTCGACGCCCCGCCCACCGCCGCCACACACAGTGGCACCCACCTGCCGCAGGACGGCCCCACGTCCCTGCAAGCTAAGGGGCTGGAAGACAGGAGGGTGCAGACAGAACCCCTTCTCTTACCCACACACTCCGTCCTTCTTACTTCCGCTGTTCTCTACATTCTCATTTCTTTCTGTTATGTCTGTGTCGTCGAGCCCACTGATGGCTTTACTTTCCGGCTCAGTGGGGTCCGCAGCGGCTCCTTCTGTGGGGTGCACAGGGCTGGACCGCACAGGCTCTCTGGGCTCCACTGGCTCACCCTGCAGCTGCAACAGGGGGCACGTGAGTCTACACTCCAAGCACAACCCACTTTACACTGCCGCAAAAAAATGAACACTCGCTACACAAAACCCATCGTATTTCTTTTTTTTAAAAGATTTTATTTATTTATTTGACAGAGATAGAGACAGCCAGCTAGAGAGGGAACACAAGCAGGGGGAGTGGGAGAGGAAGAAGCAGGCTCCTAGCAGAGGAGCCTGATGTGGGGCTCGATCCCCTAACGCCGGTATCACACCCTGAGCTGAAGGCAGACGCTTAACCGCTGTGCCACCCAGGCGCCCCAACCCATCGTATTTCTCTACGGCATTTGACATATAGAAGGCAACAGGATGTTTTGGAAATATCTTAAGTCTACTTAAGTCTAATCTGGGGCACTGTTTCCACCTCAATCCCATCAAGGGCACGCACAGGCTACTTCCCAGTGAACGCCGACAAGGCAGCCCGCTCATCTTCATTCCGAGACGCTACCGCGCACCCGCACTGTGTCAGGCGCGCTCAAGGACATACGCGGGCCAGACACGATCCCCGGAACAGCAGGCGGGGCCAGGACACGTGTGTAAGTAACTGCAGCCTGGGGAGGCCAGTGCCACCGCCCCGGATATAGGGCACCTGGATACAGGGCCCCAGGAACGGAAGGCAGGCACAGGTGTCCCAGTAACAATCTGGCTTGAAGAACAAAACAGCTGACTTACTGGAACTGCTTCATACACATTTTATACAAAATATTATATAAAAAATTATTTAAAATGACATGTCCTAACAAGTCACAGGCAGGTGAATTTAGGACACTTGGGCACAGAAAAGTGAAACACACTCCCCACGGTCACAAAGCTCTAAAGCAGCCGAGCTGGTGGGACTCCATGCTATGCAACACTGCCTCCCGGAAAATACCTTTACTTCAAGGTAAAAGACAACAGAGACAAAACAGTCATCCGAACACCCTGCCTGGTGGCAACGGCCTGTGCCCTGCCTGCCCCCTCCGGCTCCTGGAAATGCTAGTCCTTCTCCCTCACCCCGTCTCAAGTGCCCCCTCCCCACCACGCGGCTTCTGTGCCATCTCTGCTGAGCGCCACCCGCACGCTGTCAGCTCGGCTTGCCCGGCTGGAATGCCAGCCCTGTGCTTACAGGTCTGCACACTTCTGCGTCGGGGCGTCCTGAAGACAAGGGCTCTACCTGAGCTGTCCCCGTGTGCAGGGCAAGTGGCCAACACCTACCTCCTCAGTGGAGGGAACGAGGAACCAAGGAACCGGGACAACAACAGGGAAGGCCAGGCGGACTACCACTACCGGAGCGAGTGACAGCAAGCCCTTCTCCACAGCCGCACCCCACACCAGAGCGGCAGACGCCAAGGAAGTCCAAGGCTCCTCTATGTAGACGGTCCCAGAACAAACACGTCCACACAGCCCGAGGGCGAGGCAGCCAGCGCTGGGCACACACCACTGGCTCGACCCCCGCCCTGTGCAGTGCTAGAGCCGTGAGCTGGGCCAGCTTTCTCACTGCTTCCATGGTGACCAGTGCAAGGAAGAGGAATCTCAGACTGTAAGTTCACGTGGTTTTAAAAACTTAGTATGAAAGCACGGAAAATACCTCGTTAATAACTTCTTATATGATCACAACAAATTAAAATTTTAAGTCTACTGGGATGAATAAAATATTAATTTCGCTTTTTTTCTTGTACTTTTTTTATCTTATTTTTTCAAGATTTATTTATCTGAGATAGCGCACGCATGGAGTGGTGGGAAGAGGGAGAAGCAGACTCCCCACTGAGCAGGAAGCCCAATGTGGGATTCAATCCCAGGACCCTGGGATCATGACCTGAGCTGAAGGCAGACCAACGGAGGCACCCAGCGCCCCTATGTGCACTCTGAAAAGTGGCTGCAAGAACATGGAAGTTATACATGTGGCTGGAACTCCACGTCGGTGACAAAGCTGTTCAGAGCTCCCGACCCTGGAGTCCGGGACCGAGGAGAGTCCGGAACAGCACGCAGAGTGAAACACTCCAGCCTCCCGCAACCAGCACGGTGCCTGCCCGGAAGTGCCAGGTCCACTCCTCGGCCCGTGTGAGGCCTTACACTCAGACGTTCATGTAGGTTAGCCATATCCCAGGAATGCTTTCCTTTCTGCCTCTCAAAGTCTAAGCATTCTTTGTCCTCCTTCATAAGCATTCATCTGAAAGAAACACTGACCTTCAGACCGTGATCCCAGCCATGTTCTGACATTATGGAAAGGCTGAGGTACGAACTAGTGAAATAAACGTCATATTGATAAAGAGGAGGACAGCAAGTACTACGTGGCAATACTCAACAGGCTGCCCTCCTACTCACCCTCTCCGCTTCAGGGCCTCCTACAACAACCCAGGAGGCAGGTGATTCATTAGGATGGCTCGTGCCTTCTCTGTCTCCTTTTCCGCCAGGACTGGACAAAGTCTCTATCACTATCCCTCACAGCCAAAGGGAAGACAGACTGGCCTGAGGCCGGCAGAGTTCTGTCAACATGCAGTGGGCTCAACTGAACCAAGCCCAAGGGAACAGAGCACAGAAGCCAGCTTGGGGGGCTCTGACTCTGAGCCACAGAGGAGTCATTATGTCTTTCCAATTTTTATTAAAGAGCTGGACTTAAGATGCAGAAGGAATGTAATCCCCCAAGTCTGCCTTTTTCATGCATCTATCCCTTTAAGACATTGCCGCTTTTTGGAAAACTCAAAATTTAAATGGATCTCTGCCCCACTACACACATGCCCATGCTCAGCTGTTCTCCACACCCAAAAAATGTTCCAATGACCACTGTCACCACCTGCCCGGAATGCACAGAAAGCTTACACGATATGCCACATTATCTCAAAAAATGCTTACCTTTGGTGGACGTTTATTCCATGGCATTGAAGATTTTTTCACTAATACTGCCACAAAGAACCCTCCAGTATTTTGATGATGTGGTAATATCCTAAGACTGAAAAGAAAACAAAAATCAAAAAACCCTACAATGTGCTTTTTCACTCAAAATACACTCTTTTAGTATTAAGACAAAAACTGCAAAGATGACCTGTGACAGAGAAATCATGTCTTCAGGTCAGTATTCATGCAACCCTCACTCCTGGGACGGCCAGCGTGTACTGTGCACACAGTTAAGGTGGCATGCAAAGTTCGAGCGTTTGGGTCCTCATCACCTGCAGTATTTACGAATGCTCAATGCCAGCAGCCAAAAGGAAATGAGAACTTCTTTCTGGCTGGCAAGGTCACATATCTTAGGTCAGCCACATGCACGGCCCAGGCCTTGCAGGAATGCCAGAGGGCCCCAACTCCCCACCTTCCCAACCCTCGGCAAGTCCCACAAACTCACCAACGCTCTAGGTGCATCGCCTGTAACTTCTCCGGGTCCTTTGGTGGGAACATGGTGGGCCGGATCTGGGTATGTCTGCTGTGAGGAACACCCTCCCACTCCGTAAACCACTGTCCGTCTTTTGTCATTACCTGCAAACGGAGAGGGCAGGACTCCAAATCAGCACACTGACTAATAATAAGAAAATCACAGGGTGCTCACGTAAATGCTCTCAAACATGATACACGGCAGCTCTCACTGCTCCCCAAAGCTGAGGCTGTGTGGGAAGAGGAAAATGAGACGATCTTGTATTCCATCAGACAGAACCATCATTTTGTAAAAGAGCATTTTCCATGTAGGTTTTGTTTTTGTTTTGTTTTGTTTTAAACAAGCCTCAGGTTGTTTCTGGCTTAAAATTGAAAAGTAAATTGTTTCATATTGGAAACGAAGCTTGAATCCCAGCCAGTAATAAAAATACAGCAGAGCTACACTTACAGGGTAATACACAAAACTGATTTCTCATTGCAGAATAAAGGCAAAGAAACTTTCCCATTTCCAGAGAAAAACAGCTGTAGAACCGTACCGTTTGTCATTCAACAGAATTTTGAAATTAACTCTAAACCAAGACTGACTGTACCACCAGAAGTCGTATTTACTGACATTACCCAAATGCGGCCGCTGTGCAACGGTCACGACTCTGACCAGCCCGGCCAGTTGTAGCTGCTCTCAGGAGCCAGAGTTCTCCCAGAAAGATTACCTTCCAATGTGTGATGCCAGGCATCCATTTTAGTCCTGGCAGCTCAGAAGACACGTCAGCAAGCTCCAAAGCACCTACGTACAAAAAAAAAAAAAAAATTTCCGCATTGTGCCCAGTGAAAAAAACCAGATGCGAAAGATCACACAGCGTGTGGTTTTATTTCTACAAAATGCCCAGGGAGAGCAATTCCACACCGACGGAAGGAAGGGCAGTGGTTCCTGGGGCAGGGGCGGCACAGGCAGTGAGCGCACACGGGCCCGCAGAACACTTCGGGGGGGGGGGGGCAGAAACAGCCTAGGCCTGGCCTGTGGGGATGGCTGTGCGCAGAAACTCACTAGCGGTCACTAGTCGTACCCTTAAAACGACAGACACTGTGGCACATGAGTTACCACACAGTAAACAAGCGGCAGCTGCAGAGTCCTACGGTGCGCCTGACGTGAGACCCGTGGCAGTGGCGCACGCGCCCCCAAGAACACACCACGAGGCTAGGACTTCGAGCACTCGATCCACTCCTGGCTTCTAGACACACGCCAGTTAGAGGACATGGGTCTTAATGCTTTTACGTCTAGTAAACAACCAGAACAAAAAAGGAACATTTGAAGTGAACTTTGAAAATTTCTAAACATTCTGTTTCAGGCCCAAGTTAGTTTTCTAAACTTGCCCAAGAGGGCAACAGTCCAGCTCTAAAAACACTGTGTCCACAGGGACAGCATCATAAGAAGCTGTAACATGGGGCCACGAAGGGAACCCTTTCAAACATGCCTCCAACCACAGATCACAGATACAGACTGGAACCCTGCACAGAAGAGAAAATCCAACAAAGCTCCGCAGATGCTATGAAACACTCAGATGATTATAAAAATAAAGCAAAAAAGTCCTCAAGGAAGAGATGTCCTCGTAAGAAATCTTTGACAAAAGCACTGTGCTGACTTGTACTATTCTATCTAAATATTCTTACTTCTAAAACCAAACACTAAATAATAATGCGGGTTGGCAGAAATTAGCTTTGTCCCCCACGCCCTGCCCAGGCAGGGCTCAGCAGTGACTCCCCACCAGCGTGGGGGTCAGGAGATGCCGATGCTGGCCCCAAGTGTGCAGACTGAATGCCTATCAGCCACCCTGCCTGCAGCCAGGTCTGAGCTCCTTCAGGTAGGGCCCACACCCCTCCCAAATCCTCAGTCACTGTCACGTACAAGGCTCAGCAAAGGACTATTCTTCCACGAAGCCATGCATACACATGCTGCCTCTGACAGATGATGGAGATGGAGTGTACGCGGCAGTGTGAAACCACCACATGCAGAAAGATGGCTGTCACAGCAAACTGAGAGTGGACCCCCACCTGCCCAGTAAGAAAATGACACAGCAGAGGACAGCCACGGTTACAGTCACCACTCAATGCCATCAGTCCTTCTCTTTACATGCCTTTGAAATGAAGTCCCACCACAAACATAGAGACCACGACCCTGCAAAGAACACCATTCAGAAATCACGCCTTTACGTAGGCCAACTTAATCATAGCCAAACAAAATAAAAACAACATACTAAATTCCAATCTCAAGGACACCAAAGTTGAGAACCACTAGAGAGCAAACTACACAGCACAGGCCAGTCAGCACTGCAAACAAGGTAACTAGAAGCCGAAACAGCTGTGGATACTTGTCTCAGTGTTTACGTTCCAACTTCCTTCATATACACATGTGTAGCAAATGTGGAAACATTCTATTCTGGAATCCTAATTTAAAATTCCTCATTATAGCCTTTAAGGAGAGTATGATGGGAAAGTTAACTTATCAGTAAAAACTTATGTAAGAGGAAATATTTTACATCAAACCATCACGGAAATTGTTGTTTAAAAACATTTCACCCCATCTGTCCGGTTTCCTGTATAAAACAGTGTGCTACGACCTCACGCCTGTTAGGATGGGGACTATCAAGAAAGTGGAAAGAAACAAGAGCCGAGCCGGCAAGGACGTGGAGAAGTGGGAACCCTTGTGCTCTGTCGGTGGGAATGTAGAACAGTATGGGGGAACCCCCAAAACAAACAGAATTATCATATCATCTGGCAATTCCACAAGTTATACACCCCAAAACCTGAAAGCAGGGTCCCGAAGAGCTACCAGTGCAGCCATGGTATCACGGCACGAGTCACGAGAGCTAGAACGGGGAGCACCTCAAGCGTCCATGGACAGAGAAGAGGGCAGACAGAACGTGGCACATGTACACAGTGGGCGTCTCCAGCCCTCCCAGCGGCTACAACATGGAGCAGCCTTCAGGACGGTGGGTTAGGTGGAATAAGCCAGTCAACAAAAAGATAATTCTGGTCTGATCCCATCCGTGAGATCCCTAGTGATCAAACTCAGAGACAGCAGAGGATAATGGGATGGGAAAACGGGGAGTTGTGTCATGGGTTCATAATTTCAGTTTTACAACATAAACATCTCTAGAGAGATCGGCTACACAACATGAGTGTTCTTAACACTACCAAAACACACATTCATGAATAGTTAAAATGACAGTCAACTTCAAGTTGCAAGTCTTTTACCACAACTAAGATTTTTTCAAAGAACCACTGTGATAAGGACTGACCTAATCTTTCAAACTTAACAGATACCAAATAGGCAATCCTCCTAATTCATTATATATGACAAACCCATGACACAGGCATGTTTGTAAGTAAGGGTAGCTCACTTCAGGGTTTACAGGTTAATCATACTAGCAAACGCCCAGGAAAAGGTCTGCGTAAATATATACTATAGCAATAAACAACATTTTTGAAAATGTCATACTTTATTATCGCACACGCTTACCTTCACTTTTTTCCAGCAAAGACGCTATGACTGCCTCATCTTCAATGGGGTTTAGCGAACACGTGGAGTACACCATCCTACCGCCTTCCACCAGCTGCTCAGCACCTCGAGTTGCGATCCGCAGCTGCAAGCTAAGGGTCGGATACGAGGTCACCCCGGGACCAAACATATCCAGGCAGCACACACAGCACCCATTATACCACACATTTATTACATGTTTTTATGACAGGCTTACGATAAAACACAAAATACAAAATAAACAATTCCCACAAAAAAATCTTTAAGGTTCTCAATGAAGTTCCAATAAACCCATATGCAGTGTTTCGTATCAACCAAAAAAACATCTCTCTATAAACACGTTTACTATTCTGTTAGCCCTTCCCAACAAGCCGAAAGCAAAGCACAAAGCTGATTAGTGACTGACGTCAATATACCGTGTGAGTTCCACCACTAAAAGCCTCCATACCTGTACACATTATCTGACTTTACTTTTTCTTTTTTTTTTAATTTATTCGACAGAGAGAGACAGCCAGCGAGAGAGGGAACACAAGCAGGGGGAGTGGGAGAGGAAGAAGCAGGCTCCCAGTAGAGGAGCCTGATGCGGGGCTCGATCCCAGAACTCCGGGATCATGCCCTGAGCCGAAGGTAGACGCTTAACGACTGAGCCACCCAGGCTCCCCTATCTGACTTTTCTAAGAAAAACTTATATCCCTTAGTACATTCTAATCCTATTATCTATTTCACACACACACCAAAAAACAGTTAGAAAGTATTGTAACAGAGAAACAAAATTTGCCGGAGTTATTTATGACGAATATTCATTAGTACGCTGTAGACCACCCACAGTTCTACAATTAAGAAGGTAAAATGCTGGGGCGCCTGGGTGGCTCAGTTGGTTAAGCGTCTGCTTTCAGCTCAGGTCATGATCCCAGCGTCCTGGGATGGAGCCCCATATCGGCGAACCTGCTGAGTAGGGAGCCTGCTTCTCCCTCTCCCTCTTTCTGCTGCTCCCCCTGCTTGTGTGCTGTCAAATAAATAAATAAAAAATAAAAAAATAAAGAATGTATAATGCTAATGTTAAATGAAAAAAAGAATCCAGAGTTCTGCAGATCATACACTGCAGACTGATATGCTAACATCCCAATACACAGAAAAACACTACAGTGCACCAGACAATACAGAAGCTATCTGTGAGTTATGAGATCTTCTTTTCCTTCTAACTTTCAAGAATTTTCCAAATTGTCTTTAAAGACAATAAATATTTGAGATCAAATGCTAAGCAAAATAATTCAACACAAAAGAACAGAAAACAGAAGAAGAAAGATGAGTAGGACAGTAAAAGGTAAGTGGTCATTTCACGGAAAACAGAGGTCTTGAAATGTTACAGGAAATTGTCATAAAAGGCACTTTTAATTAATAAAAAGCAATTTTAATAAATTTAATAAATAATAAATTCAGTTCATTTGAATGAACTGAAATGTACAGTCATCAGTTTACTATTCTGAAGAGGTTCTGAAAACAACTATTTTTGATATGTACACAAACTCTCTCAAAAGGTGACCATTAACAACTCCAGCTCCAGGTGGTGTCCCCAAACACAGCAATAGCCCTCCCCTGCTCCTGTGGGACAGCCCACCAGATACAGTCTGACTCACCCATGCAGCTGCCCCTCCCCTGCTCCGTGTGGGACAGAGAGCCCACCAGATCCAACTCACCCATGCAGCTGCAAACTGTTCAAGGTCGTCCACTTCTTCCAGACATCGATGTTTTTTCTCATAGTACCATCTCCACTAGAAAGGAAGATATTTAAGACATTAAAAACTCTGTCCAGGTAGACCAATTAGAGTTTAACAATTATGTCATATTCCAGCTAAACTACAAGACGGGTATTTTTATTATTATAAACACCAATTAGAACATCATCTAAATTCTCACAAACTACCAACTTTAACTTTCTATTTCTGCTTTTGGGACATTAATGACATTAAACTTTTAAATTATACTTTAATTTCAATTAGATAAGGAAATAACAGAATTGAACAGATAACCTCGTTTAAGACTTAAAGAGGTATCAATTTGCTTCCATTTAAGAGAAATACTAGCAAAACTGATTTTCAGACCTAGGACACAACCGTGAAGACATCTGGATTCTGTTACTTAACAAGTCGGTTAATCAACAGTGGCATTTTAATCAGACTTACATGAATAATGATAAACTTACACTCATAAGGGATTTTCCACAGCAAATCCAATTAAGCCAATAGCAAGATTTTTCTATGCATCAGTTAAACATTTTTAATTTTCTAATTTTACTTAATGAAAATTATTTCCATGTAAATTTTATAATACAGACTTGATCAATTCACCTTTCTGTCCACGTCTAACATTACCCCTTTTTTTACAGGGTAATTCCTAGATCTGCTGGCTTTCTGTAGAGTAAGCTCCCTCCGATGGTCTGGTTAACTTGAGGGGAAGGAGGTGTAGAAGGATGAAAATGCCCTATGAGATATAATGGCTTTCAAATGACATCCCTTGCTGGTACAATGGTGGCTTAAAATTATACCATAATATTTAGGACTGCCTCAGCTTACAACTCGGTGCTCATAAGGTCCCTGCATTCTTCAAGATGACACGAGAAGTGAGTTATAGGTTTCTGGTCAAAAGAGCACAGGAATGGGAAAACATCCGATCTAAAGGAAAGATCAGACAACTGTGGCTCATGACCCATTTTAAGTTTTATTTCACAGGGCGTTCTTGCAAGAATTTTAAAGCACCATCCTACTCATAATGACGACTTACTGTTATCACAATGAGTTCTGTCTGCCACAGGCAGACAATCTGCTGTGGTTTAAACAAGATGGATTGTGGTATCAGGCGTCTTATGTAACCATCGTGTTCCGTGCTAACAATAGTTTTGCGGTGATTTCTGCACTCCGAGCTCGACAAATTCATGTGCTCACAAGGTGACTATGGCCTACGTCACTGCCTCTAGGAACTTAAAAGAGGTCTAAGTTTTCTCCTTTTCTTTCTGGAAAAACTCAGTTATTCAGTTGTGCCATAAAATTATCTTACAGGTAAACGCTAAAAATCTTACACTTATACATAAAATTTGAAGAAATGTATGTGTACAAATACAGGCACAGTGAGTTTCTCAAAGGTCTGAACTCCTCTAAATTGCACTGTGCTGAATAACAGAAGCTTTGTCATAAAAACGCAGTGTGATTCCTTATCACTCCACAACGAGGCGGAATTGGGAATGGGGACACTTGGGAGAAACAATCATTCCTAATGATCATCTCCTGGAATGACTAGGCAGAGCTTACGATGCTACAACCCTCTCGGGGATTTCTTTTACCCTTGTGAAGATTACAGAACCATCCCATCTTGTGTCTTTGTTCCAAACCCTGGCCCTGCTGTGCTGGGTGGCACTAAAATTTTGAGTGTGTGTCTTCTAATTTAGGGTCACAGAGTCTGTGTCTTCAGAATACCAGCTGCCATGAAAACGATGTGTACGACTCTGTGAATATTTTTGTATGCAAATTCATGTTGGTCTACATTCGACTTGATTTCCTTAGTGGATAGTAGGCTTTTTGGTCTCTTAATAACATAAATACCTGCAAGGGACATCACATAAGATGCGATCGTAGAAGAGAATCTCTTTCCTCCCGTTCACATCTATTTTGAGTCTAGGTATGCTGGACGCATCGTGGTTGACCACCATGATGCAGGGGCTGCTCAGCCTCTTGGCCTGATGAACGAGCAGATAGCAACGCTTGTTGTCCACATCATTCGCGATGACAAACCCCTCTGAGAACACAAAGTTACAGGGGCAGGTGAGATGCAGCATAAGTAGAATAATTTTCTGAAATACATAAACTCCTGGTTGGCAGGTGAGAAGCAGCAATTCACCAAACTTACGACCCAAGCATAAGATTTGCCAGAATAAGCAAAGTAGTCCAAAAAGATGGCTCAGCATAGATTTTTATGATCACATAAAATTCCAAAACTGCAAGATTTATTTTTTCAATTACTGAACAATTATTCACTTTGTAACAATTATTATGCCAAAAATGTCTTTTTTATTGTTTTTAATAACAATTAAAATGGAGAATGAGGGGAGTGCGAAAGGGTAGAAGGCAACAGAATCCCCTGACAAGTGCTTAAAATACTGCACATGTATGCTGGGCCTCCATTCTAGAACCTGTGAATCAGGTGTCTGGGGTGGGGCCCAGGCTCCTCCTGAAGGCTGCCTGGGAGATTCTGGTCTGAACCCCTGGCTAAGACCGGGGTGCCACCTCTTCTCATTTCTGGTTCCACCACTGGCAAAAAGGCACATATGCCTAAAAACATTTTATAGTCAAGATTGCTCTTAAAAAAATATGAAATGCAAAACATTAATAATAGAAAGAGTCTCTTTACCACTAATTTGGAAAAAATAATTAAAAACAGAAAATAAAGAAGACTTTATAACAAAGTTATTTGCCACAGAAAAAACACTTAGAACAAACAAAGCAAGCATGCCCATGAGAACAGGAGAGCAGGTGGCTTGAACAAAGGAAGGGGAAAGAGAAGAAGATAAAACGTTGGAAGAGTAACAGCACCACAGGCAGACGTCCTCAGAGAACCCTGAGAAAGGAGCACCAGCGACACTTCGATAGCTGCCATGGTCTGAGCCCTCTGCACGCTCAGAACACCCCCAAGTCCAGGCTGGTGCCCATTTCACACATGAAGTCCAATACTGTCGCCTACCATGGTGGGATGTGAAGCTGGCAGGCCTGAGAGCAGCTCTACACGACACTCTACTGCATCTCGCTTGGACAGTGAGTAACCACAAAACCAACAAACACAAAAACCCAACATGATGATGTTACTACTAAAGATTCAAACTGGAATCTACCTACTATGGCTTAACAAAGAAACACCATTTGCTTTCACAAAAGACACACACAATTCTAAAATGAAGCCACCCTCCCAATCCAATCTTTAAACATGTTGGTTTGGGAACTAGTCATAGTGGTATGTGAAATGTCCTGTCCTACTTTTGGGGACAGAAACATCTGCTTGTAACAGAAGACCCAACCCACAGGCAATGTTACCATCTCTTCCTCATATACACACAGCAAAGTGGCATCCCGACCCTCCACAGAGCAGTCCAAAGCATACCTGGGAAAGGGACATTCATGTCGGCATGTAACATTTCAATTAATTGTGTGGTCTTTGATCCAGGCGCTGCACACATATCTAAGATCTATTAAAAAGCAAGAAATGTTTGATGTTTTATTTTAAGAAATCAAACATTCGACACTTAATTCAAAACAATTTTGAGTCATTCTAGTATTTTGATTTGTAAGACTTAAATACATTTCTTTACAGAAGGAATATATTTAACTTCCAGGGATCTCGGGAGAAAGATACTCTCTCCACAAGAACAGAATGACCCTAGAGGCCAGTGGAAGCGCTCAATTCAGGGGAGGACGAGCAAGGACACTAACTGCAAGCAGCACTATAAGCAGCCTGCTCAAGGGACAGAACTCCCAGGCCTCAAACAGCCCAGCCACTTGCTGGCCCCCGAACCCTGAGCTAGTTGCTTCTATTTCTCTTTGCCTCCTTTCGCTCATCTGGAAAAACAGGGACAGTGACAGTATCTACCCTCACCGGGATGTGTGGATAATGAAATGAACTAATGCATGGGAAGAGCACAAAGCAATGCTTGGCATGTAACAAGTTCTCAGAACATGTTCATCGTGATTTTCAATCTGACCGAGTCAGTCAAGACTACTGAAGATAATCTGTGCAGTAAACAAATTAGCAAGCAAACTTTAAAAGAGGAAAAAAACAGTTAATGGGTTGTAAAATTTAAATAAGATAAAAATGCAAAAAAAAACCTAAAATAAGCATTTTCTATTAAAAGCAAGCATTAAAAAAAAAAAAAAAACCACCACCCAAGAATTATATTAAGAAAAAACGGTGTCAACAAACAGAGACGCTTTCTGTTTAATACACAATACCTTATGGTGAGGGTGAGCATTGAGTAACAGTGGTGGAATCATGCTAACGGCTTCTTGACGACTGATATTTCCCTTAGAAAGTAAAAATTAAAAAAAAATCAGGAAGAATATTTAAAAAGGCAGAAAATTTCAATATTGGGCATTATTTCATATGCAGCAGAAAAAGAACACATAATCCTCATACATTCAATAAAACAGTTAATACTATCACACAAACATTATGTAAACAGGACAGGTTTTTATACTAGTGGGTAAATGGTTGTTACCTAAAAGGCTAAGGAAGAATGACCATTAATGGCAAAACTTACTGTCAGAATATTAGAAATGCAGGTATAATCCTGGATTTTATAAAAGAAAGGGGAGTTAAAACTTATGCCACCCAACCGCCCTCTTGAGAAAGAACGGAAGCTGGACGAGCAGCTCTCAGAGGTGGACACGGGCACTGCCGTACCCTCGGCAGCTGGGAGCGATGCCCGCTCTATTTCAGCCCTCATCTGTTTGCAGAAGAGCCCTGTCCGCTTTCTCTTCCCAAGAACATCCCGTCAAGAAGACAAAGACCCAGCCACTGCTCCCATGTCCCAGCACCCCCACTCAGCCAACAGCTTCTAGGTCTCTGCCGGCAGGCCAGGGCATCTGTCAACACGCATGTCTGGTCTTGACGGGGTCCAGCACTGGCCTCCATCACCGCTCTAGCTCAACGGCCAAAAGACCGAATGCCTTAGGAGTAATTATTTTAAAAAAGAGGACGTCAGCTCCCGGGAGACCTCTGCCTCACTACAGCCTGGCTCTTCTGAACCTCAGCAGCGACGGGGCGGCCGCCGCCCACCTCACACCTGCATGTCTGTGCAAACCGAATACAGACGCACAGCTGGGCCTGCAGATGCTCACCCCACGGGTTTCTGGCCAGCAAGGAGTCTGTGGAGAAGATCTGAATCTCCATCCACTCCCCAGGCACACTGATTCCAAGCTCCAGTTAAACGTACGATCCTGATAAGCCTGCCTCCTACATTCGTCCAAGTTTTCCATCAAAGCATCCGAGCTACATGTATGGGGACAGGGTCCCTGACTGGACAAGCCAGCCTTCAGTCGCTTCCTTCACATGCATGTTCCGAAGGGGCTTTGTAGCCTGCTTCGAACACCCCAGAGAGCACCTCACCTTACTGACGCCCGAAGAAAAACCTGCACCGGTTCCCAGCAATTCAGGCTACCAACGCTCACCTCCCATCTCCTGCACCCAAACCCGGCCCTTCAGTCTGCCCACCTGCGGGGGACTCACTCCCCACAAACCCTCTGCTCTGCCGAAGTTCACACCTGAACTGTCTTCCCTCACCCGACCCTCCCTCTGGATGGAGCGCGGAGCCAGAGAACCCCTTCTTGTACAGCCCCAAGGACAGAATCAGGAATGAGGCAGCACCTAGCTCTCGTTTTTCCCATATGGGGGTGGGGGTGGGGTGGAAAGCCCAGCCAGCAGGAGGCCAGTTTGCCAGGTCACCTAAAGGGATGGAGCACCACAGTGGCAGGAGCTGCGGGGCCAGCAGAGAACGGGGCAGGGCCGAGGGCCTCAAGGCGAGACGCGTGGGAACCACAGGGATCCTGCGAGCCCACCCAGGAGCTCAGGATGGAAAGAAATGAACAGCATCTGGGCAAACAGTAAGGTTTTCCTGGGCTAGAGAAAGGAGACTAGAGAACAGGAAGGGGGAACTCGGATTTTCAATCCTAGAAACACACAGGTAGCTGGTTGAATCACGTAAGGCAGGCGGGAGCGGCTACTCCGACAGAGGGGGACGTGAGGCTAAAGCTAAGACGTTCGGGGACTGAACCGAACCCAGGAATTCGGGACGGCAAAGAGGCAGGGTGAAGACACAGTGCTGCGAGAAAACCGAAGCCGTCAAGGTCAGGTTTTGTTGGGGTTTTGTGGCAAAGGTGAAGCAAAGACCGGAGCCCAGAAAGAGCAGACACGAGGAAGCAGGAGCGGACGGAGTCACCGCCTGACCGCGCAGTGCGGACCCAGGCGAGCAAGGAAACGACGCACCAAGGGGACAACTGCGGCTGACACCCTCCCCCAATTCCACAACTGGACGCACCAAAGAAGAGAGGAGCTGCAGGAGTCCTCAGAAATTAGGTGACCAACACACTTATGCCGCATCTACCCCATCGCTCCCGGTGACACGTGGGGACAAAACTAGAACCAAGATACTGATGCGCATTTCAAGCTTCAAGGGAACCAACAAATCTAAAGAAATCTACTCACAGATTCGGTTTCGCTAACCAGAAACTGGTGAAACTTTTCCAATTGTGGAGACTTTCTCAAGATTTTTCGACTTAAATTTGTGTGCCAGGCAAGTTCTTCAGGATACCTGACCGAAAAGAAAATAAAGCATCCACGAATTATATATATTAAAGTGCTCTCTTAACAACTTCCTGCTTTTACAGATCATACACCAATGAGACGCCCAATTTTGCTCTACTCCCTCCCATGCACGATCCTCTTCGTGTAGTCGGCCAATACTGCAGGGTGACTAACTGGATCACGGCCCAGGCAGAAAGAGGAGAGCCAGGCGGCTTGAAGAGATACGTACATGATGTTGCTATTAAATTGCAATGATGAATGTTCAAGAATAGATGAGAAAATGGAGACTCCTCTGCTCTTCACTATGTATGCTAATGATGGTACAGAGACCATCAGGAAAAAAGTCAGTTAAGCACTGACTCTTGATTTCAGCTCAGGTCATGATCTCAGGGTCCTGGGATCAAGCCCCAAGTTGGGCTCTGCGCTCAGAGGGAGTCTGCCTGAGATTCTCCCTCTCCCTCCACCCCTCCACACATTCTCTCTCTCGCAAATAAATCTTAAAAAAAAAAAAGGCATAACAATTTAAAAAAATGCAGATCACACAATCAAAATCGCACAGCTGAAGAGCTATCAAAATGTTTGACATTTAATTGCAATCTTTTTTATAGTATTTTTCATTATGTCTACAACAAAACAGCCTAATAATGTACTGAAATACTTTTACACACCAAAAACCCTGGGATCACCACGGCATTGACTTGCACTCCCAAACTATTATTTATACAGACCTAAGAATGAAGAACCCTTTCCTGCCATTTCTGTACTTAAAACTTTCTAGAATGATGACATCTGTAATTAGGAAATAGGTCTCTTTAAACGTGGCTCACGCCGATCACTGAGCTCCAACGACTCCAATCAGCATGCTGCTATGACACAGAGCCACACTCACCCAACCCAGCACCACGCTATGGACTACATGGTACTCAGTGATAAGTCTCACTTCAATTTTAGTACTCATTACTCAGTATTTCCAAGCGTCAAATTGTAGCAAAGGTGACAGCCATGAAAATGAAACCAGAACACTTGCAAAACAATATGACTGCTTTGAAACAAGAGTGATTAGTTGAAACAAACTCAGGCCTGGAGATTTTAAGACACTACTTGACTATCATGCTATTATGAGATATATCTGGGAAGTACTTTCTACCAAATAATGAAAATAAAACTGGCTGAATCTGTTCATAGCTGCCCTCCAGCTGTCCCAGAACTTCGTCTCTCTTCCCTATGCCTGGTGCTTCTTCAGTATTTAACCTGCTTCCAAAATCTAAAACCAAAACACAACCATACTTCTCAGGCCATTAAAAAAGAGTTTAGTTTTAAATATTTGGCCTCCTTAGAGGTGAAATGGTGGGAATACACTCAAATTTGCTTTTACCTGCAGTATTTGGCAAAATCTTTGCAAGACTGGCGAGCCAAACACCTACTCTTATGAAATTTCTTGCAACCCTGAACCGTATATGATCAATGACTTCTACAAAATTTCTTGCAACCCTGAACTTTATGTAATCAAGGACAGTAAATCATACAAGTTACCACCTTGCCAAATCACTAAAACATCACAAAGTTGAATGCAACATGCATTCAATCAACCATGAATTGTTCAATTCAGCTATTAATCATTAACAGCTGAATTTTCATTTTCAAATAAAGATAAGCAGTTTAGATATAATCTGAGGAAGTACTTCCTTATGTACCTTTCAGACTGAATTTTAAAAATGGAAATTTACCTTTCAGACTGGATTTAAAAAATGGAAATTTAATAGGATGAAAATTCCACGGCAAGTAATTTAGACTGTGAAAGCTATTAATTAAAAAAAAAATACTTAAGAACTTTCAAATCATTAAATATAAAAACTGACAGTTAAAATGAAAAAGCATGCGTCCTATACAGCTTTAGGAACCATTTTTTTGGACCAAAAAATGTTTATTAAAATTTTTGTAACTTTTAACATCAATAAGATATCTTAACTAAATTTAATTTTTAGTTGTGTTAATCAAATGTAGCTCCTGAGTCCTTAAAGTCCTACTTGGAAACTTGTCAGGTCTTCTGAGAATGAATTAAAAGTACCACTGTCATATTTATACCTCAAAAATTCTTACAGGAAAAAAAAATCTCTGATAAAATATAATTTACAATAAGTCATCTTCAAGCCACATGTTAAAAAGAACATAAACAGAATGACAATAAGGTATACTCTTCAACAGCCAATTGTTAAAACGAGGCTTTTGTAAAAATGCTTCAGGATAATACCTTACAGTTCTGAGTCAACGAAAAGGAAAAAAAGAAATCTGCCCAAGCTATGAGTCCTACACTTAATATTCCTTCTAGAAGACATGGTTCCCAAAAACACTTTCCTAAATTTAATTCCACTATGTACCTAAAGGTTAAGACTATTACACAATTCATTTCTGTTTTTTGAACAACACAGAAAACTACCGGAAGTCTTGGTAAGTTTCTCCCTTGCTTTCTTGCCAAGAGACTTATCAGTAGCCCACACATGATCAGCAAATTTGACTGAATGCTTGTACGGTAAAACTTATTCTGCAACTATCACTGATAACGGAAGAGCTGAGTGTTAGGAACCCAATCACACAGTATGTTTTTCACACCCTTCAGTTGTGTGCTCAAAGATTACAGCAAACAGCAATGTGAGAAGAATCACTGGTAGTTACTAGAGAGTGACTCCTAATGCTTCTTCAACCGGACAACCCACAGGGTCTTTTTCAGATGTTGGAGAACTGCCTATTGATGTACCCCTGGCCGCTGTCCAACAATCAAGATGGAAAAGGAACTGTTAAATGGTACAAGGGCTAACAAAAGTTTAACTGCAGTTTGCAGAGAACAATAAAAACAGCAAGGCTAATTCTCATGTATCTCTTGGAACCTGCAGAAGAAAATGCCCACAATGACCCACACAGAGGCACCTCTTTCCTACAGGACTGCATGCTTTTCAGCTTCTCTTACTGGCTATCAGACTAAATCTGAAAAGCTGCATTTTTAAACAAGAGGTTTAAGGAACAAAGGTTTTCCACTGATTATATGAAGCAGCCAACATGCAAGAAAATTAGAAATGTGCACAAAGGCAACCTTAAGCCCGCTTCTTTTGAAATTATCAGATGGCCCCTGCTTCAAACACCAGTACCATCAGTCAAATCTCCAAACCAAGGCACTGGTTAAGTATATAACCTAGCTACCAGGAGAGGGGAGGAAGCTTGAGGATGTGAAGGCTAGCTCACTCAGCAATGTCACAGGTACAACACCTAGAAAAAACGTTTTCCTTTTTTAGTGACTTCAGTACACTGGGCACGCAATCAGTAACCCAAGTCCTTTCCCTGTGTCAGGATGTGAGAGCTTTTGAAATCGGACTAAAATGTCTGATAAAAAAATACCATTATGCAAATTTTTTGGCTTAAAATTGTGGGTTTATTCTTGTATCCCAGAAATGTATTTTACAATGGTGACACTTGCTTTTGAGCTCAGCTGAATACCGAGTTTAGCATTTGGCCATTCAGCCTCTACTCAAACTGTGTGTGCTGTGCATATCTGTGATATGGCCACTGAAAATCTAAATGACCAAAGAAGAAAGAAAAGCAAGAAAATCTATAGCCCACGATGAATGAAAAACCTGATCTTGGTTTGTCACCACTAAAGAGCATCCACAAAGGAAAGATAATATCATACACATTAATAACCAAAAATCTCAAAAGTTGTCAGAAAGTGCTGGTTAAATTCATGTTTTTATAGCGATCATTTAAAACCGTTGTCTTGTGAGAACTGTCAATGCCTCAAAGCTGATAATCTGAAATGTGCAACTGTAACAGTTAACGCTAATGATTTTTATGTAAAAATTAACCCAGGGTTTGGCGCCTCTGTAGTTTGTGCATGAGTACTCCCCGTGTTTTACAGGACAGGTGGGACTGCCTTCACTGGAATGAAACTTGAAATGGCCCATGAGAAGCAAAGAACCCATAGGATGCCTCCAGGACAAGTAGAGAAAGGGTTAGCATGCAGGGCAGGTCTACTGGAGCACTGGAAATACAGTCAGGGGCACCTGGGTGGCTCAGTTAAGTGCTGACTCTTGATTTCGGTTCAGGTCATGATCCTGGGTTGTGAGACTAAGCTTTGTGTCAGGCTTCCTGTGAGATTGAGCCTTGTGTCAGGCTTCCTGCTCAGGGCAGAGTTGGCTTGAGATTCTTTCCCCCTCTCTTCTTCCCCCTCTGCTCCTTGTGTACACTCTCTTTAAAATAAATAAAACCTTAAAAAAAAAAAAGAAGGAAATACAGAATCAGCTGGAGCTGTCTGTCGCAATCTTTGTCAGGCTGAGTCCTTTTGATGAAGTTAGGAGAGCCACACGGCAAGTTTCCACGTGAGGAATCAAGAGGTTTAAATGGAAATGGGTAGAAGTGGTACCATCATAGAAGGAAACAGGCTGATCGACTTGCAAAAATTAACTGAACCAATTAAATCTTAGAGAGCCTCAAACTGCTCTAAAAGCTGCACACGGGTATAAAGTAATATGGGCAAAAAGCACTGGGTAAGAGCACACAAAGATGTCTGTAAAGTACATTTAGATTCTCTGGCGCTAGTAGAAAACACGTTGCCAAAAACCAAGCTGTCAGATGAGAAACATTAAGATCCCAAGAAAACCTCCAACAGGATGAAGACTTGTTTTACCTACCAACTCAGGGGCTGTGGAACTTCAACTTTCTGACCGTCCACCTCCAGGTCTTCCAATTCCTTGAAATACTTGTTCTTTAAGCAGTGGAGAATCTCCTTTGCATGGCTATTAAAAAAATAAGTAAGTTTTGATCCAATCTGAAAGGCTAATATATTTTATCTTTTGTGAACCTAAGATAACAAGTGTCTTAAAACTAAAACCGTCTTTGCACTGAAAGCAGACCTCTTTCATCACGCCCTTTCTACCTTATCCCTTCAAGTTTAAAACTCTCGAGGCTTCATCGCTAAAGGATAAGCTAAACAGACTACTGCTGCATTCTTTCCCTCCTAAATATTCCAGCAGTTCATATTTACTTGCAACTTATCTCAGAAAGATGGAACCACAAAGATTTAAAAAGACAAGAGAACCAGAATTTCGCACAAACTATGTAATGTCATAAATTTTCTAAGTGTTCCAAAGACGAGGCAACCTCAGCTCCCGAATGCCCAGGAGTCCATGCTTTCTCAGACCGTATTTTCGTGTCTTCTAGCCTCCTGACCTGCAACACCTCCCAGGCCTATTCCGTTGACTCCTCTGCTCCCTCCTCAATGCTTCCAGACGCTGGAATCCACAGCACCGGTAAGCAACTCTCCAGGCCCTTAACACTCATCGGGGGCGAAGTGGGGCGAGGGGAGCACCCTTGTCCTGAAGTGACCCCAACTCCAGGAAATCATGGCTCTGCACGACCCCCTACCTTTTGTAACCAGTAATTCGCAAAGTGGCCGGGAGGGGCTCCCTGAGCGCTTCCATGAACTGGTCCCACTCGCCCTCAGGCACGATCTTGAGTTCCTGGTAGTAGTGCTCGAAGAGCTTGTTCTCCTTGACGATCTCTGGGTACCCGCCTTCCCAGCCCTGAGGAACGAGAGACGCGTCTACCCGGAGGGGGAAGAGCAGCCCCGCGCCGTCCCGAAGGCCGCGGCGGCCGGGAGACGAACCGGGGCCCTGCCCGCCCGCGCCCCGGCTCCTACCGCATTCTGACGCTTGCCACCGCCCTCGGCGCCGTCCTCCGTGCGCGGGGGCCGCCGCTGCTGCTGCTGCTGCTGCTGGAGCCGCCGACCCCGCGCCNCCCCCCCCCCCCCCGCCGCCCCATGGCCCACGCGTATGCGCACGCCACCCGCACACAGCGTCCAGCCAGCGCCGGCCGCGCGGATTTCCGGGCTGGCGCGTGAGGCCCCCTGGGCTCCGCGCCTGCGCCTTTCCCGAGCCCGTGGGCGCTGCTGGGAAGGCGCCCAAAGCGCCGCGACCCTTGCTCCCGCAGAGCAATGACCAAAGAGAAACGCTGGGAGCGCTGAGCGGGAAGGGGGCCAATGGAAAGCAGCCCCCAGGTAGCCCGCGCGGGCTCTGGCAGCTCCGCGGACAGCCCGCGGTCGCGCGTGCGCACGTGCGCACAGCGGCGAGGGGGC
Organism: Ailuropoda melanoleuca; assembly: GCF_002007445.2. NCBI lineage: Eukaryota > Metazoa > Chordata > Mammalia > Carnivora > Ursidae > Ailuropoda > Ailuropoda melanoleuca. The sequence continues at coordinate 142,632,938 of NC_048220.1, read as the reverse complement.
CGGGGCTCCGGCCGCGGGGGCGGAGCCGGCCCGCCTCCCGCCGCACCGGCCGGGATCTAGTCCAACCAGCCAGTGCGGTGCTCCCGCGCCTCGGGCGCCTGGGGAGGGGAGGGGTGCGGCTCGGGTCCTGGGCGTCCGCAGCCGGAGCCCGCCTCAGGTAACCGCGCCTCCCGCCCCCTCACCGGCGCTGCCACCGCCCTATAAGTGGCCCGCCTCAGTCGCCGGGCGATGGGGCGCATTTGCCGTCTCCCGCCATGGAGCCGGCTGAGAGGTTCCAGCTGGACGTGCTCGCCTACCTGCAGTGCGCCATGGGCCTCCTGGGATCCTTGGCGCTCGTGCTGGCGGACTCGGTCTACGGGCGCTACACGTCGCCGGGCCCCGACCTTCGAGTGCCGGCGCGGGCCGCCTGGGCGCTGCAGGAGCTGCCCTCGCTGGCGGTGCCGCTCTGGGTTTGCGCACGCACGGCGGCCGAGCGCCTCCGCCGCGCGCCCAACCGCATCCTCCTGGCCATGTTCCTCGTCCACTACGCGCAACGGTAACTGCCAGCCGGCTGGTCCTCCCCGCATGCCTCTGTCCCCCAGGACCCTGCCTGCGACCCCCCCATGGCGCCCTCGCCGGCGCCTCTGGCTCCCTCTCCCATAATTTACAAGCACAAATGTACTTTACACTCCTCTCCTCACCGGTCCCCGTCCCTTCTTTCCTTCTCCCGCTCCCATGCCTACTCCCTGCAGCCTCTTTTCCCTGGACCTTCCCAGCTGCACCACTCTGCACGCCCTCTCTCGCGCCCTTTCCAGGCTTACCCCTCCCTGGTGTCCTCTCTCAGTGCCTGGCTCCCTCCGTCCATTGCTGTTCTCGCCCAATACCCAGCACCTTCCCCTTCCTCCCCTGGTGCGGACAGTTTAGCTTTGCACCTTTAGTCTGGGAAAGTAGGCAGGCGTGGGGGGGCGTTAGAGAGGGCTGGAAAGGTAGTGATAGAGGAGTTAAGTGTATATATAACCTAGCTACTAGGAGAGGGGAGGAAGCTTGAGGATGTGAAGGCTAGCTCACTCAGCAATGTCACAGGTACAACACCTAGAAAAAACGTTTTCCTTTTTTAGTGACTTCAGTACACTGGGCACGCAATCAGTAACCCAAGTCCTTTCCCTGTGTCAGGATGTGAGAGCTTTTGAAATCGGACTAAAATGTCTGATAAAAAAATACCATTATGCAAATTTTTTGGCTTAAAATTGTGGGTTTATTCTTGTATCCCAGAAATGTATTTTACAATGGTGACACTTGCTTTTGAGCTCAGCTGAATACCGAGTTTAGCATTTGGCCATTCAGCCTCTACTCAAACTGTGTGTGCTGTGCATATCTGTGATATGGCCACTGAAAATCTAAATGACCAAAGGAAGAAAGAAAAGCAAGAAAATCTATAGCCCACGATGAATGAAAAACCTGATCTTGGTTTGTCACCACTAAAGAGCATCCACAAAGGAAAGATAATATCATACACATTAATAACCAAAAATCTCAAAAGTTGTCAGAAAGTGCTGGTTAAATTCATGTTTTTATAGCGATCATTTAAAACCGTTGTCTTGTGAGAACTGTCAATGCCTCAAAGCTGATAATCTGAAATGTGCAACTGTAACAGTTAACGCTAATGATTTTTATGTAAAAATTAACCCAGGGCTTGGCGCCTCTGTAGTTTGTGCTTGAGTACTCCCCGTGTTTTACAGGACAGGTGGGACTGCCTTCACTGGAATGAAACTTGAACTGGGCCATGAGAAGCAAAGAACCCATAGGATGCCTCCAGGACAAGTAGAGAAAGGGTTAGCATGCAGGGCAGGTCTACTGGAGCACTGGAAATAGAGAGTCAGGGGCACCTGGGTGGCTAGGTTAAGTGCTGACTCTTGATTTCGGTTCAGGTCATGATCCTGGGTTGTGAGTAAGCTTTGTGTCAGGCTTCCTGTGAGATTGAGCCTTGTGTCAGGCTTCCTGCTCAGGGCAGAGTTGGCTTGAGATTCTTTCCACCTCCCTTTTCTTCCCCCTCTGCTCCTTGTGCTCTTTCTCTCTTTCTTTAAATAAAAGCTTAAAAAAAAAAGAAATACGGAATCAGCTGGAGTGGTATGCAGGCAAATGACAGAAGAGAGTAGGAAAAATGAGGAATCCATGCCCAAATGTTCAACAAAGGATTTCTGAGTCCTGTATTCCTGACTCTTCAAGATTATTATTATTATTATTATTAATTATTATTCTAGTGAGCAAAATTGTTGTCAGGGTTTTTCGTTGTTGTTTTTTTGTAATGTGGTCAAGCATTACTGCAATTTGAATGTCAGCAGAATTTTCATGTCATGCGCGTTTCTCCATAAATGTGCTAGAACCTGCGTCTCTCTGTTTCTCTAATGGCCAAAAATGAGCTCTGAGGTCAGACTCCTAGGTGTTATCCCAGCCTCATCACAAGGGACATGGATAAGTTACTAAGCTGCTCTGCAGCACGTTTCCCCATCAGTGGAGTGGGCACAGTGATGGTGCCAGCCCATGCAGTTGGCCTCAGTTTAAATAAAGACCATTCCAGGGACACCTGGGTGGCTCAGTGAGTTAAGAGTCTGCCTTTGGCTCAGGTCATGATCCAGGGTCCTGAGATTGAGTCCCTCATCAGGCTCCTTGCTCAGCGGGGAGTCTGGTTGTTCCTCTGCCTGCTCTTCCTGCCTCTCTCCCTATTCGTGCGCTCTCTCTGACAATAAATAAATAAAATCTTAAAGACAACTCCATAAAATGCTTGCACAGTGCTGGCAAATCCAAATGTTCAATAGACGATTAACAAGACCACTCCATATTGCTGTGCAGATGGGCACAGCCACGTATGTACTCCGCGTATTGCTCTTGGCACACTGCTGCTGGTTTCAAGTGCCAGTAAGAAACTTCTGAGGACGTGGCATTGGAAACGTGTAAAGAGAACAATTTGCAGAGCTTTGAAAGCCTGAGTTGAGCCTTTTAACTTAAAACATTCTGTTTCATTGTATCCACTCACTGTAGCGGTTGGCTGGGTGAATGCAGCATCCAGTGGGGCCAGAGTCACCTGGAGAGTGCCAGAACTTGACCCTTCATATTGGGGAAGCCGCTGAGACACAGAATTCAGGTGTTTTACCCAAGGCTATTGGACAAGGGGTTGTTGGGACTGAACCCCTGCGTCCAAGAGCAGCGGCTTTAGAAAAGGACTCTAGAGGATTTGCTAGGTCAGGTGTAGCTTTTCAACCTGCTGGGCTATTCTGTTTCAAGTTGTACATGTGACAGCACATAGAGCCTGTGTGGTTTTGGGACATTTACGTTTTCCAAATAGAAAAGATAAACATTTTCCATTCTACCCAAGTAACTAATTTATTAAATGGTCATTTGAGCACTTGGAAGGGAACAGAAGCGCAAACAGCAGGTAGCACTTGCTGTAAACCATCCGGCCAACCCAGTCACCATTTGTGCAACCCTACCATTTATCTAGGGTCCTGCAGGTGACACAGGACTAAGGGAGACGGGACTATGTGAGTACAAGCCTGAGTTGGGCTGGTGGCGGGACAAACTCACCAGGGGACATGCTAGGCGCTGACATGGCGCCTTACAGAACCAGGACAGGTCTGCAGGGGCTCTTTGCTGAGCTTTGAGGTTATCCGAAAATGAGGCAGGGCCCTGCCCTAGGAGATGTTCTAGCTGCCTAAAGTAGTAACGAGGACCAAAGCCAGGTGGGGGGGCTTCCCATAGTCAGTGGGAAGGGGGTGTTTGCATACAGAAGAGGGACACGTGGTGTGTCTTTATGTATTCATTCTTCACATGTTTCTGAGGATTGATTTACATACCTGGCACCGTACTCATCATTGGGGATATAGAGACAAGACACTCCCAGGGCGCCCAGATGGCACAGTCAGTTAAGCATCCAACTTTTGGTTTCAGCTCAGGTCGTGATCTCAGGGTCATGGGATTGAGCCTCACGTCAGGCTCTGTGCTCAGCTCGGAGTCTGCTTGAGTTTCTCACTCTCCCTCTGCCCTTCCCTGCTGTGTCCTCTCTCTTTCTCTCTGAAATAAAAATCTTTTTTTTTAAAGATTTTATTTATTTATTTATTTGACTGAGATAGAGACAGCCAGCGAGAGAGGGAACACAAGCAGGGGGAGTGGGAGAGGAAGAAGCAGGCTCCTAGTGGAGGAGCCTGATGTGGGGCTCGATCCCACAACGCCGGGATCACACCCTGAGCTGAAGGCAGACGCTTAACCACTGTGCCACCCAGGCGCCCCTTGTAGTTGGTTTCTAATTGCTGTGGTTGGAAGAGATGCTGGACATGATTTCGACCTTCCTAATCTCACACAACATGCCCTTTTTTTTCCCCCCACACTTCACAACTGTCCTACCGTCCCCGTTGTCTCACAGCCCCAGAGATTTTCCATGGATAATAGTTTCCATGGTAATAACAACTTGATGAAAAGTAAGTACTGTTTCTTTAGGTGGAACAGAAGGGGGGGAAAGGGATATTGTAACGTGGTAGAAAACAAAGTGTCAAATTCAATCCCACACTCCATCTGATGAGGAAGAAAACAGAATCTCTTTGTAGCTCCCTGGGACCCGACAGTTTTGTCCTTTAGCTCATTATCAGAACAGAGCATAGATTTATATAACACATTACCTAAATAAGGCACTTTTAAGTGCAAGCTCCTCACAGTTTATCTTACAGATGATTTCCACATTAAGGGATTTTCACCTTCCGATTTCATATGTTTTCTCAAAGAGAGCTAATATCCGTTTCCCACAATTCCTATGTGGAAGGGTGCTCATCAGTGCAGAGAGACACCATGTGAGAAGGGCTTTGGAACGCCCATGCCTGTCAGAACTGAGATGGCCTGGGCCCCAGCACTGGATCGGGACAAGTGCTGTGTGGGCCCAGCAGCCATGTCGACCTTCCTCACAGAGACTGGCCTCAACGTCTTGAAATGGATCCTTCACCATGATAAACAGCCTGGGGTTCATTGCAACCCTTGGTTTACCCTTGTCCCTCTAGTGTCTAGATGAAGGCTCAGATAAAAGTCATGCCCAGAAGCCCCTCTGCCCCATTTTGGTTCCTAATTGGCCCAATTCAAAGGAAACCCTTTCCTTTGAAACCCTTGATGTGCTGCACGGACTTCCAAGGAAAAGAAGTAGAATGGAAGGAAATAACCTAAAAAGAGAAAGACAATCCCAAAAACAGCAAGAGGGAGCAGAGTGCTCCCCTCTGGAAGGCGCATTGCATCACCTTCTGGCTTGCTGAAGACCCCAGAGCTGGGAGTGCTTGGTCCACATCGGTGAACTCAGCCTGTGGGGAAGGAGAGGCTGCGGGAGGAGGATGTTGCCCCCCCCCAAGGTCTAAAGGCATAGGTGGCATTGCCCGAGCCAGCTTGTTCTCTGACCTCAGTGATTTTATGGCCAGGCCTGTGAACATCAGGGACACTGCTATCCCTTCAAGGGTAGAGATAAGAGAGGAACAGAAGAGATCTGCATCAGCCTTTCTAAATCCCTGTTTCCAGTCCTTGCCATGCTTCTGATGTTCATGTGAGACCACAGAAAAGTGAATCTTCTCCCGGGTCCTCTAGGCATGTGTTTTCCAGCCCCCCCCCCCAGGGCACACCCTGGAGTGGATCAGTGCGACTCTCTGTCCCATTGTGCACCTGAGGACCCAGATGCACAGACCCCGTCTCACAGACCAGGTGGACCCCAGACCAAAGAGGCTGCCTACAATCTAAGTCCTGGGGCCTTGAGCAAGAGCCGTGGCTAAGAAAGTCACAGTGAGGTTTCCACAGTGTAACTCCTATTTTAATCTAGGTCAAGGGTCAAAACTTTTTGAAAATGGCCATAAAGTGCTTTTTTTAAGCTTTGTGGGTCAAGAGACAAAATAAGGGATGCTGTAAAAGAGATTTCACGGAGATTTCTATTGAGAAAATTCAATTCTAATACCTTAATTTCTGTAACAGGTGGAACAAGAAGAGTAGAATTCTTTATTTGTTGGGGATAACATTCACTTAATTGGGCTTCAGAGTTAGCTTTCCCCATAATCAATACCCATGGCAAGTGTTCACCCCTTAATGCCAATTGATGGGCAATGAAATTTTCTCTCTCTCTCTCTCTTTTTTTAAGATTTTTAAAATTTATTTGAGAGAGAGAGCACAAGCAGGGGGGAGAGAGGGGCAGAGGGAGAAGCAGACTGTCCCGCTGAGCAGGGAGCCCGATGAACTCAGAACAGCGGTTAAGTCCATGGACAGAAGGTCAAGTTCACTGTTAACACTGTTGGTTCGATCACATGCAATAATAGATTTGATTTTGGTTTGGTTTGGTTTGGTTTTATTTTGGCAGAGTACCTCCTGATATAGAGAATAGTTTTAAACACCTTGCATTTTCACAAGCTTCGAAGTCTGTCACGTGTTTGTTTTTACAAAACTCCAGCATTTACAACATCTTAGCAGATCTCACCTCGGGTTGTACTGAATTAGTGTTTCCTCAACTTCTGTGCACATCCTGTCACCATTGGTTGTTGCATGAGGACCATTTAGAGCCTGATTCCTCGGTCACTTCGAACTCGGCCCAGGCTCCCACCACTGAGCCATGTCAGCGTCCGTGACCCCCCAGGAGCCCACAAGACTGCTCACTCAGATTTTGGACTTGCTTTTTAACTGTTTGCTGACCTCGCTTCTGGCATCCTGACTCCTCCATTCTGACATCCTCACCTAAAGGCTCACTGTGTTCTCCGAGTTTCTATCATCTGGACGTGTTTCTTTGCTGCAGTCAGTGAGCTCACCGTGGGCGTGTGACTTTCCTTGCTTGATAATAAAAGGTGGCATCTGGTAACTTCCAGTGGTCGTAGCCCTGTTTTCCTTCCTTTTGTAAAACTCTGTAACTAGATTCTGTTTTAAATTCTTGATTTTTTCTGACTGTTTCTTTCCTGTGAGTTGGGGACGATGTCGCAAGGACCACTTAGTCTGCGAATGCCAACCTCTAGTGTGGTCTTCTGACACGGCCAAGGTGTCCTTGTACCGCACAGACTGCCGTGCCGTGCCGTCCGACGTGGTAACAAAGTGAGCCACACTCCACTGGGTCTCCGGACCACTTTCCCTGTCTTCACGGGACAGGGAGGCACTGATGAGAGAATAAAGTGAGATGGATGGTACAGCGACATGCCCTCAGAATGCTGCTTCCCGCCGACGTGCACGCCCCGCACAGGGACACAGACAGATGAGACCACCATACTACACGCCGGGTCACACCCGCCCAGCTCTGCGGGAGCTCTGGAGCAGCCACAGAACGTACGCAAACAAGTGACTGGGGCCGTGTTGCAATGCTACTCTGTTTGTGGACACAGAAATTGGCATTTCACATAATTCTCACGTCATGAAATATCCTTTTGACTTTTCTCCCCCTACCATTTGAAAAGGTAAAAGCCATTCTTAATTCACAGGCTGTATGAAAACAGATGGTGAGCTGGAATTGGGCCAGAGGCTGTATTTGCTGACACCCAGTCCAGACTCCTGTTGCTATCATGGTCATGGAAGGGACATTCGTGACAAATGAGGAGGGGGATGTAAATAAAACACAAGACAGGTTTGGGTTTCACCTGCATAAGGTGCCAGCCCCTGTTTGCCAGTTGTTCACATTTCAGCCCTGAACTTGAAACTAAATGGGGAGAAACAAATCAGTTTGGCTGTGCATGATTCTCACTTGGAAAGTCTTTAACTTTTTTTGCATATTCCGGAGAGAAATGTCTACCACATCTGCAAACTGTTCACTCAGCTTTGCTTCTGTAACACTTTGTTCATCTATAATGTAGACATTTGTGACATCTCGCCCTGAAGTCTTCCCACATCATTATCCTTTCGTATTGATTCTGTATGTTTCAGGCTTCCACACTTTGTTCTTTCCCCTTTTTGACCCTGTGTCTCCATTACCCTGCATTGAATTTACGTGGGTTTTGTTCAGGTCACCAGTTTCAGGCTCTTGGGAGCTAAGCACTCCACATTTTCACAGGCTTCTTTCTTTCTTTCTTTCTTTCTTTCTTTCTTTCTTTCTTTCTTTCTTTCTTCTTTCTTTCTTTTTTTTTTTTTTTAGATCTTATTTATTTATTCGACAGAGATAGAGACAGCCAGCGAGAGAGGGAACACAAGCAGGGGGAGTGGGAGAGAAAGAAGCAGGCTCACAGTGGAGGAGCCTGATGTGGGGCTCGATCCCATAACGCCAGGATCATGCCCTGAGCTGAAGGCAGACGCTTAACTGCTGTGCCACCCAGGTGCCCCCACAGGCTTCTTTCTAACCAAGTCCAGCCTTGGCATCTCTCATGGTTCCTGCTTCCTGCTCTTTTGTACGTAGTTCTTCAAACTCGAAATTCTGTCATTTTGTCAGCTTTGTCCTATAGTTTGCCCCCTGGAAAATTCCCTGAGACCACAACTCCCAGGGACGTTTTCTCTCAATTCCTCATCCTCTGGCCATTTTCTGTGTTCCCCTGGCTAGAGAATCAATCCCCTAAGCCGACTGTAGCCACGGGGCTGCATCTTCGATGCTAAGGGAGATAGTGAGAACTGTTTTGTCTTCTGCATTGATTGTTTGCTTCTGGCTTTCCTGGCCAAGGAACAAGGTGGGGGGAAAAGCACCATAACCACAATACTGGATCGCAGCAAGTCAAAATCTTATTTAATGTTTTTAAAGGCACCCACACTGGTCCAGGACACACACAGTTACCCCAGTCAAAACCAAATCCACCCAGTGCAGTACAGACGTTTGCAGTGGGCCTGCATCCCAGACGCCAGCTCACTGTCCCAACTCTGATCAGGTGTGAACCATGCTTCCACAATGCAGAGAGAAATGGCTGAGATTCCCTGTTCTTTTTGAGGTGCTTCTCAACACTGGTTTCCAGGCAAACAACTAACCTCACTGATGACATCATGGCCAGACCCATGCTTACATCCAACTAGTGCTTTGCCCTAAACCCATATGAATTCTGCTTCAGGGGGAGCTGGCCTGAACAAGATGAGAAGCTTGAAGACTGCCTTTGATCGTAGAAATGTTCTCCCCGGGATCTGCGTGAGCATGTCGCAAGAGAATACCTCGAGAACACATAGCCAGCGTTGTGCTATCAGGCTGTTACTGCTGCTGCTAAGAATCAGCTCTGTTTTCGCCCTGGAGCAGATGGCCAGAATGGAAACAAATAATAAGCTTTTATGTTTTCCCCATTTTAAGATATAAATTATGTAGGATAAAATTCACTAATTTTAAGTGTGTGGTTTGGTCAATTTTGATGATTGCATACAGCATGTAATCATCACTACAATCAAGATACAGAGCAGTTGCATCCCCTGAAATGTCCCTGTGTCTCTATGCAGCTGGTCCTGTCCCCCAAAAGTTGGGCCTTTTCTAGAACTTCACAAGTCACTTCAATTTCTTTCATTCATAGAGGACTATTCGAGTTGTCAATTTCTTCTTGGGTCAGTTTTGGTCACCTGCGTCTTTTAAGGATTTTGTTTGTATTGTCCAGATGGTCACATTTATTGGCATGAAGTTGTAGATGGTAGTTCCTTACTATCTCCTTAAGGTCCATAGGCTATGTAGCGATAGCCCTCTCTCAGCATATTACATACTGATTTTACAGAGGAAATTCAGAGTATGATATTGCATCCTCTTTTCTTCATAAGGGTCCGCTTTCTTGTCCTTCTATTTTCTCTCCCTAACCGTTCACTAGTGTGGTGGAACAGAAAAATGTTACCCTTGAGCTACCCAGGTTTACACTGAAGCTCAGCCACTCACTAGTACTATGACCGTGAGCAGATGGCTTACCCACTCTAAGTCCGTCTCGTGCTCTGTCCCTTGTGTGTCATGGTGTCCTGTGAGGGTGCCTCCAGGTGCCATGAGTGGGGTGGTGAGTGGTCAGCAAATACCGCCACTGTCCTGAGGATGGCATGATGGTGACCCCCGAGTCACATTGCTCAGAGGAGAGCAAGGGAGGCTAATGCAAATGTTGAGCTTTTTGAAGCCTTTAGTTTTCTCTCTGTGTGTCTGTCTCACATTCAGTATAATTAGAATCCTGAGTTTGGGGGCACCTGGGTGGCTCAGTCGTTAAGTGTCTGCCTTCAGCTCAGGTCATGATCTCAGGGTCCCTGCTCGGCGGAAAGCCTGCTTCTCCCTCCCCCGCCCCCGCTGGTGTTCCCTCTCTCGCTGTGTCTCTCTCTGTCCAATAAATAAATAAAATCTTTAAAAAAAAATCCTGAGTTTGTGCACTGTGGTGAACATTATTGAAACATGGTTAATTCTTTATTTAGAAATTCTGCTTTGAACAGAGTATATCAGTATGAGCATTACTGAGAATGACTTCTGGACAAGGAAACAAGATTAAGAACCCAAGACATGAAATAGAATTGCAGAAATGAGATTCCTTATCATTGGTCTGTGTTTATTTAAATGTGTTTCTGTTTCATGTTTCCTAAGGTCCTTGATTTTCCCATTCCTGATCCGAGGAGGAAAGCCGGTGCCCTTACTTACATTTGTATTGGCATCCATGTTCTGTGTCTATAATGGCTACTTGCAAAGCAGATACTTGAGCCAGCACGCTGTGTATGCTGACGACTGGGTCACGGATCCCCGATTTCTAGTAGGTGAGTGTCCCCCCAGGGATGCACTCCGTTGTTTTCATCAGAACGTGGCTTTTCATGTTCCCACAGTTCCTAGTTAGAAAGCCCACACCCTTGAGAGAGACAGGAGTCTATTATGGTCCATGACCTGAGCACCAGAGAGGCAGGTGGCCCCAGCAGCAGCAGATGACACAGGTGCCCGGCACCATAGCCAAGTTGGCACAGAAAGCATAAATACTTGTTCCTAAAGCAGACTTAAAAATAGCAACAGGCTCCAGCAGAGTGAGCAGCAGATGAAAGTTGAGGAACTCCATCACTGACTGGCCGTGTAATCTAAGCCTCCCACGGTTCCCTCTGGAAGATGAGAAAAAGGCCTACTGGGTCACCTTCCAACAAGGCAGGTAGAGTTTCCTGATTATTCTAACTTGAATAAGATTTTACGTGTGTAAAGTTTTTGATTTTTTAAAATCTTTATCATTTTTGAGTTCTAATTAGAGCCTTGTGAGTTCTCAGCAAAAATTAAAATAAAACATCAGCAGTCAAAAGTAATATTGAAGAGTGTCAAAAAATACATCACCTTGAGGCTCTTGTTGATGAGGAAGTTTCTTCTAAGTTTCGGAGGGTCCTCTAGCTCTTGGTTTTAGCACCCTAACATGGCCTCCCATTTCATTTGGCATCTCTCTATGTGCGAGCTCATGACCATGGAGAGCCTGATGTGGGAGGAGTACTCTGTTGTTGACAAGCCATGTTCCCATTTCTCCATCATATTTTTTTCTGTGAATTAAAATTCTGTTTCCAAGGCCATGTCCTCACGTGTCATACCAGGGCGCCGTGGCAGCAGGGCACGTGCCCCCGCAGCCACCAGGTGGGGGATGGGTGAGAGTCCCCACGGGCCTTGGCAGCTCCCCAGAGCCCGCCTCCACAGACTCCAGACCCAAGTGATTTTGTTGGTGCAGTGCCCCCCCAAAAACCTTCTTGACTCACCCGCTTTTTGACTACCTGATTTTCTTCTGCCCCTGCCAGCAGGAGGAGAAAGCAGGCTGCAGGGGCCCTAAAGAGAAGGCCTCGTTCTCTCTGCCAGGAGCCCTGCACATGCTTTCTGCAGCCCCAAGTTCCTGAGAGGACAGAAATTAGGGACCTTTGACACGAGCAAGGGAGACCGATGGCTAAACATGCAGCCTGAGGTCTGCACTGAGAAAATAGCAGAGCCGCTGTGCTGGTTCTCCAAGAGCAGGTGGCCGGGGGCAAGGGGAAGGGGATTGTTAAGTAAAGGATGTAGGCCTTACATGTTCATTTGAGATTCCCCCACAAATCATTTCTATGATGAATTGTTTGGGTATGTTTGATGAACAACGACAAAGCAAAGAATCCTTTGTGAGTTTGATGTGAATGTAAATTTAAATGTGATTAGAAGTAGGTCGGCAGATAGACCACATAACCTGCAAGTGTCTTTGAAGGTGGTCTAACATTAAAGACACCACTAGATTTTATACAGACCTCTCAACTTCTCTACAAGTGAACAGGAGGAATCAAAAATGAAAAAAAAAAATGCCAACAGGGAAACAAACTAGGTTACTTTTCTGTTATTTCATAGAGTTTATAATTTTTGTAAGGAGATTAATATAAAATAACATGAATAATTAATTGCATTTATACTACTTACCATGAAGAGCTAAGCAAATAGTAATAATAATTCCTAAAAAAAAAAAAAAAGCTTTCCAGAGCAGTAAAAGTCACTAATCTAAAAGATTTTAACTTTAAGATCCCCCAAAACAGAATTAAATGTTTAGCTTAGAGGAGCACAAATACTAGTTTTCTTACCAATCTGGGCAATAAAGGGAGCTTGTCTCCTAGAAGAGAAATAAGGAAAACATGGCATTTTGAGAACATGATTCTTTCTGGAATCTCACACTGGGGGCCAGATCACCTACAGGGGACATACCAAAATGCGAAATAGATCTCAAATCAACTATACATTTATGGATCTAGTGAGTGACTTATAAAACACATCACGAGCTTTGGCAGGAGCTATTTACAAAGAAAACTGTCGACAGTCGTGAAGTCAGAAGGATTCTTGCTGTGGGCCCGAATGCATCCCCTGTCCCTGTCATAGCTGGAAGAGGGTTCCATGCCGCTGGCTGACCGAGGACACAGTGATGACAGTGTTATTCCACTTGGAGGGTTCCTCGATACAGAATCGGGTGCCACCAATCAGCAGCATTGGACCATAAGACGATTGAATTAACTCTTTTTATCAGATCAAGTTATTCCTTTTATAAAACACAATTTGGATGTCTTGCCTTTTCCTGTTGGAATTAATTTGTGTGATGCTAACAAGTCTCCCTCTAAGTGATGAAAAACTTCCGAAGACTTTTAGGGACGGCAGAGGCAACATCTGCTACAGGAAGTGTCCGGGGAGCCGTGCAGCCAGCCCCTGGGGATTCTGTCGGGAGCCGAGGCGGAGGGCCAGATCCAGGAACAAGGCTGGCGAAGAGCAGGATGGGAGTGGCAGGCGGAGTCGTGGACGGACATGGACCTGTGCCAACGAGGCGCTGAAAGAAGAGAGAAGCACCAGGGATGAGCTAGCAGGAGCCACGACGCAGGGGCCCCTGGGCAGCTGGCCCGTCTTCTCGTGGTCCCGTGGAGCCCTCGGCCACGCCTTACACAGCGTTCCTGCGGGGCGGACCCACAGAGCGTGGTGCCACCTCTTCCTGGAAAGGAAGGGTCCTAAGTCCTACTCCGGAGGGTCAGGGTCCTAAGTCCTACTCCGGAGCCCGCCAGTCATCACGTGGGAGTATTCTGAACAGACAACATGATTTATTGATATTAGAAGAACAAAGTCCTCTTCCCCAGACCCGCGTGCAGCACTTCTCTAAGTGGGGCATGATATTTATTACAACGATGTTCCCTATCGCTTGTGGCTCCCATGGCTCAATGACAATAGGATGGACTACAGTAATACCGTTCGTTCAGGCTTGGCGTTGGGAGTTTCCCGGTTTATTGACCAAAATACTCTTCTGTATTGTCTTTTCTGTAGGTTTCTGCTTGTGGTTAATAGGCATGCTGGTAAACATCCATTCAGACCATATCCTGAGGAATCTCCGAAAGCCAGGGGAGACTGGATATAAGATACCAAGGGGTATGTACTGAAAACGGGAGGCTTAAATCGAGATTGCTCTGCAGGATGCCTTGCTGTTTCGGTTTTGTCAGATCCAATAACTAAAGCATAGCCGTAGCCGCGAGTTTGCAATGTGAGTCACGATTACCGACAGCAATCACTATGACTACTGTTTATTAGAATGATAAAAGAGCTGATTCTGGCTGAGTGGTTATTAAGCATAAAGGAAACTAGTTGTATCTGTTTAGAAAGAGAATACGAGGAAGAATTTATAGTTTATAGGGGTGCCCAGTACCTCATTTCTGGCGATAGCAGGATAGACAACTGGTCCTCTGTCTGAAAACAGTTAAACACGTTGGGTACGTTTTTTTAAAATCTTTTAAAATGCGTCCGTGTAGTGTCAAGAAAGGAAGTCCTAATCATCAGAGGGCAAAAGCTGGGCAAGTACTTGAGTCTAGGACCCAACTCGTGGGAGTCCGCAACCACTAGCTGCCCTTGTGCGGTTTGTAGCCCACGTGTGCGCCAACTGTGGACGGTCTGAAAACCTCAAGCCATGAGTTAAGATCTGTGTGGTCCTAGGGAGGGGGTGCCCTCACACATCCGGCCCGCGCAAACCCAGATCCCCAAAGAGGTCTGTCTTCAACTCAGGCCTCGGAGAGCTTAGCAGACCACACACCACAAAATAGGAGCCACAAAACCCATGAGGACATATGGTGCCTCAAGTAAAAGCTAATTAAACCTGCGAAATTTCAGATCTTAGAGTTAATAGAAACAGATCATAAAGTGAATATCTAATTGTTCAAATAATTAAAAGGGAAACGAGAAATTAAATAATTAATATAATAATTAAAATAATAAAATATAATAATTAAGATAAAATAATAATTAAATAATTAAAAGGGAAATGAGAAAAGGAGTAATATACTACAGAAAGGACTAAATAGATAAAAGATAGAAAGCAAGGGAGCTTCTAAAACTAAAAAATATTCTAAGACTCAGTAGGTAAAACTAAAACGCCAACGGAACTAGAAATCACATGGCTGGGCTTAGTTTGGAATCCTTGTCTTCCTGGAAACCCTACAGAGGGAAAAGCAACACAACAAACAAATGACAGAAAAAAACCCTATGAATTCCAGGTGTTTAAACTGTGGCCCTAAGGTGGTCCTTGGAGCATGCCACTCTGCTGTCCCAGCTCAGAGCCTTTGCACCCGGAGCACCCCAGTCCCAACCACTGCGGCCTGAAACCTCACCTGCCAGCGAGGCCCCTTCCCAGCCACGGGCCACAACCAGACCTCCCTCTGCCCCCAGCCTGACCTCTGGACCCCTCTCACCTGCTCTGCTCCACAGCACTCCCTACCATCTGCTGGGCTCCATGCTTGCCTCACGGGCTACACTGGGGTTTAGTGTTCCGACGGGGGGTGGTCTTGTCCACGGTGCACTCCCAGTGCCTAGAGCAGGGCCTGGCCTTTCAGGTAGATTTGAAGGATCTGTGAAAATGGACGACTGAATGAATAAATCTGGCCTTGAAAATTACTATTTTCTTCCATTTTGGGTCCAGGGCTCTGCATAGGTCCATCTGATTAAGCTCACTCCTTAACTGTTACTCTGTGGCCTCTATGTGTCCTTAGGTTTTATCCTTGTGGTTCATTGACTAGAGAAGTGACGTACTAAAGTACATGAAAGCTGTCGTGTTTTATATTCAGACGAACAGTGTACGTATATAGTTACCAGCAATCTGGTATGAAATCGTAGAACTAGTAATGTTGGGTGTGATTCATTGATTACAATTCTGGAACACGTGTGTTTCCCAGAGTGCATTTATGTTCTCCAAGTAAGTGCCCACAGCTGTCCCATGGGTCAGTGTTTTACCGGGTTTTGTTTTGTAGGAAGTGCACCCCTTGCCTGTGTTTCCTTGCAGGAGGCTTGTTTGAATACGTGACAGCAGCCAACTACTTTGGGGAGGTGGTTGAGTGGTGTGGCTACGGCCTGGCCAGCTGGTCCATCCAGGGCTGGGCCTTTGCTTTCTTCACCTTCTGCATTTTACTCACCCGGGCCCAGCAGCATCACCAGTAAGTTCTCAAACACTTTCACATGTTGAATTTGTGCTCTGGCCTTGTTATATCAATTTTCACGTTCAATGTTCGAAACGTTCACATTCGTTTGAACTGCCGAATCCCAGGTCATACCCGGCATCAGCTAACCAAGTCCAAAACCACACAGACATCCAGAGGAGAACCTGTTCTAGGGAATCGTCAGGTACACGTCAGCGTCATCATTGGCGCCACCTGACTCTGAGTCCCTTCGAACGTTTGCTGCTGCAGCTGATGGTCAACTGGAAGGTCAGGCAGGGGACTCGTGGTCTGGCCGGGAACATGCCGTCCGCAGTGCGGAAGGCGGAGTGCCTGCGACCGGGCCCAGAGGCACGACACGTGTGGAGGAAGCCCGGCTTGGCCCTCCCATGGCTCTGGCATGCGAGCGCCCTGCACCCCTGCAGACCTGTGGTCGCTGTCGAGTGCCCGGGCTCTGTGCACCCTTGAAATCACATTGTTTTCCAAGGTGTGGGGCCACAGCCTTTATCAGATCCCCCAAAGGGCCTGTGATCTCCATGACCGATATAAACTCATAAAAACCAATCCAAGGCTGTCATAGCTGAAGTGCACTTAGGGAACCGCCCTCCCAGTCCAACGCATGAAGGAACTGAGGCTCAGGGAACAAAGTCTCAGACTTCTCAGAAGAGAGAGATCTCGGGCCGTCCCCTGAGGCCACAGTGATCATGGAAATAGGGCACAGGTAGCTCACGCCGGTGCCCCCGTGGATCGCTTGTGCTCCCCCCTGCCCCCTGAGCTAGAAAGGGCTCTGTCCCCCTTCCTTGGCTTCATTCCCCCAAACACATTTCATGAAGATCTCCAATGCCCCTGATGCTCTAGGAGGCATGTGTAGACACAGAGCATTGTCCCGACTCCACAGTGCCTGCCATGTCTTGGGAACGGGGCAGAGAGAAGCCTCCAGAAGCATGGACTGACGTCATAGCATAGTGGAGCGGGTGCAGATTTTCTAGAGTCAGAATCCATAGGTTTCTTTGCAGCGCGTATTTAAAGATGCAGATGGTTATTTCCAGAGATAACGAAGAGAATGGGCAGAGCTGGAAGGTCTCTTTAGCTAATATTTGTTGACATTATGCCAAAAGCCTGACGGTTATTGAGATCCGAGGAGAAGCACCCTCCAGCCCTCCGTGTTTCGAGGTGCTCCACTGTGCTCCAGACAGTGGGGGATCTGAGAGCCGGGACCGGTCTCTATGCCAGAGTCGAGGAGGGGGACGGAGGTAGGAAAAGCTCACACCAAGGAAGGTTTGGGAAAGGGGTGACAGCATCAAAGGTGACAGAAAATGGAATGATTTGCTATGATGGATTGAATTATGTGCTCTCCCCACCCCCCAGAAAATATGTTGTAGTCCTAACCCCACGAATGACCTTATTTGGCAACAGGGGTCATCACAGATGTAATTAGTTAGGGCGAGGTCACCCTGGAGTGAGTGGGTCCCTGATCCAGCGGGACCGCTGACTTCATAAGAAGGGAAATCGCACAGGTGCACACAAGGAAGAGAAGGCCACGTGAAGACACACACACACACACACACACACACACGAAGACAGCTGTGTGACGTGTGGAGGCAGAGTGCGGTGACGCTGTCACACACTCCTGAGGCTGCCAGAGGCTGCGAAAGGCAGACAGGATCCTCCGTGAGAGCTTCGGAGACAGCACAGCCCTGCTGGCACCTCGTGGGGTCCTTTGTTACAGAAGCCCCAGGAAACCAAGACACCTGCCTTTCAGCCATCCCAAATCCACTGGGCCACAAGGAAAGAGAAAGGCAACGTGTGTGAGAGTTCTGGAGCGCTCCTGTCCTCCTCTGTCAGATGACACCACGCCAGCCTGTCCCGGAGCCTCTCCTGGAGCTTGGAGCTCGTGCTGTCTTACAAGGCATTTGCCAGGGCATGAACAAAGAGAGAACAGTGACGACAACAACCAGTGAATCTTGGCGCAGCCCAACACTCCTGTGTCCTCCTCCCTTCCCCCCCTCCCC
>NC_048220.1:142552670-142615060 GCF_002007445.2 Ailuropoda melanoleuca | reverse complement strand
TCCCTGGCATGGCCTCTGGAGGAACATGCTTTGCTTGCACATTGGTTACATTAGAGAGTAAAAAGCGAATATTGCCTGGTTTCTAATAATAGAAAAACATGAGATGATACTGATATCTTAAGAAATTGCATCAGAGGAAGATTGAACAAAAGCATGCCAAGTCAGTGGTAAAGATGTTTTGTTTTCTCAAATGAAAACGGAAAAATCTCAACATTTGAGTAGGAAATATATACAAATAGAAATAAATAATTTCATTTTCCGAATGAAAGTCTCTTAATAAAAACCCAAAGGTATTCTTTGCCGAAAGCTTCACAAGTTGAAAGGATTCTTTTTCATTCATTTGCTATTTATATTGATGTCAGTGCAAAACTAATTTTAATTGCTGAAAAATTAATGAATTCAGTTTAGTGGAAGTATGTTCAAAAATGTTGGATTTACTGGGGCGCCTGGGTGGCACAGTCGTTAAGCATCTGCCTTTGGCTCAGGGTGTGATCCCAGCACTCTGGGATCGAGCGCCACACTGGGCTCCTCTGCTGGGAGCCTGCTTCTTCCTCTCCCACTCCCCCTGCTTGTGTTCCCTCTCTCGCTGGCTGTCTCCGTCAAAAAAANAAAAAAAAAAAATGTTGGATTTACAAGCTGAGGACAAAATAAAAGCTATCCTTTTTTTTTTTTTTAATAATCCAGTGAAACCAGCTAATTATTAATCCATGGGGCTATTCCTAGCCCTGTATTTGATTTATTATGATGTTCTCAAAGGAGTATTTTACTGCACTGAATTTATTTCTATAATTGGATGTGAAATATTTAAATTCATGTAGAATCATACTGATAATCGAGCTCTAGGTCAGAAACATTGGGGCAGCTGTGCCAAGTTGCTAACAGATACCGTGGTTTGAGAGCAAAATGTCAAGGAATGGGAAAGAGGAATGTTTTCGGACTGTTCTCTTCCCCGCCAGCCTCGAGCGTTGCGCTAACATGCGGGAGCCGCGCTGGCTTGGACTCGCTGCAGTGGTGCCCGGCGAAGCGGCAGTTTGAGAGCAGGGGCCTGCTTGTCCACCCCAAAATCCCTCAGGCGGAGGCCGGCCATCTAGGACAGCCTTGGAGAAGGAGCTTTGTTGAAATAAAAGATTATGTGTAATGTCACTTAGAAAGATGAAGTCCATACGTCTTCAAGACATGATGACAGATGGCGTCGTGAGCTAAAAAGAGAAAGACCCATCAGAAGAAGTTTGTGAAGGACTTCCTTGTTCTCCAGGCAGATCTGCGAGCTCTCGGAAGGAGTAGGACTTCCAGGAGACGAGCGTGGAGGCACTGAAGCTGCTTGTGAGCCAGAGAAACCACTGAGGCTTTGAAGAGGCCACCCTGAGATGGGCGCTCTTATCTCCCAGTGCATCCCAGTCTGGAAGAGAAAGGGCTCGTGTCAGAAGTGACGCTTGATCCAGAGGCCGGCGGCCCAGCTCCTGAGCGCATGGCTTCCCCAGGGGTGCAGGACAGCGTGTGGAAGCGCCCACCGCGGTCTGATGGGCTGCAGTCCCCTGTCTGCCCACTGCCATCTGAAACCGACCGAGTTTGCCCACTCCCTGTCAGGTTGCTGTTGGCACACATTCTCCTGTATGAGCTCATAGTTGCTTCCCATCATGACTTTTCATCTGTTTATCTTTTGTACTGACTAAAACTCCTTGTTTTCTGGCTCTTTCTCCGTCTTGTCAAATTATTTTAAGTTTTCACTCCATCCCCTTAGCTGCCGCCCTCCCCAACTAGCCACTACCCCAAAACGAATGGGGGTGCCTTGTTGATGTCATTTCTATCAACAGCAAAAATGCGTGTTTGTTCCGAGTGCTGGGACCTACCGCATCTTCCCAGATTTGTCTGAGAGCCCCCCTGGCACGCAGCCCGGTGCCCGTTCCACAGATCCTGCGGCTGGAGCCGTAGCTCTCCTGGGGACTGTGGGAAAGCCATGGAGAGTCACCAGAGGAAGAAGACATGGGAGACACTCCTCCTGAGTGAATTACATGCGTTACTGCTTATGAATCATGCTTTAGAATCAAATATATTTAATTATTCATCATAGAAACAAAATCACACTACGTATCTGAAATGCCAAAGTTTTTAGTATTACTCCTAAAAATCCCCATATTCCTGCATAATGAAAATTGTTGTCCCTTTTGCCAGCATCCATTAAATATTTAAACAACAGAATTATTTCTTTTTCTTACTGTTCCTTTTTTGTCTTATATTAGGTGGTACCTTGAGAAATTCGAAGATTATCCAAAACTCAGAAAAATTATAATCCCATTTTTGTTTTAAGCCCATTGTCAGTGGAGCGATCTTTGACCTGACGAATTTCATGGCTCTGTAAATGAATGATGTCTCTGTCATTGTCCTGCTACTTCATCGTTTTCAAGATGTGCCGTAGGAATTGTTTCCTATGAATCTGTAAGCCACCCGATAACAGACTAATCAGACTGAGATGCGGGTTGACGGATCAGGCTGTACACCGGGTCGAGAATCTGGAACTCTGGGTCATTCCAGAGAAGAAACCATTTCTCTGCTTCTGGAGTCTCCTGTTTTGACTATGTACAGCTAAGTGTGTGCAAAACTAGAATGACAAGCCGTCTCTGGTGGCCTCTGTGGGCTGAAACGTGTCGCTGCCCCTCATGCCACCCGTTCTAGCCAGCAGTTCAAGGCCAAAGGTGTTGTTGCTCCCTCCCCTGATAAAGGCAGGACTGCCTCTATGGTCCCTCTCATCCCGCTGGGTCAGAGAGGCCCCTGGGGGCACCCACAGTGTGGTCACAGCCCCAGGGAAACGCCTGGGCTCTCACTGTGGGTGCTGTGGGGCAGAGAACGTGGGGCACAGAAAGGAGACGCAGGAGGCCCAGCTGAGTCTTGGACAAAAGGCGTCTGGCACTTTCTACAGCCTGGCTCCCCAGGTGACTCCACTGCAGGGCAGGGGGCTGGGTGTGCTTATAAGGGGTAAGCCACTCCGTCTTCCACTGAACGGACTTCTTAAAGGCCCCCGGGCAGCAGGGAGCCTCCTTATGCTGATTGCCAGAGGCTTCGGTAGTCTCTGGTTTAAGATGATTTTTTCTTCCTTTTGGGTAGGACTAGGATGTTGGAAAGCACTTTTTTTAAGTACCCTCAATATTGCAAAACAGTATCTTGAAACAGAATTTCTTGCTCTAGATGCACTTGACAGGTCCATGGAGATAAATGGCAGTTGTAAAATTTACCAGGTATTGCCAGATATTTAAAAGAAATCTTGAACTAGAAGGCTCTTAAATTTCTGGGCCACTGCACAAGTTCGGACAGACATACGGTGGAGTTCCCCTCCGGGCCTGGGACAGTCCTGCCTGGGCGGACGCCACGTCTGCGGAGGGGAAACCGCAGGAAACTGCAGGAGCGGGGACAGGAGCAGACTGTTCACCCTGGCCCGCTGACACTGCCGGGGAGGGGGGGTGTCCGGAGCACCCAGCGGGCCCCCTGCACCCTGTCCTGGCTGGCCTTCCCAACCAGGGTCGGTGTCCCTCACAAGGGTTACGTAGAAGCCGTGTTCTCGGGGTTTGTGATTTTTACAGCCTCTTGTGGTTTCAGAATTCACAGAAAACTTGTCCGATGCAGCTATGCTTCATTTTAACTGCAAACAGCACAGTTTTTAAGAGAAATTTTGTTATTAAATAAGCATCATTCCTTTTCCTGGCCATTTTCCAATTACTTGAAAACATGAAGCAATAATTACTATGGATCTCCTCAGGGGCACATCAGGACAGATTGGGGCTGCTGTGTTCTGGAAGGGGCACCAGACGGGCGGGAGCAGGATGCTGGTCTGAGAGCGGGGAGCTTCCCCAAATGCACCTCCTTCACAGGAGCGGCCCGGGCCACCGGACCTTTGCGTTCACTTAGGCTTTGATGCGCCCTTACTGCTTTCGCCGGCCTGCGCTGGGTGCATGATTAATAGGAAGAATCGCTGTTCTGTCTCGGCTCCCTGCCCTCCGTTTCCCAAAAAACTGTAGCTTAGTAAACTGTCAACAATTACTGTGTTAATTACACTAAGGAAATTAATAAAATTACGTAAAGTCCAGTCATTTTGTCTCCAGTGTGACTCCATTCTGCCCACATGTCTTCACTCTAGACGTTCAGACAATAACAGCATCGTGAGCCCTGAAACCTGCTTCCCACATGTTAACAATTTCACAGTGTCATATACACTCAGGTCTCGGTGGAGCTGTGCAATGGACACCTTCCATGTGAATCTCGTGCATTTCTGTGAAGGTCATTCCTAGGTGTTTGATGTTCTGTTCTTTGTGACTGAGAATGCGTCCCCAACTACATTCTATAACTAGGATGGATCAAAGCTATTGATGTTTGCATATTTGTCCCATCTAGCCATGCTGCTGGAAGTATTTCATGAATTCCTACGGTTTTCTTTGGTTACTCTCCAGTTCCCTAGCTTCACAGTCATATCATTTGCAAACATGTCACATTCTTGTTTGGCAATATTTGAAGCTGTTGCTTTTGTCGTTATTTGCGTCTTAGAGTAGCAAGAAATTTGAAGACAATACTGAATCAAAGGTGATGTCAGGGTTCTCGTGCAATTTGAACAGGAATGCCTTTCTTTGAGATTACTGTTTGGAGCATTCTTTTATTTTCTTACACACTTATTGGTCTGTTTTCTACTTTAGCCAATGGGATCATTTCTTTGCTTTAAAAAAAAATCTGTGGTATTTCTTTTGAGATTTTCACAGATACTTTATACAGATCAGAAACAAGGAGGAGGGTTTGCCAGCAGGTGTGGGGGGCAGCCCATGAGAACACACCCACTTGGACACTCTGATCCTAGTGGGTTGTTTTCCGCATTGGATATTCTCCATTTACCTTGTTTTACTCTAAACTAATTTTTGTTATAGTGATTTCCCTTGTACCTCCTAACTTCGTATCTGCTTTTATCTTATTTTCATTATTCTAATGGAGGGGAGATCTTTTCATTGTGCTCATAACCGCTTAGGAGGAGTGCCTCATTCAGCCGCTTTCTCACTAGGTGTATTTTCAGCCTTTTTAAACCTGTGTGTTTCTGCGAAGTGATGCTGACTACATTTTCCTAGAATTATGACCCTAAATGGTCTAGCTGTACTTCTTAGCTTTGCTTTGATCTCAGTAGTTCTGGGAAATTAATTTTTATTGGAAACAGTGCTTTTTTCTTTTCAACCATTTGGGAGATTTCACTGAAAGGCTTTTGTTCTTTTTCACACATGTGGATATAGTAGAGATTGTGTGCTGTGAGGTCTCTCCTTTGCAGATTTTGACTTTTCCTTTTGCAGACTTGAGGTTTTTATAACAGTAACAAGGCCATTCTCTATAGTTGATGCTATTTATTCTGTGGTTTGTTAATTCAGGTATATTGATCATATTGTTAAAATTCTCTGCAGCCTTATTTTTCTTCTGTGTCCAATTTTCCTTGTATTTCTAAGAGGTCTTGCTTTGTGTGTGTGTGTGTGTGTGTTTTAATTAGCCAACATGCATACATCATTAGTTTCAGATGCAGTGTTCAATAATCCATCAGTTCCGTATAACACCCAGTGCTCTGTGTTTTGATGCTGGCATTCTGCAAAACTTTCTATCTATCCCTGCTAACAATATAAGATGATCTTCCTGCCGAATGCTGCTCTCCTGGGATCCAGCTTTCATGAGAAAACTACCACTCTGCTGCTTTCATTGGCAAATTCATGCAGCATTTCCTAGCCCTCCCAAGCCTTCAGATGTCATTTGTTTGGTTATCTTTAACAACATGATAAACAGACTTTGCCATTGAGTAAGTTGGCTCAAATTCTCCCACTAACTGCTATACTGAGATGCCTTATATCACGTTTTCTGTTTTTATTATTTGTTTGTAACTTCCTTTTTTTTTCATTTTCTATAGTGATTTAGAAAGGTATTTTCTTTAAAAAAATAACATTAGGAACGGTTTTTATGTTTTTTAGAAGTACACTTAAATCTCCCAGTTCAATATGATGAACTGAACACATGCTTTTACTCCCCCTCCTGACCCTGACCCGCGACAATCACTGTGAGGGAATTGAAGGGCACAGGGATGGGGCTGATAAGGCAGGTCAGGGGGCCATGATGGTGGAGAGCCCACAGTGTGCCCTGCTGAAATGGCAGCTCCTAATGCCACGGCTGATGGAAGGGGGGAGCGAAATGCACACCTCGAAATGCAGGCCAACTGGACTCTACTCAGAGCAGACAACAGTGCCCCCTCCATTCCTGCACCCCACAAATAGCACATAAAATCCAGAAGCTGTATCTACACCCATTTCTGGGAAAAACACAGTGGGAACAGGGCTGGGGAAGGAGCGGGGGGCCTTTCATAAATAAAAATTAGCTTTTTGGGGAGACCCAGAATAATTAGGGATTGGTGTTCCAGAAAAATACATTCCCCACATTTTGGTTCTTAGGGATCCACCAGTGTAGTCACTGGCCATCATCTGCCCTGTGTCCCCCGGGGGCCCGGGGAGGCATGGTCTCTTCAGGTACAGGCCCCCACTCAGCTTTTCTGGAGACTTTTCAGCAATGGGCACTGATGACCAAGGATCACCAGATGCTTAGAGAAGTCTATGTCATGAAAGGAAAGCAAACACCTCTAGAAAAAACATCACTCCAGAAGCAAAAAGGAAATGTTTTAGGAAAAAATGTAACATCGGGGAGATTGGGCATCTGCAGGTGTGTGGACAGAGGGTCATGGTGTCCTGAAATATGACCCAGTGATGTACGGGAATGGACTGCTGGTGTGATTGACAAATTGCATACCCGGTAAGTGTTCTGCATCCAAATACATAAAGAACTCTCAAATTCCAACAGTAAAAATTTTAAGACAATCTTTTTAATGGGCAAAAGATTTAAACAGACCCTTTGCCACAGAATACATACAAATGGCAAGTAAGCACATGCAAAGATGCTTACCATCTTTGCTCATGAGGGAAACGCCAATCAAACCACAATGAGACAGCACTACCTATCTCTCAGAATAACTAAAATTGAAGAAAATGACCAATGGAGGCTTGGCAAGGATGCGGAGGCTCTGAAACTCATAGACGCTGCTAGTAGGAATGTGCAATGGTGAGAGCATTCTGGCAGTTTCTTGAGAAGTTAAACACACACTTGCTATATGATGCAAACATTTCACTCCTAGGTGATTAATTACCCAAGAGACGTGAAAACATATATCTAATCAAAGTCTTTTACATGAATGTTCATAACAGCTTTATTTGCAACAGCCAAAAACTAGAAACAATCCAGGTGTCCCTCAGCAGGTGAATGACTAACTGTCTGGTGGTTACGTCCATACAGCGGAATACTGCCGTGCCATAAGAGAGGAATACACTCAGCAGCAGCAACGAAGTGACAGAGTCTCAGAATCACCATGCTGACTGAAAGAGGACAGAAAAGAGCACGGACTGTACTGTATAGGGTAAGTGTTTGCCCGCGGGTGGGGGCAAGGGGGGGAGGTTTACAGCAGGGCAAGAGGAAACATTTGGGGTTGATGCTCGTTATCTTGCTTGTGTGATGGTTTCCCATCTGTATGCATCAAATTATACTGTAAATATATGCAGTTCACTGAATGTCCGTTACACCTCAGTGTTTTAAAGACGTAAGTTTTTATACCCAGACAACAACAGGAGGCAATGAAAACAAAATTATCCGAGAACAGTGAACCTAGGAAATTAGAAAACAAAAATGTGGTGGAAGAGGTAGAGGGTAAAATCAAGTTGATCCTAGAAAATACAGCAAAAGGCCAAGAGCCAAGAAACATGCGATCAATTAAGACGTCCAGCATCTGACCTGTGCGTGTTACAGAAAAGCATTCTCTGTACTTCTGTGACCGGGATGGTTTCAGACACTCTGTCCACAAAAGCTGATCAGAGGTTTGCTTCAAGGTGACCTGTGAGACAAAGTGGTCTCACTAGAACCGCCAGACCTAGTTACCTTTTTGGTGAGGGAAGGAAGCACGTGACAGAGTGAGTCACTGGAGAATAATACGGTGTTTGCAATTTGAGAGGAAATGAGAGCGCGTGTGTAATAAAAGTATGAAAATGTGGACTGGAGACACATTAAGCCCAAGACTGTGGTTATCTTTGAGGACAAGGGGGACTGAGGAGGGAGTCTAGGTGAGTTCAGTGTTCTGTGATGGTCATTTCTTCTTGATGGTTTGAGAAATCTGAAGAAAATATATCAAATCTATTTTTTCAGATATGACTGTTTATACTGGGTGGTTACGTTTTATTTTGTGGTTTTATGTATTGTTTATTTCTTAATTTTAAAAAAAGAGAATATAAAGAAGGGCCATGGAGCCAAGATTGTGAGAAGAGTGAAGCCAAGATATGTAAATCGGAAGGGAGACATGGGGCAACAAGGCAGGCACGTCTCGCGGATCCGATCGGGACCCTGGAGAGACCCACGTGGCTGCCCCTGGATTCCTAGGACAGAGTCTTTAACATGCCTTTGTTGTCTTAGTTGTTGTGATTCAGGGTCCAAGGCAGCACAGGGAGTTCTTGAAGCCCTCTGCAGACTGGTGGGGGTGGGGGGAGTTTCACGGGATAAATACTACATCCGCTGAGTCCTGGGGCCCAAGGGAGAACCTCAGGGACAGGCCGCTCAGTCAGTAGGGCTCTGGAGCAGACCGTGGCCCACGGTGCTTAGGCTCTGCGTGAGACAAGGCCGATCAAAGGCAAAATACAGTTTTGTCCTCAGGAGATCTGTGGGCCGGTGTGGAGACAGATGTACATGAAAATACAACCTGATGTTTGCATTATGGAAAACTGAAAGGACAGAGGGCCGCCACATCTGCTCAGAGAGGAGAGAGTACTGGCATGATTCAGGGAGAAACAGTCTGGGCACAAGTCATACCTGTAGGGGTCTGGAGTGTGGAAGAGCAAGGAGGCTCAACATTTAGTCGATGTTGGTGAAAACAAAGTGAGAAGGGGGAGGGGGTGGGACCATGATGAAACAGGCAGGTGAGGAGCAGAGCAAGAGGGTCTCCACGTGGCAGCTGAAGGAGACAGAAAGACCCTGTCCCTCTGGGGTAGCAATGTGGAGACTCAGTGCTGGGTGTGGGGGAAGGGGCTGGGAGACAGTGAGCTCAGAGAAGAGGAAACGAGGATCCGGACTAATGAAGTATTGGAGGAGGTGAATATGAACCACATTTGGGAGTGGGAGTCGAAGGCTGGATTTTTCAATGATTTGAACAGACTTGTGACTGAAGAAGATATGCCTGTGACAGATAAGCACATGGAAAGCTGTTTAATATCTTTAGTCACAAGGGAGATGCAAAGTAAAACCATAACATACACCACACAGGTGATAGAATGGCTGAAATTAACAGGCCTGACGGTACTAAGGGCTGGCGAGGATGTCCCGTGCCAGGAGCTGTCATCCTGCATTGCAGGGGGTGGGGGTGGCAGGGGGTGGGGGGAGTGNACAGTTTACCTTCACTCAATCTCCAAAGGGTCATCTACCTACTACACTCAAGAACATAACATTTTCTTAATCTTTTAACTGTGAGTTTCAAAGTTTAGCTGATTTCTCTCAAAACTTAGGAAGTTTTAGCCATAAACAATCACCGAATTAAAAAAAATTTTTTTTGCATGTTCTTTGAAGAACATTCAGTGTGAATTTAATAAGTGCACCTATGCAAATTTTAATAATTACATTTCTTTTTTTTTTTTTTAAACATTTATTTATTTATTTATTCATTCAACAGAGATAGAGACAGCCAGCAAGAGACGGAACACAAGCAGGGGGAGTGGGAGAGGAAGAAGCAGGCTCATAGCGGAGGAGCCTGATGTGGGGCTCGATCCCATAACGCTAGGATCACGCCCTGAGCCGAAGGCAGACGCTCAACCGCTGTGCCACCCAGGCGCCCCAATAATTACATTTCTGATATTCATTATCCCTGGACTTAAAATTACTGAAAGTTTTGCTTTATTGTCAAAGCTCAGAAGGATTTATCCCATGGACTAAATCACGAGTGTGTTATTGGAGGATTTGGGAACAGCTTATCACATACTAAGTATAGACTCTAAAACCATAAGAAATTCCAGTTCAAGTTGGCAGGCAAACATAATTCAGGCTTAAGAGTTCTGTACTTAAAAGAAAGTAAAATTTCAGTTTGAATAAGTAATAATTTCATTTATGAATAAATACTTTCATTCATAATAAATTTTATGAGTATTATATTTATGAGTAATATTTTGAGATATATTTGAAAATATTTTGAAATATATTTGAAATACATTTGAAAATCTTTATGAATATTTTTGTTCATAAATTTCATTTGTGAAAACATAATAATTTCATTCATGAAATAATACATTCATTTTCAAAGTCTTGGCCCTGCAAAGAACAGAATGCATACGCAAGAACCATTTCTACACTGTTGCCCCATTTGGCTCTTTCTAGAGATGTCAAGCCATGAAGACATTTGATGATTCATAACCCAAGAGTTCACAGGCTCCTACATCAGCCAGCTTTGCATGTAGCTCTTTGATGTGAAAAGTTGAAACCTATAAAAATTCATTCTAAATGTGGTAATCACCAAAATATGAACATTGTCCCAGTAACACTCAAAGTCGTAAGGTTATACTGCTATGCTGTGTATATAGCACATATCTACTATATACACTCTGACTTATTCTACTGTGCTATGTATACGTGTATATACATGCTGTAGGTATGCACATGGTACTAAGTTTTAATACTTCATGAAATATTTTCACATTTACATAAACCGTTTAAAAACTACAAGTTTGTTCCAAGTGGAGGTTCTCCAGGTACAGTGTAAACCGGACCAGAAAAAAAGGGAATATTATTAACTAAAAATACCGTTTTTATTCACAAAATTTTAACCCAATTTTTTCATTAAAAAAAAAAAAAAACTAGTCCAAAAGTGGCCTCGTCCTATAAAGATGCACCTTTGCGCGATCACAGTGGAAGAGACGTGAGTGATTTCCTCTTTCGTTTTCTGCTATCTGCCTTATGATTCCTCACACTGTCTCTCTGACACACCAGCACCGCGTGCGTCTGTGGGACCCGTCATGGTGACGACACTGTGCAAGGCTATCAGACACATATTCAACACAACCAGGAGGTTGATTATGAACATGTTAAATTGTCCAGATGTGGAATGGTTCCGTGCTAATTATGTATCTAAAACATTGCCATTTCCCCAAGTCGTTGCTAGCAGCTGCCCGCGCGGTAGACACCCCAGCATGTTCCACGCACGAGGGCTGGTCGGTGCCCAGGAGGCTGGGCGCCAAGGATCTGAGGTGAGCGCCGCGTGACCTTCGTGGTTCACGCTACGTCCCACTGTCCACCGAGGTCCATGTGAAGACCAGTAGAGAGGCTGGAATCATGCGCAGGGTTCAAAGCCCTTGTTAAATACAGAGAACAGCTTTTACTTTGCTTCTGGCTGGAGCAGGAAGGCCCCGGTGGGACAGCCCCCGCTTCAGCGGAAGGCAGGCCAGGGCACCAAAGCCCGAGGGTCTGGATCCCGAAGTAAGAGTTGCCCAGGGAGGTGGCGGCTTTCAAGAGGAAGGTCTGGAGCGCCGTGCCTGTCACTGCCTCCAGCCAGAGCCCTTCAAGTCTGCCACCGAACATCACTGGCCAGTGTATTTTCAAACCCATCACAGTCTTGGGACCCTGCCTCCTTGGAAGCAAGTTAGTAGTGCCTGTGTGGGGGTGGCCGTCTCAGGGCAGAAGCAACTTCCAGAAGCTTCAGCCCCTCCCTAGGCCAGTTTGAGCCCCTACATCTGCCGCTGGGCTGTCCCATGACCTCATTCTCAAAGCACAGACTCACCCCTGTAGTAAGTATGAGTCAGTGGTTGCTGGTCCGTCCAGCCTTCTACGCCCCCCCGGGAAGGGCCCGCTGCCTTTGTTTTCTCCCATGTGTGAGCATGCGTCCACCACCCCACTGTGAGCAGCTCTTAGCTAGGATTCGACATGGGACCCCGGCCCTGTCCACTAGTGCCCACCAGGCAGGGAAACAGCCCCACTGCTGGGCCTGCAGCCTCTCCTCGGGGAACCTGTGTCCCAGCCTTAACTGGTCAGGGATGTGGCCCCTGGCCCGCTCCCCTGGCCGCAGCCCTCCGTTGTGGCTGGGGATCCTCGGGGAAGCAGGTGTATCCAGGCACCCTGTTCACTGCTCTGCTCCCTTCGAGCCACCCCTCCAAGTCTGGAAGCCCTTGTGAGCTCCTATGTCCCCACCCTTGGCCTCCCTCAGCCAAAATTACCGTGTTGTGGCTGTCTCTGGGCTGAGGGCAGAGGCAAAAGCCCTTTCCCTGCCCCCCCACTTGGAGCCAGGGTCTGACAGCACCTCCTTCCACACTTCAGTGTCCCCGTGTTGGAAGAGGCAGGCTCCTGAGCTCGTCTTCTGCTGCCCGGCCTGTCTGCGACCTCAGCCTTGTGATTTGGATGTCACACATGCTACAGGGCAGAGGGTGGGGCTGGCCTGGCAAGAAGGGGTTGAAGTCAGGGGGCGTTCCAGAGGTTGTCTTAACAATCGCCAGCAGCTATGGACTCTGAGAAACAAACTGAGGGCTTCGGAGGGGAGGGAGGTGGGGGATTGGGATAGGCTGGTGATGGGTAGTAAGGAGGGCACGTATTGCATGGTGCACTGGGTGTTATATGCAGCTAATGAATCAAAGAACTTTACATAAAAAAAAAACCCACAGATACAAACATACAGATGCCAACAACAACAACAACAAAAAACCAAAAAAAAAAAAAAAACCCAAGAGATTGTGGAGCTATGTAATGGAAGGAACCCGGATTCTGGAATCAACATGAGCAATGAGGTTTTCCAAAGGCCTGTGGTTACAGAAACTTTATATAAGAGAGAAGTAAAATCTTTAACATTTAAGTCAAAAAAACAAAAACAAAAACAACCAATCACCAGCAGCAGGTGATTTCCCATCTGCCCTACGGCTGCTCCTGCACTGACTGAGAACCCCTCCAGCACCCTTAGGGCTCAGTTGTGAAGCTTCTCCCCATTTGACTTCGCGGCATCTGGCACTCTTCCTGGCAGGAACTTCCCTCCCACCTTTTACCTGTTTTTCCCCCAATCCTTCTGTGTCCCAGCTTCTCCCTCAGCAAGGCCTCCGGGGACGGCCTCCTTCACATGCGATCTGGGAATGCTCAGTGGCTGCCAACTGTGGGAAGACTATACCCACTGGCCATCTTGCTCAAAGTAGAAAAGCGCCGAGGCAGAGAACGTCTTGTACCCTCCACAAAGAATGCTTCCCAGGGTCAGGAGTGCCTTCCACGCACAGTGCCAAGCACAATCAGAGGTGCTCTAGCAGGGCAGCTGAAGCAGGCCTGCCCAGGTGCTGAGAAAGGCTGGAAACAAGTAAGTAGCTAAAATAACAGCCGGTAGGGAAAAGTGACAAACATACCCTCAAGGCCAAGTGAAGGGATTATGAGCCTCGATGGTGACTGAACCTCCTTCCCGGGCCGGCCGTCGTAGTGGCCAAACCCCCATCAGCATGCTCCAGCCGATTCCCACCATCACCGTCCTGGGGACACAGCAAGCACAGGCTTTGTCCCCAGGCGGTCCTTTTTAAAATCCTCCAGTGACTTCCATCTCTTCTGGATCCAGGGGCACTTTCTGCTCTGGGTTCCAAGGCACTGCCGTTTGGATTCCTTTGCCCACCGATTCCATCCTGAGAATCTCCTGTCCTGTTGGGCAGAACCCTCCACGACAGCACAGAGAAGTGAAGGAGGGGCTCAGCTCCTGCAGGGAAGCCTCGCCCTCCCCTGGCCAGCCTGGAGGGGACACCATCCTGTGGATCTAGGCACACTTGCAACCTGAGACTTGTGGACTCTGCCGGGAGTCAGGGAAAGCACTTTCAGCCCTAAAAAACGCAATTGAATCACTTTTTTACACAATTTACATTCAAATCCATAGTTCAGAAGTCCAGTTATATTTTAGAACAACTGGGGGGAAAAGACATCTGATATGATGTGAAGAGATGGAGAATTCATAAGAGATAAAGTCATGTCTTGCTTTTTTTCTGGAGACTTCCGGTGGCTGTTTTGAGGAACCAGGTGTGCTGACCCTCTGAAACCACACCCTTTGGAGCCTTTCACCAAATTCATCGCAAGGAATGGTGTCAGGCTATCCCACCACGGCCACCATACTGGAGCTTCCAATCTGCAAGTTAGAGACGCTGCTGTGCCAGGCACTCCGATGACCCCAGACAGCACAGAGCCCTCATTCTAACTGCACCAGCCCATCTCCAGGGGTGTCTCAGACCACCTGCTGCCCTGCCCATCCCAGCTTCTAACACAGGTCTTACCTCCTTCTGCCATTCCTCATTTGGGCTCAGCTGCCTCTCTCCCTACCCTGATGCAAGCCCTCCCCTTCCCCTGGATCCCTGCCTTGACTTCCATCATGGTCCAACCTGCCCGGGGAGTGTGAGTTTCAGGGAGCACGAATGAGCTGTTCACTAGAGGACACCTCTGCCAGGCCATGGCCCCAGCTCCAACTTTGTGGAGGCTGGGAGGACACGCAGAGCCGTGGAAATCACTGGGCTGAATCCTAGTTCCACAGTTTCCTACACGTGACCTTGAATAAGTCCCCCAAATTTTGGCCTCCACTTCCTCATTTGCAAAACAAGGATGGTAATAGCATTGGCCACCTGGCCCAGGTGGGAGCATGAAGTGAAATAACATTTGGAAAGCTCTCAGACACGGTCTGGCACATGGATGTATTTAAAAATATTAAAAGATAATGTTTCCAATATTGGAGAGTATCAGTATGATGCCTTCCACTCTGCACCTAAATACTATTGAAATCGCCCACTTATGAGAAAGATGCTCTGCTGCCCCATGGTCTTTTTTTTTTTTTAAAGATTTTATTTATTTATTTTGACAGAGATAGAGACAGCCAGCGAGAGAGGAACACAAGCAGGGGGAGTGGGAGAGGAAGAAGCAGGGTCATAGCGGNGCAATATTGGAGAGTATCAGTATGATGCCTTCCACTCTGCACCTAAATACTATTGAAATCACCCACTTATGAGAAAGATGCTCTGCTGCCCCATGGTCTTAACTGGTTTCCTTCTGAAGTCCAGGAGCACCCTCGCCTGCTTGTCTTGTGCTCCAAAAGTGACATTTTTCTATAGAGAAGTACAATATTTAATAACTTGAGAAGGTGTCTTATTGTAACAGATTGCATCTACAGCAGCCCCGTGATCCCTCCCTCCTGGGGCTCACAGTCTCACAGATCATAGGTATGTAATTTATTATATGGCATTGGCTTATGCAGTGATGAAGGCTGAGAAGTCCCACAACCAGCCTCTGCCAGACTGGGACTCAGGAAAGTCAGCGGTGGAGTTCCAAGTAGTTTGAGTCCAGAGGCCTGAGAACCAGGCAAGCCACTAGCAGGAGAGCCGGTCCTAGGGCAGGAAAGACCAACGTCCCGACTTGAAAAAGGCAGAGAAAGACGTCCTTACTCTGCCTTTTGTTCTGCTCAGACCTCTGCCTGACTGGGTGAGGCCCACCCATGCTGGGGAGGACAATCTGCTTTGCTCCGTCCTTCATTCAAATACAAACACACTCACAGGCATGTCCGAATCCAAATATCTGGGTAGCCCATGTGCTAGTCCAGTTAGCACAGTCTCCTCCTGTGATTACGATACACAGGATTGCAACGCCCACCTTCTGAGGCGATGCTCCCCAGCTGGCTTCTTCAAAGACGCAAACGGCAACCTCAGTCCCACACCCGCCGGTACAGAGCGCTGCCAACAACCGCATGAGCTTAGAAGGGGATCCTCTCCCAGTAGAGTCTCCGATGGGACCCCAGCCCCACTGACACCTTGTCTGCAGCCTGGAGAGACCTGTGCAGTGGCCCCTGCTAAGCTGTGCCCAGACTCCTGGGCCCCAGAAGCCCTGAGGTCATAAGCGTGCGTGGTTTTCCACCTCTGCGTTTATGGTCCCACTGCAAGGCAGCAACAGATACTGAACATGATTGTAGAGCATATGATGCTTCGCTTTTTATGGAAACCACAATTGACCGGGGTTGGAAAATTTCAAACAGCTAAGACAGATCCCCATGTGTCGGGNCTTATGAGCCTCGATGGTGACTGAACCTCCTTCCCGGGCCCGCCGTCGTAGTGGCCAAACCCCCATCAGCATGCTCCAGCCGATTCCCACCATCACCGTCCTGGGGACACAGCAAGCATAGGCTTTGTCCCCAGGCGGTCCTTTTTAAAATCCTCCAGTGACTTCCATCTCTTCTGGATCCAGGGGCACTTTCTGCTCTGGGTTCCAAGGCACTGCCGTTTGGATTCCTTTGCCCACCGATTCCATCCTGAGAATCTCCTGTCCTGTTGGGCAGAACCCTCCACGACAGCACAGAGAAGTGAAGGAGGGGCTCAGCTCCTGCAGGGAAGCCTCGCCCTCCCCTGGCCAGCCTGGAGGGGACACCATCCTGTGGATCTAGGCACACTTGCAACCTGAGACTTGTGGACTCTGCCGGGAGTCAGGGAAAGCACTTTCAGCCCTAAAAAACGCAATTGAATCACTTTTTTACACAATTTACATTCAAATCCATAGTTCAGAAGTCCAGTTATATTTTAGAACAACTGGGGGGAAAAGACATCTGATATGATGCGAAGAGATGGAGAATTCATAAGAGATAAAGTCATGTCTTGCTTTTTTTCTGGAGACTTCCGGTGGCTGTTTTGAGGAACCAGGTGTGCTGACCCTCTGAAACCACACCCTTTGGAGCCTTTCACCAAATTCATCGCAAGGAATGGTGTCAGGCTATCCCACCACGGCCACCATACTGGAGCTTCCAATCTGCAAGTTAGAGACGCTGCTGTGCCAGGCACTCCGATGACCCCAGACAGCACAGAGCCCTCATTCTAACTGCACCAGCCCATCTCCAGGGGTGTCTCAGACCACCTGCTGCCCTGCCCATCCCAGCTTCTAACACAGGTCTTACCTCCTTCTGCCATTCCTCATTTGGGCTCAGCTGCCTCTCTCCCTACCCTGATGCAAGCCCTCCCCTTCCCCTGGATCCCTGCCTTGACTTCCATCATGGTCCAACCTGCCCGGGGAGTGTGAGTTTCAGGGAGCACGAATGAGCTGTTCACTAGAGGACACCTCTGCCAGGCCATGGCCCCAGCTCCAACTTTGTGGAGGCTGGGAGGACACGCAGAGCCGTGGAAATCACTGGGCTGAATCCTAGTTCCACAGTTTCCTACACGTGACCTTGAATAAGTCCCCCAAATTTTGGCCTCCACTTCCTCATTTGCAAAACAAGGATGGTAATAGCATTGGCCACCTGGCCCAGGTGGGAGCATGAAGTGAAATAACATTTGGAAAGCTCTCAGACACGGTCTGGCACATGGATGTATTTAAAAATATTAAAAGATAATGTTTCCAATATTGGAGAGTATCAGTATGATGCCTTCCACTCTGCACCTAAATACTATTGAAATCGCCCACTTATGAGAAAGATGCTCTGCTGCCCCATGGTCTTTTTTTTTTTTTAAAGATTTTATTTATTTATTTTGACAGAGATAGAGACAGCCAGCGAGAGAGGAACACAANATTGAAATCACCCACTTATGAGAAAGATGCTCTGCTGCCCCATGGTCTTAACTGGTTTCCTTCTGAAGTCCAGGAGCACCCTCGCCTGCTTGTCTTGTGCTCCAAAAGTGACATTTTTCTATAGAGAAGTACAATATTTAATAACTTGAGAAGGTGTCTTATTGTAACAGATTGCATCTACAGCAGCCCCGTGATCCCTCCCTCCTGGGGCTCACAGTCTCACAGATCATAGGTATGTAATTTATTATATGGCATTGGCTTATGCAGTGATGAAGGCTGAGAAGTCCCACAACCAGCCTCTGCCAGACTGGGACTCAGGAAAGTCAGCGGTGGAGTTCCAAGTAGTTTGAGTCCAGAGGCCTGAGAACCAGGCAAGCCACTAGCAGGAGAGCCGGTCCTAGGGCAGGAAAGACCAACGTCCCGACTTGAAAAAGGCAGAGAAAGACGTCCTTACTCTGCCTTTTGTTCTGCTCAGACCTCTGCCTGACTGGGTGAGGCCCACCCATGCTGGGGAGGACAATCTGCTTTGCTCCGTCCTTCATTCAAATACAAACACACTCACAGGCATGTCCGAATCCAAATATCTGGGTAGCCCATGTGCTAGTCCAGTTAGCACAGTCTCCTCCTGTGATTACGATACACAGGATTGCAACGCCCACCTTCTGAGGCGATGCTCCCCAGCTGGCTTCTTCAAAGACGCAAACGGCAACCTCAGTCCCACACCCGCCGGTACAGAGCGCTGCCAACAACCGCATGAGCTTAGAAGGGGATCCTCTCCCAGTAGAGTCTCCGATGGGACCCCAGCCCCACTGACACCTTGTCTGCAGCCTGGAGAGACCTGTGCAGTGGCCCCTGCTAAGCTGTGCCCAGACTCCTGGGCCCCAGAAGCCCTGAGGTCATAAGCGTGCGTGGTTTTCCACCTCTGCGTTTATGGTCCCACTGCAAGGCAGCAACAGATACTGAACATGATTGTAGAGCATATGATGCTTCGCTTTTTATGGAAACCACAATTGACCGGGGTTGGAAAATTTCAAACAGCTAAGACAGATCCCCATGTGTCGGGATGTCAGTTGTACCTGGCAACGAACCAGACCTTCCTGTTGGAAGATGCCCTTTCATCTCTCTGTCTGTCCTAACCACCGGTGGTAGAATGCTCTGGTCATACTGCTGCAGCTGTTTGGGGTCATTTCTTTCTTTTTTTAAAAAAAGTATTTTATTTATTTATTTGACAGAGAGAAAGAGAGTGAGGGAGCATAAGCAGGGGGAGCAGCAGGCAGAGGGAGAAAGAGAAGCAGGTTCCCCGCAGAGCAGGGAGCCTGATGCGGGGCTTGATCATGACCTGAGCCAAAGGCAGATGCTTAAAAGACAGAGCCACCCAGGCGCCACTCTGTTTTGGGTCATTTCAACACCCAATGTGTCAGAAGAAAATAAACGGAATGCTAAGTCAGCAAAACCGTTTCTCTGGACTCCCTGGGCCTTATTGCAGAGTGACAGGATCTAATGAGTACTGTCGATCAGCTGTGCCCCAGCCAAGAAACTGCTGGAAGGAGACAACTTTCCCAGGGCTTTATTTTTTTTTTAATGATACTCTCCCCTTTTCCTTGAAGAAAATGGGGTTGGAAAGTCATATTTTTATCACTGCTGACTAACAGAATTCAAGGATACTATTTCAGAGTGTTCACCTTTCATTTATAAAAGCCTCAATGCAGTCAAATATAATATAAACAAAATATTACATTGTTATTTCTTCAATGCCTGTTTCTGCTACAGCAGCCAGTTTTTATCTAAGACGAACAGATATCTAATGGAACAGTGTATCAATCCCTCTGCATTTAGGGGTGTGTCTAGACATCTGTGGGCAAATAGGCAGGTATCTGTCTGTGAGGCAGGGCATGAAGGCTTAGACACCATTCACCTGCGTTCTGGAAGAATGGTGGGCCTTCTTCTCCCACCAGGAAGGAGACGAGACTGCCCACCTGGACTGGAGCGTAGATGCTTGAGGGAGGGTCTTGGGGAGACTAGACATCTACAACATCCATACTCGTTCCATGGTGAGCGTTGTTTCTGCCCCAAGTGGGAAAGAGGAGGTCAAACCTACATCCTCCAAAGACTGATGCAGGCCTCCCAGTAGGAGAAGAGCCCTGCCGTCGGACGGCCCTTTGCCAGCGTGCCTCTCTACCTTGACATCTCGTTTAGGAAGTTGCCGAGACTGGGTTGCTTTTCGGATCACACTGAAAGAGTGGGTTCTTCTGCACCTACAAAAAAGCTGGTTAAGAAAGAATGACTGAGATGGTTAAAACTCTGTGTTCTGGAAAGACTATTTGGGAAAGCTTTGTGTGATACTCAGAGCTGATTGAAAAGCACCGTCAGTGAAGGGTCTTTGGCCAGACACAAACCTCAGGTGATGTGAAAAGATGTGTCACTTCCCCATCTCTCATCTCAGAGTGACACTCACCAGAGCTTGGCCAGGGTGGGCCTGAGGACCAGGAAGCTCATGGTCAAGCTGCGCAAGTCCAGGTGAGTTTAGGGAGAGTCTGGCCTGGATTCCTGGGCATAATGAATTAAAGAGACATTTCAGAAAGCTAAGGGTTCATTAATTCCCAATGCTTAAGGAGGAAAATAATCCAAGTCTCTAGGACCAGTGCTGCCTACGCACTGACTGTTGTGGGATCCTATTAAGGATCTTGGGCCAACAGCCACTCAGACGTCAGGCAGTCCCACCTCAAGAGATGCGCCTGAGAGCAGACAGTGTCCACCACTAATGTCCAACTAGAGATTGCACCAGCCCGAGCATCATAGTCAAGCTGGACACCGATACTCCTGGCCGTCATGTTCTTATCTGTAGGTGTTTGCTATCCCAGCTGATGTCTGCATGTTATTACTGTTTTCCCATGACAGTGAGGACAGGGCCACCCCTCTGTGTGCCCCTCACCGTAGCTGACATGGTGGTCTTCAATGTTGCTGTCCTAGTAAGAGCAAGCTCGGACACTAGACTTCTTCTGTTTGACAGAATTAAAAGCAAACTGGTTCTGTCAGAGAGATAATGCTTTCCTTTCTCTCTTAAAATCCAGCTGGCCTGGCCTAAAGTGTGTATGTGGGAAGCAGGAATGTAGAAACATCTCAAATCAATTAGTATCTTACTCTCCGCAAAGTAGTGAACAGTCTGGATTGGTTCCTTTCCCTCCAGTGCAAAGCAGCAAACTCCGTTCTCCAAGGATCCATGTGGCTGAGAAAGCTCCATCCCCAGCCAGGACCCCCTAAGGAGGGCCCCAATTATTCCCTATTTTAGCGCTGATTGTCTAATTTGAAAACATCTAAAAAAGGAAAAGTTACTTGGTATTAATATCCTTCTCCATCACTTTCAAAAGATGTGTTAAGGGAATGTTTAGCCCAATCAGTCTAGAAGCATATTTCTCCCACAACGATAAGCCAATTCTTCCTGCTTGGAGGAAGAAATGTCTGCATTAGGCCCATGAAGGAGAAAACACCTGGGTAACGGTATGAGACAGTGTTCAATATCATATGTCATCAGGGAATGGCCAATTAAAACCACCACGGGATGCCACCACACCCGTATTAGCGTAGTCCAAATCCAGGACTGAAGACTCCAAATGCTGACGAGGACGTGGAGCGGAAGGAACTCTCGTACGTCGCTGGGGGGAAGGCAATGTGGTTGCTTTGGCAGGCAGCATGACAGTTTCTTACAGAATTAAACACACTCTTAACCAAACGGTCCGACATATGTATCCACCTGGTTGAAATGAGCTGAACGTTTATTTACGTCCACACAAAAACCTGCACATGAATGTCTATGGCAGCTTTAGTTACCATTGCCAAAACTTGGACGCAACCGAGATACCTTCCAAAAGGCAAGCGGGTCAAGAAACCGTGGCCCATCCAGACAGTGTGATATTGTTCTGAGCTAAAAAGAAATGAGCTATGAAGTCACAAACAGGCCAGGAAGACTTGAGGGCATATCGCTCAGTGAAAGGAGCCGATCCGAAAAGGCCACATACTGTGTGATTCCAACTACCTGACATCCTGGAAGAGGCAGAACTTTGGAGACAGTAAAAAGATCAGAGGTTGCCAGGGGCTGGAGGTGGGGTAAGGGTGAATGGGTGGAGCACAGAGGATTTTTAGGACAGTGAAACTACTCTGTGTGGTACTATAATGATGGATACACATCATTCTGCATTTGTCAAAACCCATAGAAGGTAATTTCTGACGCTCTGATTTTCACGGGACTGTGCTCCAATGCCCTCCTGTTAGAGGCAGCCAGGAAAGCAGACAAGTGACTCTGTGAGCTCTTCACAAAGCCCTCGAGCTGGACGGACTTCTCAAAGGCAGGTGTATAAACTCCAGCCAGGGGCCAACTTCCCAGGAGTTGATTCCAGGACGAGTGTGCCACCCATATGCACAGCTAGTCCCTTCTGCAAACCAGACACTGTGCAGGGAGAGTTAAGGACAGGTGGGACAAGCCTGCCCTATGTGGCCGCAGCTAGGTCAGGTGCCCTTCTTCAAGACACTTCACATCTACCTCTCAGGAAATCATCACAACGTGCTGATTGTTTCCAAACAAGACACTTCCATCTGCTAGAAAACTGTTTGGAGAAATACAAACCTGTACTGTTCACACCTCTGAGGGCATCCCCTAAATGTGGTGCCCGACACAGCTACCACCCATCAGCTCCTGGCACATCCCTCCTGGAGACGGGCTCCCTGGACGACAGACCAGGACCCTGAGAAGCTTCCTTCTCCACACTCAAAAACCCCAGCTTCGGAGCCAGAGATGTTCCAGATGGTGGTCAGAAATCCCTTTGTGCGGCCCCATCAGGGGCCCTTTGTTTCTTAAATTAATAGCAAACAAATGGGCTATTGTTCCGCATTTCTGTGTATTTCACTCAGTTAATTGGACTCAGTTCTGCCTGACTAGGAAGGTTTTCTGTCTTGGGCTCCTTGAATAGAGAAGTCTTGGGGCACAGTCCTAAATCTTCAGGGGACAGACTCCCCACACATCTCCCTCCAGTACTGAGTGGCAATTTGAATCCTGAGAATGTCCGATGCCCGTATCTTATGGGCTTTTTTTTTTTCTATTATAAGTAACAATTTAGTTCAGGACAAGAGATACTATTCAAAGAAATATAAATAATTGCCTCTACTAAGAGCTTTTATTGTGTTGAGACTAATCCATTGGGAGATGCAGAACTGCCAAGTGAACGCCAAGAAGGAGAAGAGGAAACAAGTTGCCCACTTGAATAAACAAAAAAGAGCATGATATTACTTTCATTTTTATTGGAAAATATGTCTTATGATAGCCTCCAATTTTTCCCTTTCTACTAGAGAAATCCCATCCTGCTCTGCACAAAGGAACAGCCTCTCAACGTTTACTCCTAGCCTGGCCTCCCTCTGCTCTCCTTGTTCTCTTGACAAGCACGCAGCTGCTGCATGTGCCAGGCTCAGGTGCTATGGAGATGTATGCAGGACATTTCTTTTTCTTTTCTTTTCTTTTCTTTAACTGGAACGCTTCATAAATTTGCATGTCATCCTTGCACAGGGACCTCGCTCATCTTCTCTGTATAATTTCGATGTTAGTGTGCTGCCGAAACAAGCACTACAGGATAGTTCTTAACCTCAAGGCACTCATTACCTGGTGGGTCTATAGACAATAAAATACTTTTTAATCAAAGTGGCAGGTGCAAATTATGTACAAGACACAGTGTCGGTGGAGGGAAAGTGCCTGATTCTGCAGAGATATCAGGTGACATTTCAGACCGGTCTTTGTGCCAGAAATAATTCTAATTATTGTCAACCACTTAATTATCTTCCTAGACACCCAGGAGGATGACATTAACCATCCCTTTGTACCTGGGGCCATAAAACTAATTCTGATTGATGGAATGCGGGCAGATGTGATGTATGACATATCCAGGCTGGCCCATAAAATATCTTGGACACCCGATCCTTTCCTCTCTTCTCCTGTGACAAGTTGGAGCCCCATATTGGAAACAACAGCGTCCCAAAATGAAAGGCACTGGATCACTGCACTGAGTCATTTTCTGAAGGAGGGTACCCTACCTGGAAAATCCTCAATGTATGTGGGAAGGTTGGGAAATAAATTTATTCTGTGGAGCCACTGGAATTGGGGTTGTTTGTAACAACTAGCATTATTTATTGAATACCATGGAAAGTGGTATCTTGCAGGGGGTTGCTGCTGTAACAAAACTATGTGGCTATTTTCTTAGCAGTTGGGCAGGAGGCAAGAAAGACACATGGCTCACTGGATGGCTGAACATCTATGTTACGTGTTGACAAAACGTGGCAAGATGGCTGCGCACAGGGACTTGGAAGGCAGACCCCATCATATAGGCTCATAGAAGGAGTCGTTGGAAAATGAAATCTTAGAAATGTGTTTTAATTGGAAGTGGATCTGTTTGGAAAGGCAATACAAGAAAGAGATGAGCTCAGGAAGTTGTTGGCTAATTTGTAAGCAGAAAATGAAAGGTAATAGTCTCCAGAAATCCAGAGCCTTGTAGGGTTGCAAAAAGTAACCTGCTTCTAGTCCCCAGACAGTAAGTATGGGAATAAAAATAATTTGAACCAATTAAGTGCTGGTGAGCTTACTAAGGGCCATAAAGTGACTCAGGGCCAAGGTCTGAGTAAGTGCGTGGCCCTCCCGTTCAGCCCGCTGGCCTCAGAGAGCTGCTGTTATGTTAAGAGACAGATTCACAGGAGTGAGGAGACAGGGAAATGTAGTAGGTTCCAGAATGACATCCAAGAAAGGGGTACGGTTACTGGTATAAGTTCATGAGAAGACACTAAGTCTTTGAGATGACGGCACTGCCAAGAATACCATGAGTCTGGACCAAAAAACTCCTTCAATTGTTTGGGACTTAGAAATGATCTTTGAGTCCCCAGTCTTTCCTAAAGAAGAAGTGAGCCCCCAAAGCTGTATTGCTACTAGGAGAACACGCTACCCGAAGACCATTCTTGTGTGGCCATGCATAATAAGGAGCAAGGAGGAGCCCCCAGAAGGTGAGGTCCGGGGCTGTCACCATGGGGCCTCCGCATCCAGAGCAGAGAAAATCACCACACCTGTCCTGCAGGACTAAAGTACGTCTATGATGGGTGTGAGACTTCCCTACCTCCTTCCTCCAATGGGAAGGGGTCCATGTAGTTTCCCGGCCCCGATCAACCGCTACCGGTTGGAAATCAGGGAAGCCAGAGGGACATCAAGTATCTCCCACATCACAGGAGGCCAGACCTAAAGGGCTGCCCCTGCTCTTCACAGAGAGGCCAGATCCATTCAGAGATCCTGGGCCCTGAGTGGGCTACTGTAACTGAATGGGTGTCCATGTTCTCTCTCTTGGGACAAGTGTGAGCAAGCTATATCATGTGGAAAGAAAAAGAAAGCAGTTTGGTGACTATAAGGGTGGCCAGCGGCAGAGACAAGGCTCTAACTTGATTACCCTGCTTCAGTTTCCTCCTGGGATCCAGTAAACGACATTTCCCTTTCTCCTGCATCTGGATTCGCTCTGACCAGTGTAATATGGGCAGAAATGATGCGAGCCTATGTTGGCTTGTGCTATTTAAAGAAACAACGAATGCTTCCACACACACTTCCCTCTTTCTTCCTTTCTGTGCTGATCTTAGAGGCCATGACGTGGGGACAGCAGTGTCCTAAGATGTCCCCACCATGTGGAGGAGAACTTCTCAGGAGAGCCACCTCACCGGGACATCCACACGGGACTCGAGTAAGTGAGAGTGAACTGCTGTTACGTTGAGGCACTGAGGCTTAGGGGATGTTGCAGCTTCTAGCATTATGTGTCTAGATACTATTGTCTGGACTACTGATTAGGGGTCCACATGGTAGGTAAGAGGAAGGGCACAGGGTATTCAGCTGTAGTGAGGACAGAGGCTGAAGTGTGCTCGCCAGACGGGGCCTGGGTTGGAGGTCGTGAAAGTCAAGACTGAGGATCTGTCATAAGCTGGAGGAGATGAAAGACGCAACAAATTAAACAGGATGTGGGATCCTGGACAGTAAAAGGACATTCGAGGAAAAACTGGTACAATTTCACAAGAACTACAGTTTAGTGTTGATTTTCTGGTTTGACAATTACATGAAGGGCACGTGGGAACTCTCCGCTATTTTGCAACTACATTGCAGGACATGGCATCAGATTGAAGAGCTAAGCAGGAATTCAGGAGTTCGGTCTAAAGGGCCTCTGGCAAGAGGTGGTGGGAGTGGGCTGGCTGGTAAGATAAGAAAGTAGGCGGAGGAGGCAAACGGAAGCCCGCAGTCATCCCCGCACACGTTATTCTGTCAACACCTCCTTCTCCAACACCAGGTGCCTGTGGACGTGGATGGGGCATGGGTCCTGACTCAAACGGATGTCAAGGGTGACTCGATCCTCAGTCTCAGAGATTGAGTGGTGCTCCCTCCATCCTTTTTGTGTTCAACCAAGATTCATCCTTGGAGCTGAGACATGGGTACGCCTGGAGGTGGAGAACAGCAAGGTAAGTAGGGAAAAGAGGCTAACTCCCGCCAAAAAAAAAAAAAAAAAAAAAGGAGGCTATCTCCAGTTGAGAGACAGTCAAGAGTCAGTATTCTAATACCTAGAACCCGAACTTTCCATTATGGACATGGTGCTGCCTGACCCACCAAGCTGGGGTGAGTGTGACTGCATTCATTATCAGGTGGGCATTCGTCTGCAACCCTGGCCTCCAGCGGTGCAGAAGGCATAAGCAAGTTGCATAAGTGTGTGGTTCAGAGCCCAACACCTTTGTATACTCTGTTGCCTCTTTTTCCTTGTAGTGAGTTCTTCCTGGCTCATTGGCTGGGGAAGAAAAGCCCTCGTGTGTGCTTTAAGGATGGTCTTGCACAACACGGAAAAGCCAACTGGTGTGCTGGTGTGCTGGTGTGCTGCAGCCTACCAGCCCTGTCAGGAAAGTTCCAGGAAGACCATGCCACACGGAGGGCTCCCCAAAAGCCAGAGGGCCAAGCAGGTCATTAGCGTGTCCACTCTGTCCAGACTGAGAATGACCAGGAC
Source organism: Ailuropoda melanoleuca (assembly GCF_002007445.2). NCBI lineage: Eukaryota > Metazoa > Chordata > Mammalia > Carnivora > Ursidae > Ailuropoda > Ailuropoda melanoleuca. Next base: position 142,588,412 of record NC_048220.1, on the reverse strand, counting down.
AGATCTACACTCACTGATGGGTGGTAGCTACCGGTTTGTGCGGTTGCTCAGAGACTCACCAGGAGAGGGATCGGGAGATTGGTACCAAGGTGGTGGGAGGGAGAGGTACACGTACGATCCTCTCAGCATTTTCTGTGAAATCTTTGGATTTCCAAATGTAACTAATTTGGAAGTTTCAGAAACACTGCACAGACCAAACAATGCAAGTCCTGGGGCTTAACTTCAGCCTTGGGACACTTGTAAATTATAAAAACACAGTTGAACAAAAGAAGTGTTAGAGACATGCCATGTTCCTGCACTTCCCAACAAATCGGGACAAAAAATCAGGGATGAAAGGAGAAATGTGTAAGTCTCTTCATTTTGGGCTCCAAAGATTGAGGTGGGGAATTCAGGTGAGCAGAAGAAGCCATGCAATTATCATTATCACAGGAGAAGGGCCACTATGCCCGACTGTATCCAGGACACGATACACGTCCGATTTCTGGGACATCAGATACAGCCAGTTCTCCCCATTCAGTTTATGTCTGCAAAGCTGCAGCACACACCACATTAGCAAATCCTGAACCACGGTTCCTAAAAAAGATGCAGGGATAATTTCCTCTGAGCCTCTCTTCATAACGTTTTCATCAACGAATCTACACAGAATTCTGTTTTATTGTTAATTAATGAGTTATTGAAGACACCTTATTTAATGTATATAATTGATCAATTAACATTGGATTCACTGTCAATAGCACTCCAGCGAATGCCTGAACCCACACCTTCTCTCCAGGGCACGTCACAGCCTTCTTACCCTCAGGATCACTACACAGCGCGGCCGCTGAAACAGGGAAACAGGGAAATTGATGAAAGGCCCCCGAGTGAGGAAAACACGGTACTATGTAGACTGCATAAGGGACGCTCGTCTGCGGTAGGGGGTTGAAACAAGACGGCAGAGCGCTGCTTTGTTCCCGCCCAGCTGGAAATGTGCACATGGGGTGACTCTTTTTTCCCTCACTCTACATGTGTCCGTGATTGACCATGTTGGTGTTGCAAGTGCTGATTTGGGGTGGGGGTGGGGGAATATACATTTTAGCAAGCAGGTGAATCCATGAATGTGGAATCCCCCAATAAGGAGGATCGACTCTGTATGTATAGGTCCACATATGTGAAAATTACCTGTGTGTGCGATGGGGAGGGGTCAGGAGGCCAGCACAGACAGGTGCCAAGAGTGGGGTGAGAGCTCCACAACTTCTGGGCGCTCATCTACCCGCCTCACCAGCTCCAGCACACCCACTACCGTGGTAGCGTCCGCAGACAGGGCTGGGAGGGCACAAGGTGTCCCTGAAGTCAGGGATCGCAAATCTCGGCAGCTTCCGTCTTGTGACCATCCCAGGGGCTTCTGGTGGTGTGGAGAGCCTCCCCGGAGCCCCCAGGCCCCATGGGAACAATGCTGGGTGACAGGCGCTGGGTGACAGGCGCTGGGTGACAGGGCAGCAGGTGCACGGCGCTGCCGGCCCCACCTCAGCTCCCCGGCTACCTTCGCCAGCCCTCTGGATGGGTTCCTACCGCTCAGCACAGGATCTGTGAAAGTACGGATTTTATTTTGAAGGTCAGATGGCGTTTCATTTGTCAATGGTCACTAAAGACAAACACTTTGAAGCATAAAAGTAAATAATGAAGTTTTTGTTATTTTGTTCCCACTTTTTAAAAAGAACAAATCAATGTCTTCAATGGGTAGAAAGCAGTGAAAAGCATACCCCCCCCACCCCTAGGAGGAGCAAGTCAGAAAAAGTACAAAGGTTTGTGCAGTACGTGCCTCTGTTCATACTGAGACAAGTTTTAAGTCCCACAGGAGTCCAACGTAGATTCCTGCAAATACATTGCCTATTCAGTGACCGTAAGAGTATCACTGACCAAACAGCCAGTGCATTTTTAACTACAATGTTTTTTGTTTAAGCACAATTGAGAAGTCACCAGAAAGAAGCAGGGTTTCAGGGTTTTTGCCCTCCTCTTTGCCTGGGGTTTATACACTATGTGGTGTATCACTATGCTTGGAAGTCTGTGTGCCCCTCAGTCTGGAACAATGTGCTTCTGTATTTCAGACCTAGAAACCTACCAGAACTGAAGCCTTAAATAAACTTTCTTCTCTAGTCAAATCTCAGCAATATTTATATAACTGAGAACACTGCGTTTTGGATGTGATAATTAAATATTAAAATATTATGCATACTATTAAGACTATCTTAGGATGAATAACTCATGATAATAGAGCTTTCCCTGAAAATTAAATATTAAGAGATGTTTGGAGTAATTATGACAAAAGAGGAAGATGGAATGGAAAGGGGAAAAGGGAAAAACTCTGTCTGACCACCCATGGCAGGGTTTGGCCTAGCTTTTTCTGGCAAAATAGTAAATATTTCCAGCTTTGTGAGCCATAGGGTCTCAGTCACAATGGCTTAACTCTGATGTGACAGCACAAAAGCAGCCGGAAACAGTATGGACCAAACAGACATGGACGTGTCCCAATAAAACTTTATTTATAAAGAGAGAGGGCTGGAACTGGCAAAGGCTAAAGTTTTTGACCCCCGATCTAAAGTAGACAGACTATGAAATTAATGACGAATAAGGTGACTCACTGGCTGTCACAGACCCTCCATAACCGCTCAGAGAACATTAAAAACCACTGTGGGATTTAATAATATGTCTGAGGCATCTATTTGCTATGAATTATTTCATACCTGCACTTAAAGGGAAAACTTCAATTTGCTTTTCATTTCTAAAAGGATTTTAAAAGACATGGAAGATATATTTTATTATAAGGTAAGCTAGTATTCAGGATACTCACAGTAAATTAAACAGTGATTGTTCTCAAGGAATAAGTAATTCTGTGCTTTCCAAAAGAAATTGCTTTTGAATTTCTTTTAAATATTTATATCCCTTGTTGAATTTACCGTGTGGGATCTACAAACTGGAATTTCCGATAAAAGTGGGGGGGGAACATTTTTAACCTGATGAAATATTATAGCTAATTTGTATTAAGATAGTGAAAGGAGAGGGCCAATCGACGGAACTGAGCGTGCTTGGCCCTTGAGTTGGTGTGTGCGCTTGCGTGAATGTTTGTGTGTGTGTGTGTGTTCACTTTTTCCTCCCTCTGGCGCATGTAGACCCACCCTCCAGAGGGCCACAGGCCACTCCCTGTCCTGGAATTGGCCTTGAGCAATAGTGCAGGCCAAGTGGTGGGGCACAGACCCCTCTCCAGGGGAGGGGTGACCACTCGTTAGAGCATCTGTGCTCCAGGCCAGGTCGGAATCCCCGGGTCATTCTCCTGCCCTCCCCTGGGGACCTGTGTCCTGCTGCAGAAAGAATCAGAACTCTGGACAGACTCCCTGCCACCCCTCGCCGGCTGTGTGATTCCTCCTGTCCCTTACTGCTCTAAGCCTCAGTTTCCTGACCTGCAAAGTGGGAACAATCAAAGTGTTCCCTCGCAGAAATGTTGCTCTGATTAAAGGAGACCGTGTTTAAGCCTCCAAGACAGGGCCCCCAGACAAGGCTGGCTCTTAGCCCAGCTTAGCGTCTGCTTCCTGCGTTCATTCAGCCTTCTTGAGGGAATGGGAGCTGGGGTCAACTTGCCTTCTTTAACATACAGCTCTTGTCCTTATACAAGTACACTCGTTTTGATACCAGCATTACATTTTAATTATGTACTTGTCAGTCAGGGTTTTCCACAGAAATAGAATAAATAGGAAGGAAGGAAGGAAGGAAGGAAGGAAGGAAGGAAGGAAGGAAGGAAGGAAAGATCAATAGATAGATATAAAAAGGTATATTTTAAGTAATTAGTTCACATGATTGTGGGGCTGGCATGTCTAAAATCTGTAGGGCTGACCAGCAGGAAGGCAGGCTGGAGACTCAGGCAGGAGATGATGCTGCCACCTTGAGGCAGAATTCCTTATTCTCTGGGAAAGGTCAGTGTTTGCTCTTAAGGCCTTCATCTGATTAGATGAGGCCCACCCACATTATCAAGGGTTCCGCCTTTGACTTAAAGTCAATTGACGATAAACGTTCACGATCTGTACAAACTATCATCGCAGGAATACCTGCGTTAGTGTTTGCCCAAACCACTGGACGCCACGGCCTAGCCAGGTTAACCTGTAAAGCTAACCATCCCTGTACCATTTACAGGCAAGTAGTCTACTCCATCCAGAAAATTTCACCCTTGAAAATATCACCATGAATGCAAAAAAAAAAAAGAAAAAAAAGAAAAATTTACTAAGTTCTACTCAAAAGGGATCTGGGTAGGTCAAGGCCCCTGGCTACTGGAGGCTGCCCAGGGAGGTAGGCACACTTCCTCAGGCAGAGGAAAGCGTAGAAGGTGCCAGCCTGCTCTGCTGTGTTCACCTCAGAGCCCCTGGAGCTGCAATCAAGCACACAGGTTTTCCTGGGCTCCTGCCTGCTGCCATGTGCTTGGGGTCAGATCCCAGGGGAGCCAACAGGATGGCAGGTGCCTGCTGTCAAGCCCCCACCTGTGTTACCCTGCCTTTCACAGAAGATTTATTCCAACCTTTGTATTCATCCAGTGCCCGCTGGCCCTGCAGGACCGGGAAGCCACAGCCCAGTCAGAAGGGAGAGGTTGCCAGGCTGACTGCAGAGGGAATAGTTTCGCTGTGGGCCTGTCTCGGGTGCTCGGGGTTGGGGGGAGGGAGGAGGGACATTTATACTTCTTGAGAAGGTCAGGGAAGGCTTCTTGGAAGAGGTGACCCTGAGTGGTCTTGGAAATCCTGTGGCAATTTTGTAAAGATCGAAACACAAACAACCTGAGCCTGTTTGTTGGGTTCAAAATGAAAGGACAATGTCTTAAGAGAGACCTAAGACTTTCTCTATAACGTGGATTCTATAAATGATCCGAGCTGAAGGTCACAAATTCCGTATCCCCGCTGCCTACTCTTCTCCCATTCCTGTGCATCTGAATTGGGGTTATCTGAAGTTATCTCTGGGAATTTCATACAAATCTCTTCAAAACAGCTTAAGCTCATTTGCATGCAGTGTAGAAGGCAGCTTAAACCAGAGCAAGCTGGGGGAAAGGGACCAAAACCACACAAGCAACAACCTCCTCCAACGATTCCAAAAAGGTTGACGAGCCCTTACAGGCGTAAAGGGGGTTGGAGGCCACCTGAATGAGCCGAGCGCCTTTGGAATATCAATCCAGACAAGTTCAGGAACCAGAGAACTGACAAACCCATGGGGACATCTGAGTGTGCATTTACGGTGTGAGCCTTTCTGCTTAAGGGAGAATTAATGACTCATTAATATGCAGCGGTGATTTATTGCAGGCCTTCCTCGCAGCAGTGGCCCCTATTCAGTGAGTTCTTGGAGGGGAAAGCGAGCACAGAACCAAATGTGTGCTTAGAAGTCTAATTTATGTGAATGAAATGCAGGGGCTCAGCGGCAGGAAGAGCAGGGGTGACGGGCTGCCTGTCAGCTTGGCGGCCAGAACGGTGCGCCTCAGGCTGGTCTCATGGGCATTATGGATGCAGGGCCAGTGAGTGGATGGTTAAGGAAGAATTCCTGAGACATTTTTGGTGCAAAAAGATGCCTTTATTAGAGCACAGGGGCAGGAGCGGTGGGCAGGGGGAGCTGCCCTGGGATTGAGAGGAGCAGCTGATTCCCTACTTTGTAGTTAATGGGTGTCAGGGATAGCAGAGTTTCTAAGGAATTTGTGTCTGTTGAAAGTGAGGCTTGTAGGACCTTAGAGGGCTAGCTATTGTCAAGATAGGTTACCCTTCATTATCCAGTAAAACATTAGTCATGGGACCCTTTAGCAATGTCACATTCTATACATCTCAGACGTGCATCAGTCGGCCACACGTAAGATGATTTTTTTGGGCTACATTTCCCTTGCCTTTGTTCTCCTCCTCATTTCCCCCCCTGAACAATTTTGACCCTTCAACCTTGAAGGCTGCTGACCGTGGAAGGTCTCATCTTCTGTAACTTCTTGCTGAATGAGGAGGGTAGAGACATCCCTTCTTATGGGTCCACACTGGCCAGCTGGGAATTTACATGGAGGAATTTTGAAAGGCAGAGGCGGCTGAATCCAAGGTAGAAAATAGATATGAATCTGTTTGAGTAGAAAGCGTCATCCATCCGCTTGAAGTTCGGCAGTAAAGGAGTCTCGGCAGCAGGTGGAGAGATGTCGGAAAAAACAGCAAAACATGTTTAAAATTGTTGTGAAAAAGAAGCCCAAATAAGAGTCCTCTGATGACTAAATCCCCCTCCTGTTTGATTATTAGAGGAGTGGGAGGGATAGTTTGGAGCCCCACTTTGAGTATTCGTATGTTTTAGCGACCCTGTTACATTTTTGTGGTGATCTGGGATATATACACACAGTCCACTTTCTTAATGGCCCAGGTCCCTCCCGGTGCTGCTGTCAGAACACCGGCCACCGTTCTGTTCTGCAGGACTGCTTCACGCATCTGTGTTCCTGCAGTAGCTAACAGTGCAATGCTGCTTTGGGAGTCATGTAGGGCTTTGCGCGTGTGCTTATTAAGGGTTCCAGGTGCCAAGTGACATCCCCCAGTCCTAAAGAGGGAACAAAGGTGGATGCTAGGTGGTCATACCAATGAAACATGGGACGTGTCCATGGTTGTTTTGAATTCGGAAGGCGGGCTGTGTTAGTAATGGTTTTCATTAGTGCGTTGATGCACCCAGGCAAAACCCCGAGTTCATGACCTAGCCAGCCCGGGGGAAGCAATGGCCGTAGGTTAGAGCCGCGTAGCCACTGGGTCCCGTTAGGAGTCAGCTGCCTAATTCTGGGCCCCTTTGTCTAATCAGTAGTAAACCAAAGACCTGAAGAACAATGATTTGTGAGCATATTTCTGATGACAGCCATCGTAACTGCCCTGCGCTGTTTGCCCCTGTATCATCAGTACGGTTTCTCTGTTCCCAGCGTAGAATTGCTTTCTGACTCAGTCGTCCAACTGTGGGGTATTCGTCCCAGATCTGGTATACTCCATCCTGTGGATACCGATAAGCCAGGTTTCATCATTTAGGCATTCTCTGATGCATATTTATTTGTGGACGAGCGAATTCAGCTAGAACTTTACTGGTTTGGGATCTGATTATGGCCAGGGAGATTCCAGGTGGCGCTGATCATAGGCCAGAGGACCTATGATAGCTCTATCATGAAATATAGCAGCCCTTGGGTCACAGATCGCCTTTGAGACATAGGTATGCAAGGAACGCCCCGTGATGGGGAGACCCACCAAGGCAGACCAGATCAGCCCAAGACAGAATCCCATGTATCCAGCAAGCTGTTTGATTTTGAAGTTCAGCATAATGTTCTGCCCATTCTACGAAGGAATTACCAGCATAAATTGGGGAAAAGAGAATGAGAAAGAGAGATACAACGTTCATTGTCATTTGAAGAGAAGTCTGAGGTCTTCTGCAGGTTCATGGGAATAAGAAAGCATGTAAGCTGGCACCCTGGGGTCCTGTGAGGAAGATACGGGTTGAATTCTGATATATGAGTCCACGAGGAATGGCCTTCTTAATCGTACGGTGGTGATACATGGTATGACCTGGTAGGGGCCCTTCCATTTTGTGGAGTCAAATCCCCTGTGGTATTAGACTTCCAATCCTTTAAAAGTAAACCACGTCTCCTGGGTCTCTATGAGGTGGGTTATTAGTACCTGTCGGGTCAGGTTTAGGGAGGATATGGTCTGCGAATTTGTGTAGAGATTTATGAATTAACCCAGCCTCGAGTGAATAAATCAACAGAGCATTGTAGTCTCCATCTGCTGACAGATGTACAGTGAGAACAGGTATCCAGATAATAATCCAAAGGGGCTTACCCCTATTGGTTGCTCTGGGACAATTCTCCTTCTGAGAAGTCCCCCAGTAAAAGAGTGACCCAATTTTCTTGAGTCGCAATGCTTACTTTGGTAAGATGTCGTTCTAAGGTGTGGCTGGTCTTTTCCACCTTTCCGGAGCATTTGTGGATGCCAGGCTGAATGCAAATAGTAGTTACTTTTTAAGTCCAGAGCTATTTGTTCAGTTATTTGTGCAATAAAAGATGGTCCATTGTCACTTTATATGGACAGAGGGAGTCCAGATCTGGGAGTAATTTCCCTTAATAAACTTTTTGTCACTTCGGTGGCCTTTTCTGTTTTGCAAGGGAAGGCTTCTATCCATCCAGGAAAGGTGCCTACACAGACCAGTAAGTATTTATATCCTTTACAAGATGGCATTTGTAAAATCTAGTTGCCAGTTCTCCTCAGGACATGTCCCCCCACTTTGGACTGGTTTTAAAGGGGGTGGGGCGGAGGGAATTTTGCCCTCTGCATTTGCTTGTGTGCAAACAGCACATGATTGGTAATGATTAAGTTAATTCCATCAAAGGTGTTTTTAATCATCTGTTCTAGGGCTTTTTTACCCAAATGAGTATCCTGGTGTATACCCCATGTTAATTTCCATTGGTTGCCTTTGGGTATAAAGGCTTTTCCTCTATCATTTATGGATCAGTCTTGTGCATTTTTAGAAAATCCCCATTCTGGGGCTACCCAGATTTCTCGGTCCGAGTAGATCGGGGCTGTATTTGTTGCTGGTGTCGGCACTGGTATGGGGCTCAGTACTTGCAGGCTCTGCTCAGTTGTCTGGGCGACATGCTCTGCCAGGTGATTCCCTTTAGAGTCCCCAGACGTGTCCTTCCGACGTCCCCTGAGGTGAATTACAGCCTCTGTCTTAGGTTTGTGGACGGCCTCTAAAAGGGCTATTATTTCAGATCCATATTTAATGGGAGGGTTATGACTTGTTAACATACCCTCTCTCTTTCCAAATTGCCCAGTGTGTGTAGGACTAGGAAAGCATATTTAGAGTCAGTATAGATATTAATCCTGAGGCCTTTTGCCAATCATAAAGCACGGAGGAATTGCTATTAGCTCCACTTTCTGGGCAGACGTGTATTTGCTGGGAGGACTGTGACCTTGATAGTCCGGGTTAGGAGGACAATAGCATACCCTTCACCATGGAATAGCTGCCATCTATAAACCAATTGTCATCTGCATTACCAATAGGAGAATCTTCCAAGTCTGATCTTCTAGAATAAACAAGATCAATAACTTCTGAGCAATTATGTTCTACAGAAGTATGACAGTCAGGTCTGGGCATAAGGGCAGCTGGGTCTGAAGTCTGGCAGGTGTCGCGGACCTCTTCAGGTGTGTCTAAAAGCCTGGCCTGGTATTTAGTAAGTCAGCCCCCCATCATCCATCAGTGGCCTTTAGTTTCTAAAACACTTTGGGCCTGATGTGAAGTGATCACAGTCCAGAACTGCCCCATAGAAGGTTCTGAGGCTTCCTCTCCCAGGACGGCAATCCCAGCCACCACTCGAAGACAAGCCTGCCACCTTGTGCTGCATTGTCAAGTGACTGAAAAATAGCCCACTGGTCTCATTTCATTTCCTCATTTTTGGTCAGAACTCCCGAAACTTGACCCTGTTTTTCTGCTACACATAAAATGAAAGGTTTTTTCTAAGTTTGGTAGCCAAACCGGGGCTGATTTAAAAGCTTAGCTTTTAATGCTTTGAAGACTGTCTGCTGGGCTTTAGTCCAGAGTAAAGGCTCTTCATCAGGGCCTTTAATTGAATCATACAATCGCTTGGCTAAGAGCCCAAATCAGGAATCCACAGACGGCAAAAGACTGTCATGCCTGGGAAAGTGTGGAGTTCTTTGCAGCTGGGGACTCAAGATCTAATAGAATCTTTTTTCTAACAGTAGATAGAGTTCCATGACCTGGTGTTAGTTCATATCCCAAATATTGTACTTTCTGTTTAGGTATTTGTGCCTTTTTAGGGGAGACGTGATAGCCTCTATGTGCCAAGAAATTGAGTGAGTTATAGGATTGCTATCAGACATTTCCTTTGTGGGACTACAGATTAAAATATCATCCACATATTGAATTATAGTCCCCGAGGCAAGGATCCCTCATGGAGGTCCTTACTACAGGCAACCCAGAATAAGTGAGGATGTCCTCAAGATCCCTGTGTCAAGACTGCCCAAGTTAATTGGCAGCCTGTGGGCATAAAGGTGAGGCCCAGTCAAAAGCAAACAGTGGCTGTGTTTCCTCACTTCGAGGGATGCAAAGGAAGGCATCTTTTAAATCAAGTAGTGTTATACGCAACTAATGAATCATTGAACACTATATCAAAAATTAATGATGTACTATGTGTTGACTAATTGAATTTAAATTTAAAAAATAAATCAAGTACTGTGGACCAGTTGGCATCCCCAGGGACCTGGCTGAGAATAGTACATGGATTTGGCACCATGGGATGAAGAGGGACCATTGCCTCATTTATAACTCTTAAATCGTAGGCCATTTGATATTCCCCGTTTGGCTTCTTTACTGTTGTAAGTGTTTTAAGGAGTGTTATAAGGAGATTGATAAGGCCATAAATTACCACGTTTGAGAAACTTGTCAATAAGTGGTTGTAACCCAGCTTTTATTTTGCCTCTAGTTTTAAGGGATACTGTCTCTTATGAGGTATAGTGGTTGGGTATTTTAAGGTCACTTTTACTGGTGGGGCTTTAAGAGCCCATCCTGGGACGTCACAATCCCAGACCTGTGGGTTTACTACCTTCCAGATATTAGAAGGGATATCAGGGTCAGGTTTGCTCTCCAGGGGCTAAAGAGGACAAGCCCTATTCTTCTGGAGTAACAGCAAACCTGCTCCCTAGTTTTTTCATGAAGTCTCATCCAAGGAATGGACTGGAACAAGATGGAAGGACCAGAAAAACGAAATTTCAGCAGATGTCAGGTGCTGATTGATTTATAAAGTGCATGTTTAAAATAGCTCTTCCCTCAGGTGTCTTCGGGTCCAGGTTTGTGTGTTCACTGATAGCTTCTGTTAAGACACCCTGAAACAGAGCTGGGTTGTCATCAGCAATTGAGGGACTTTCTGAATTTTGTTCAAATTTACAGGCTTGGAGAATCCTTTTTTCACTCCTTCTTTCAGACAAGTGATCATAGGATCCTGTCTCTCTCTTCCTCCATTTACCTGATAATTCCAATGTGGCTCAGTCATTGGGACCGCAATGCCCCCTACCAGATAAGGTTCTCCATCTCTCGTGGCCAGTTGTTCAGCAAACTCTGGAGCCCCATCCAGATATGGTTCCTTTCCTCAGGGGTGCAACAAAGAATTAGTATGAGATATACCTCTCATATCATCCGTATATACATATATATGTTTATGTATATATAATCTTGTCAGGTTAAATCAAACATAATGGCTACTTGTTGAAAACCCTCAATAAATTGAGAAAGGTTCTCAAAATATCGACCTAATAGCTGTTTTATCTGAGCCAAGTCTGCCATGGAGAATGGGACATGGACTCTGATAATGCCCATTTCTCCATCAGCCATCTTCCTATGGGGATACAACCTTGATTTAGGGAGACCTCGCAGGAGATAGGGAGTTCCACTCCTGGTTTGTCCAGCTGGGCTGGGAGCAGAGGGGTCTTGAAGCTTGTAAGGAGGAGGGATCGTGACAGCCCCAACGTCCTCTTTATGTGGAGAGGCTTGTGATTCCTCTGGTAGCCTAGGGTTATTAGGACGAATGGGCCTATTAGACGATCATCATCCAATATATCAGAAGGGGTTTATTAGCCTGGTTAGTGGCCAAACGCATTCTGCACGAGGCCTTTAGGTTAGGATCCTGATTTAGGGCCATGAAGTCCTGGACATAGGGTACCTCTGTCCATTTGCCCTGTTTCCTGCAGAAGAGATCTAACTGAAAGATCATATTCAAGTTTAATATCCCATTAATGGGCCATTTTTCCTCATCTCCTAAGGACTACCAAGGTGATGCCATGTTACAGAAGAAGATCAGCCTTTTCTTTCTTAAATCTTGCCATCTGAATTGATTCTAGTGGATTAAAAGGCATCCCAAGAGAGGATCCTTGGGGACTGAAGAAGAACCCATGTTCCTAGAAAAGTAGAGAAGGTCCATTACCAAGAAAATCCCGCCTCCCAGCTTCCAGGTGAAGTCCCATGCAGAATATGTCAGAAGTTCCTAGTGTCAAAGCAACTGGAGGCATCCCTCTAACGAAACTGCTATGAACACAGCTTTGTCCTGTAGGAGGGATGCTGGCGTCCCTCCACTTCTCCATTGTGTCCCAGGCTACAAATGGGTGCCAGTGAATGGACCTAAATAATGTGCCGTGCCGAGAAGAACCTGCTATTTTTAACCCCTGGAAAACACTAGAAAAGTTTTACAAGAGGAAATTATCCAATGTTGTAAGTAGTTAGTAAAGGACATTGACGGAAAGCAGTAAGGATAGAAATCCATCATGATCTAAGCAACATTCTAACACATGTAGTCTTTCACAGCCAACTTCCCTTGGAAACAGATCCCCAGCTGGGTTTTAATTCAATCAGATATTGGTTTTGGCTGGTTCCAAGCAGAGGTCCCATGGCCAGAAGTGGCTAGACCAGGCATGTGAAGGAGATCTCATTAGATCAATCAAGAGAAAACCTCACACGAGAGTCTGAAGATTGACAGCCGTCCAAGTGACTTAGGTGGCTATCTCTTGGCCCAAGATGGACAACTTTGTAATAAGGACAGGAATAAAAAGAGGGGATCAAGTTTCTGGGTCTCATTACCATTCTGGCCAGGGCACTAGCTTCCAGTGAAAAGGTAGGCTTTTGTTCCTCCCTGCAGAGGAGCCCTGGGCTAAAGGATTGTAGCCTGTGCAATCTGCACAAACATGTTCCATTAAGACCACGCTCCTTGAAGAGCCCCTGGAGTGAGAGTAAAGAAGAGGAAGTCACTCATCGAGTTTGCACTGTGGCTTGGAGGCCAGATGAGAAGACAGACCCCATGTTGGGAGCCAAAATATGGTGTGAGGTCAGTGAGCGAATGGTCAAGAAAGAATTCTTGAGACATTTCGGTGCAAAAAGATGCCTTTATTAGAGCACAGGGGCAGGAGCAGTGGGCAGGGGGAGCTGTCCTGGGATTGACAGGAGTGGCTGATTCCATACTTTGTAGTTAGTAGGTGTCAGGTATAGCGGAGTCTCTAAGGAATTTGTGTCTGTTGAAAGTGAGGCTTGTAGGACCTTAGAGGGCTAGCTATTATCAAGATAGGTTACCCTTCATTATCTAGTAAAATGGTAGTCATGAGACCCTTTAGCAATGTCACGTTCTGTATGTCTCAGATGTGCATCAGCAGGCCACACTTAAGATGGTTTGGTTTTGGTGACATTTCTCGTGCCTTTGTTCATGTCATTTATGTCTCCCAGTTCTGGAGACTGGAAGTCCAAGATCAAGGTGTGGGTAGGTTCAGTTTCTCCTGAGGCCTCTTTCCTTGGTGTGCACGGGGCCCCTTTGCACTGTGGCCACACATGGTCTTTTCTCTGTGCCGACATGCCGTGTGTCTCTCTGTGTGTCCTAATCTCTTATAAGGACACCAGTTCTATTGGATTAGGGCCCACTCCAATGGCCTCATTTTTACTGGATCCCTTTTTTAAAGGCCCTACTTCCAAATACAAACACATTCTGAAGTTCTGGGATTAGGGTTCAATGTAGGAACTTGGGGGGACATTATTCATCCCACAGCACTTCTTTAGATGGTGGGGAAATGGGGGTGGGTATCCACCACGGACTCTCCAAGAAGGTGATATTAAGGTGAAGGCAGGTCAGGTGAGGAGTCAGTCATGACAGGGATGGAGGGCCTTCCAGACGAAGGAATTGGCCAGGGGCTCCAAGCATGGCCAGGAGGCCAGAGTGGTTGCAGTTTGGTAGAGTGGGGGTGGAAGGGCTGGATGGGCTGGAGAGGGACCCAGGCCAGACCTGCAGGACCCAGGAAAGGGTTGGGCTTGATAGAAATAGAGGGACTCTTTGGTATAGTTTTAACCTAGAAGTTGTCTTTACCTTCCTGGTAGCTAGTTGTCAGAGCTGGAGACCTGGAATGTTTTCTTGGTCAAGTAGTTTTGATAGGAATTCCTTTCTGTCTTCAAGGTCAGCCTCTTATGCCTCTCCTCCCACTACCGCCAAGGCCTGATCAGCCTGACAAGTGCCTTCAACTACTTGGCCCAACTATTTCCAGCAAATTAAATTTCCAATTTGCAAAAGCCTCGCTCTGTCTTTCTGGCAGTTCTCTCTCTAGCGGTCAGCCCAGCGGTGTATCACGCCTGTGTCTTGACGGAGGGAGGAAAGCTGGTATGAGGCTCTGGGGCTCTTGACGGTAGTTATGTGTTAGAATCCCGGTGGACATTAAGATGTTTATATAAAGGGCCGGGACCGCAGGCAAACCTGCGTCCTGGGCTGTCCTGCCAGCTGCCCTGCTCCAGCCCTGGTCTGTATAAAGAGAAGGGCCAAGGTCAACTAACATTGTCTACCAACAGATGGCTGGATGTCTTCTAGGTTAGTAGACATTTTTTTTTTTCCTGGGAGTCTCAAATTATAAGCTGGAAGTTGTTCTGTTCTGTTCTCACATAGCTGCTCTGAAAAGCAGAGCTGTCTCAAGTGTGCAGTGAGGTGCTCTGATGCATGGGCGGTGAGGCTGGGCCTGTGACCTGGAAAGGCCACCCGATAAAACTGCATTACAGACCCTACAAAGCATTCAGTGAGACAGGATCAGAAAAACCAAGTTCAAGAGAATTGCTACGATATGTGACTACCCTTGAGAACAGGCCACACAGTCTAACGACTAAAGTGCAGGTAAGGGGGCAAAGTGTGACCTTTGCTTTTAAGGGTCATCCTCTGTGATGAGCAGCGGAGCAGCACAGGGTGAGCAAGGGCCGCGCCTAGGGCAGGGTGGCGGAGGGCCCACTGCGCGGGAAGCACACAGCCCACACAGAGCCACACCGCAGGGGGCAAGGAGTAGGCTCTGGGCTCAGACTGCCCAAGACTGGAATCTTGGAAAGGGTATTTAAACCCTGAACTTCACCTTCTTACCTGTGAAATGGGGACGTTCCCATCGTGGAGTTAGAGGTGACCAGGGACGCTGCGTGTCAAGGCCATCGCAGACCACTGCCGCTGTGTTTGGGCCCTGGGGCGTGTGATCTTCCCTTCGCCACTTCTGTTCCCGCTTTCTAAAAGTAAGATGTTTCTCAAAAGGTGCTGTTTCCTACACTCCACAGACCACTGCATCCCCCAACACACACACACACGCACACACACGAATTCACTCTCACACATTCACTCGCACACACTCACTCATACACATTCATTCCATACACACACCGCACATTCCCTCACACACATTCACACACACACTCACACCACACATTCCCTCACACACATATTCACGCCACCACAGACACACACCCAGGCTCGCACGTGCACCCACACCACAACAGGCTCAGACAAGCGTGACCCTAATGCACCCACCTCTCCCAAACACAGAGCTGCCTGCATTGATGTTTACGAAATTTGAGAACTCTCTGCTTCGAAGCCACTTGATATCTTTTTTTTTTCTAGGAAAAACCAATACTTCGTCTTTTCCTCAAGCATTTGAAATATCACATCTTTTCATTCGCTAGACTCTCTCTACATTTGCTGGATCTGTTTGGTGTTTGCTATTTTGCTTATTATTTTATTAGACACAAGATTCTTGGGATACTATATTGTTGGAATATATTATACTATTCAATATACTGTATATGTTGGAATATTATACTCTTATTGTTTGATATCTGGAAGGACAAGTTTCCTCCAATTATTTTTCTTTCAAAATGTTTCTCTTCAAAAAAAAAATGTAATGCTTTCAGACATTTTCTTTCTATTATTTCATGTCATTTTTACTTTACCCCACTTGAACTTTTAGCCAATGGAATTGGCCAAAACAACCCCTAGTACGCTTTGTCAAAGTATAGTAAAGACTCCAGTTTTCCTGGTTCATAACACTGGAGTGAGTTGGGTGAAGATGTGCTCCTCCCAGCTAAGACGCAAGGCAAAGGCTCGGGCCGGAAAAGAGAACGTTGCACGCATGGCTGGGAGTGAGTGCAGGACTCTTAGAATGTAAGTAATGCATTTATTCTTAGAAGAGAGGATTTAGGGGGCGCCTGGGTGACATAGCGGTTAAGCGTCTGCCTTCGGCTCAGGGCGTGATCCCGGTGTTATGGGATCGAGCCCCACATCAGGCTCCTCCGCTAGGAGCCTGCTTCTTCCTCTCCCACTCCCCCTGCTTGTGTTCCCTCTCTCGCTGGCTGTCTCTATCTCTGTCAAATAAATAAATAAAATCTTAAAAAAAAAAAAAAAGTAAATAAGAGTTTAGAATGTAAAAAAAAGGTGAAATTAAATGAGTGGTTATAAGACACCAGATCACATTTAAAATGTGGAAAAGTGGATAGAAGATAGTGCTGCAATCACTGTGGGGGGGGGTGTGTGCACGTGTGTGTACTGGCAGGCTTGGATGAGATGCGGCAATAGATGACAAACCAAAAAGTAACATGTACGGGTGCCTGGGTGGCTCAGGCGGTGAAGCATCTGACTTTGGCTTAGGTCATGATCTCAGGGTCCTGGGATCCAGCCCAGTGGTCAGGCTCCTGCTCAGCAGGGTGGGTGGGGGGGGGGAGTGTCTATTACTCCCTCTCCCTCTGCCCCTCCCTCCACTTGTGCTCTCTCTCTCTTTCTCAAATAGATAAAATCTTTTAAAAAAGTAACATGCAAACCTTCACCCTGAGAATTAGACAAGTCTAGCTCATAAGCTTGTATTAAAAATAATCAATATAATCATTGCTAGAATGAAAAGGCAGGATACGTAACTTTCAAAGACAGTGAATAGTATAAAGTACCTCCTCCAACCAGCCAAAAAATTAAATTAAATTAAATTAAAAAAATAAACATGAAAAACAACCAAGAAGTGGAAGATAAATCCAAAGAACAAGACAAGAGAAGTAAGCAAAAATGTAACAACCAGAATAAAAAATATAAATGATGTAATACCCCAGAGTAAGAAAGAAAACTTTCAGAAAGTTCCTTAAAACAAAATACAAGCATGTGTTTTTTATGAGTCGTGCCTACAAAAAGCTGATGTGCTTCGGTTAGACGTTGAAGGAAGTGTCTAAGAGCAGAAGGAAGCCAACTTTGTTCTAATTCAAGATTCTCTTGGCTATTTTAGCATTTTTGCACTTCCATTTTTGGAATCAGCTTGCCAAGCTTCACGATGCTGGAATTTTGCTTGGGGTTGGGTTCAACCCACAGATCAATCTGAGAAAATTGGCATCCTTACAATGCTAGCTTTGCAGTCTATGGAGAGGATGTGCCCTCCACTCAGAGCACTTACTCCTCTCAAGGATGTTTGCAGCTTTTGTGTAAAGGTCTTGCACCTATTTTGATATATCTATTTCTAGATATTTGATTTTTATACTACTGTAAATGATGCATTTTGAAATTTCATGTTCTCCTTGTTTATTGCTGGCATTTAGAAATACAACTGATTTTTTAAAAAAGAAATACAATTGATTTTTTGGTGTTTTGGTTTTGTATTCAGTAACCTCTCTAAATTTACTAATGTGAATACTTTATGTAGATCTCTTCGGCTTCTTCAGGTCCGCAGTCATGTCCTCGGCAAATAATGAGTTTTATTTCTTTCTATATAATTCTTCTGCCTTTTTTTTTTTCTTAGCTCGTCACACACATAGGGCCTACAGTATAATAGTGAATTGTGTGACAGTGGACATCATTGACTCATTCCTGATCTTTGGGGAAAGCTTCAATATTCCATCATTAACAGGCTAACTTAAAGTTTTTGTTTATGTTTTGTATTAGATTAAGGATGGACCATCCTATTCCAGGTTTTCAAGAGTTTTTGGGTTTTTTAAAATGCATTAAATCTCATGAAATGTTTTACTTTTCTGCATCTATCTAGATGATATGGTTTTTAAACTCTTGATGTTAATGTGGCAAATTACATAGACTTTTAAGTGTTAAATCAATCTTACATTGTAATAAACACAAATTTGACCCAATGTATTATTATTTTTATATGTTGTTAAATTTCACTTATGTTTTATCTAGGATTTTTGCATCTGCATTCAAAAGAAAGACTGGCCCACCATTTTCCTTTCTGTGACACCCCTGATGGGTTTTGGTAATAATGTTATGCTGGCCTCAAATCTGAGTGGGGAGTTATCCCTTCTTTTTCATTCTTTGAAGAGTGTGTAAAATGGATGGCTATGTGATGTGTAGTCATTTCCCTTTTTCCATTCCTAATACTGGTTATACATATATTCTTTCTTTTTCCTTTTTTTTATTAAATATTTCTGGTTTTATTTAAATTCAAGTTAGTTAACATATAATGTATTATTAATTTCAGGATAGTCTCTTTTCTTTTTCTTGATCAATTTTATTGAGGTCTTCAAAGAAGGAGCTTTTTGCTTCTTCTCTGTTGTCAATTTGTTTTCTATTTTGCAGATCTCTGCCCTTATTTTTATTCGTTCTTCCTTCTACATTTTAGATTTGCTATTCTTTTTCCAGTTTCTTGAGAGACTGACATTCAGCCTGTCTTCTTTGTAATAATTTCAGGCTGTGAATTGTTCGTTCACACTCAGCTTTAGTTTCCAGCACAGGTTTTAATAGGTCGTATCTTCATTATCACTTCCAGATATTTTCTAATGTCTTGTCTGATTTCTTCTTTTACCCATAGGTTATTCAGAATTGTATAGTTTTATTTTCAAACAGTTGGGGGATTTTCTGGTTCCCCCCGCCACTTTACTTCCACTGTGGGAAGAATATTCTGTCTATTATTTTAACTTTGAAAAGTTTTTGGAGGCTGGCTTTATTGCCCAGCCATGATCAGTTTTGGTAAATGCTTCATGTGTGACTCAAAACAATGTGCATATTGTGGGTTTAGAGGGCAGTACTCTATATATGTCAATTAACTCATTTGCTAATTGTATTATTCAACTTTTTTGCTTTTTAATCACTTTGTAACACATTTGAAATGTGTTATAATCTACCATTATGATTGTGAATTCATCTATCCTCTATGTCTTGTCAATTTTGCTTTACATATATTTTAAAGCTCTGCTATTAGATGCATAGATTAAGATTTGTGATATTTCCTTAGTGGACTGACCCCTTTATCAAGTTCAGATGTTTATCTCTGGTAACACTCTTGCCTTAAAGTCAACTTTGTCTGGCATCAGTGTAGGTATATCAATTCTTTGGTTTGGTTATCTAGCATATAATTTTCCATCCTTTTACATTCAACCTTCCTGTGTCTTGATGTTTAAAGTCTGTTTTTTGTTAAAGGCGTATAGTTGGGTTTTTAAAGCTATGCGTCACAGTCTTCATCTTTTTTCTGGAATATCTAGGCTGTTTATGTTTAATGTAATTACTGTTAGAGTTCTGTTTATACCTATTATCTCGCTGTTTGCCTTTTATTCCATCCCTTTGCTTTATGTTCCTTTTTTTCTCTTTTCATGACTTCTTATGAATTAATCAAATATTTGAATCATTTTATTTTCCCCACATTAATACTGGTTATACATTCTTGAAATATTCTTATAATGGTTACCTAGAGAACTTTTTATTTTAAAATTAGAAAAAAAATCTATTTAAACAAATATCAATGTGTGCTCCAGAGCATATTGGGAAAATACATCAAAGTGAAAATAGCAATTATAAATTAATGCTAGACAAATTATAACTCAATGTATGTTGGTTTGTATTATATAAATCGGGTGAAGACTAATGAAAATACATTTCCCAGGACCCCCTTTTCTGTATGGTTCTGTTTAGAGCTGAATAGAGAAATGCACAAAATTTGGAAGGTGGGAATGCTCAGCCTTAGCAGCAAAAGTCACTAATCACAGAAAGTTGTCACAGTCAGCTATAGTGACAGACAAATGCAGAGACAACTGGTAGACCCTAGCTGTCTTTATTCTCCCCTGCTCTGGGTCCAACTCATCCTCCTGACTGCTGGCTCTGCTATCCAACCTTGTCCCCAGGCCACCACCAGGCACCTGTGGGACCTGCATAGGTGGCAGTTACTCAGAGGCAGTATCTCCCTTGAGGCAGAAGTTTCCCTAGATTTCACCACGGGTGCTGCCCTTTGTGGTCCCACTGTGGAGGCTACACCTGCAAGCTCCCGTATGTCCACTAGCTCTGGGGCTTCAGTGAGCTGCTGAATAGCTTCTCTGATCCTCCCCTTCCCTTTCTAGACCTCCATTCGCTGAGTTCCTCCCACACCTGTAAGCCTTAATTCCTAGGATAAGTCTCTTATGCTCTTATTCTCGTAGTATTAACAGCGGCTCTGTTTTTCTGATAGAATGTTGACTTACATGCAAGACAATGAGGATTGAATAGAGCACAAGAGGTCATTTTATATTATTAGATCATACAGTTCAGAAAGAATGATTATACGACTTTAATGAATCTTCAATTACCGAACAACAGTACTTAAAAACAAAAGGCAAAATTATTCAGAAATACAAAAAAGAAATTGATAGAAACATGGCTTCATGCTCTATCAACTTGAAAACACTGATGTTTTGCTAGAAAGATACAAATAACTCAAGAGGATTTGATAAATAGGAAATCAGGAAAGAGATCTTGAAATTTGTAAGTTACCAAAGCTCTGTCCTCAATAGTGTTGTTGTGGCCAGATAATTTTACAGATCATTATCATGAAATCTTTAGGGAACAAATGCCACTATTTATTTTTTTAAAAAGATTTTATTTATTTATTTGACAGAGAGAGAGACAGCCAGAGAGAAAGGGAATACAAGCAGGGGGAGTGGGATTGGAAGAAGCAGGCTCCCAGTGGAGCAGGGAGCCCAAAGTGGGGCTTGATCCCAGGACCCTGGGATCACGTCCCGAGCCAAAGGCAGACGCTTAACAACTGAGCCACCCAGGTGCCCCCAAATACCACTATTTAAACTATATAAGACTCAGAGATGCAAAAACTTAAATAAAATATTAATGTATATTGTCTAGTAATCTCTTTCAGTAATAATCCACCCAGTCAAAGTATGTCTTATTCCTGGAATATAAAAATAATTTAACATAAATGAAGCCATTTTATAATTCTTGAATGAATAAATAGGTCAAGAGGAAAAGGCTACAGGCCTTCTTGATAAATATAAAAAAGGTATTTGATAATATTCATTTCTGAATTTTAAAAAAGCTTCTAGAACTAGGAATATAATGCAATTTTCTTGTAATCTAATAACCTATTGGAAAACATCAATTAAAGTATATTTAGCAATTAAACACTATTAAATCAAGAACACAAAAAACTTGCAATTACTGGTATGCTTCATCATTGATTTGAAATTTTAGACAATGAAATAAGATGAGAAAAACATGATGCTGCATATTGCAAAGTAGTAAGAAGTATTATCTGTCTTTACAGACAATTTGATTGTCTACCTGAAGAGCCCAAGGGAATCAGCTTCTTAAAACTGCTTCAATTAATAACAAACTCAAATGGTGTGACCAGTTAGCAATCTAACATACAGAAATCAGTATCTTTCTGACATAGCAGCAATAACGAGGAAAGTTTAAAAAATCATCTCTGTATTTTTAATGAAAAAATAAAGATACCAGCAATAAACTTAAGGAGAATATGCAGAGTCTCCGTGAAGTCACTTATAACATTTTACTTAGAGACACAATTTTCTGAATAAGTGAAGTGACAAAATATCCTCTGGGTAGAAACACATATTAATTTTTATATATTTTTAATGCAATTTAATAGAACTAATTCATAGAATCTAAAAATGTAATAGGTAATGCATTTGAATCTGTAGAATTCTATTTTTTTAACCTTGAAAAAATTATTCTAAGATTTACCTAGAACAACACATTTACTGGAATACACACGGTAATTTGTTTCTTGTAAAATAGCACTCAGTTTTGGAAGAGGGAAACCCGCCCCCCTTACCAGACATTAAACAGATCAATTTATAATCTAATAATTAAAATGACATTTTTTTTTCTGGCCAAGGAATGGACAGACCATTAATGATCAGATCAGAAAGAAACTTCAGAAACACACTCAAGTGTTTTTAAGAATTTAGTATGTAATTATCTCAATAATCAGAGAAATAGTAATTGGACTGAATGACTGATTATTTGAAAAAAGTAAATTAGACTTCCTATCTCACGTTTTATAGGAAAATCAATTAAAAATGCTTTGAAGTTTTGAATGTAGGATATAAAGGCAGATGGTGGAAATATATGTATTTGACTGGGGGAAGAAATGCCAAGCATGACTCACAGAAAAAGTATCCTATAAATAGCTCTTCTCTTTGCTTTGGTTGATCATTATTTTTAAAGTTTGGGCTATATTTTGTTCTATTTTTATTTATTTATTTTTAAGTAATTTCTACATCCAACATGGGGCTCGAACTCAAGACCCTGATATTGAGAGTTGGATGCTCCGCGGACTGAGCCAGACTGGCACTCTTAATCACCATTCTTTTTTTTTTTTTCTCAATCATCATTCTTAAAATATTATACTAACCCATCAAACTGTCATTTTATGTTTCATGACCCACTAGTTGAAAACAGTATATATGTTTTTCTCTCAAATTATTCTCGCATAAAAAAAATCAAATCTCACAGAAGTAGAAAATATTTTCCAGCGCTGAGCTTAAATTTACCGTAAATATTTTTTCTCCCATGAAATTATGTGTCACGTTTTACACATCAGGAGACTGGGTCCTAAGCTGTCCCAATTTGAATTTATACTTTTCTACCTTTTAAAAACTAATCAGTAGACTGTAAAGAATGTTCCAGTGTTGGCAATAATAGTTCACAGCTAGTTTCAAATCTCGGATTCTGGAAACGCATTTGCCTGGCCGGCATGTTTTGTTTGCTTTGGGCATTCTGCAAATAAGATACTTTTGGAACAGCACTTTCTATCTCCCCCCAAAATAATTTGAAAAACACCCTTGACTTGGTCAGTGGCTCAGGCCACCAAACTGGTTTGTTATTTCATTGTTTAGACATGAAATGGATTCATCTGTCCATCACCAATCAAGCCTGTATTCACTGCTAACATAATTACATCATTTATGCATATATTTCCCATGGCACTTCAAATTTCACTAACCTGCTCTTGGAAATCAGTGGTAAAAGAACTCCAGGAAAGTTCCTCCCATTCCCCTCCAACAGCTGTGTGTCCTGTGGAGAACAGGAACTAGGTTCTCTGTCTCTAAAATCGCTGAGCGCATTGTCCTAAGAAGAGCCAGCTCCTTGGGGAGAAAAGCTCAGCCCACTCTGTCTGAAAAAACGTAGTGTGCCAATTAATAAAGCACACATTCCATTCCGGTCAGAATGGAAGTGAATTTTAGAAATGCGATTTGATGGAGCCAGAGAGTCAGACAAAGTAAATTGCACATTTCCTTTTACCGTAAATTGCATTTTCTTCGGAATTCATAGCACCCAGATAATCCAGCTGGTCAGCAATGGTGTTGAGTTCAGAACTATCACTTGACTAATTAAACGGCCCGCTTCCATGTTTCCACGCTTCCTTAAGTGCTCCTACTCCCAGACCTGTGCGCAAGTCTGTGTCTCTTCCCCTTGCTTGAGGTCTCAGGGACAGCGGCGCTCGGAGGCCAGGCCGGCAGGCACCCGAGGCGTGGAGGGGAGACTCCTGAAGTGTTTACCGGTTCCAATGCGTTTTTGTCCTCACTCCTGCGTCCTGTCCTCCGTCCCGGGCATTGGGAGGTGAATAGTGTGGGACTTTTCTGGTTCTTTTAAAAGACCTGCACCCGATCGCCGCGGGCTGGCGCGGAGCGGGGGTCCCAGGACGCCCCCTGTCCCCCGGTGAATCACACGGGCCCGGCGGGGAGGGTGCGGGCGGCTCCGAGCGAGTCACCCACGGGCGCTGAGCGCCGCCCACCGGCGGGCCTCGGGGCTGGGGCGGGCCTCGGGGCTGGGGCCGGCCCAGGGCGCCGATTCCCGGGAGGTGAGGCCGACCTGAAGCACTCCTCCACTTGGAGAAGTCAGTGTACGGACAAGGGCGGAGAAAAGAGTCTCCGCCCAGACTGCGTTCTTCAACCTCAGCACTTCCCATTTCTCTGCTGCCGGGGACCCGCGCGCCCTTTTCACCACCAGCGAT
The DNA here is from genome assembly GCF_002007445.2 of Ailuropoda melanoleuca. Lineage (NCBI taxonomy): Eukaryota > Metazoa > Chordata > Mammalia > Carnivora > Ursidae > Ailuropoda > Ailuropoda melanoleuca. The sequence continues at coordinate 142,564,368 of NC_048220.1, read as the reverse complement.
CGGTTTACCGAGGCGCTGGAGCCTCTGGGATTCACAGCCTAGAAATGGATGCCCTTGATCACGGGCGCATTGTCAGCGGTGCCGCGCTGGGTTTTTACAGACTGTGGCCATCCGGTGCTTCCCCCCTCCCCCCCCGACGGCCACCTTCTGTCGGCGGTGCCCCCCCTCTGCGGGGGGGCGGGGCTCTGGCCACCGTCCTGCTGTGGCTCACATTCAGAAGGAAGGAGGCATTACATAGGATGAGCGCTTTTTCTCCACACACAGCCCATCGGCATCACCTCCATCTGTTTTTCTGGCGGCACGGAATTCGCTGGAAAGCTCTCTGCCAGCTGGTCTCGGTGTCCAGCCTCCGACTGTGCCTGGAAGGGTGGCTCGCGCCTCCCCCGCTGCCTGGCTGGGCCCGGCAGGCCTCGCTGTCAGGAGAAAAGAATCCACAGGTCCCGAAACTCGCTATTTTTAGGTCTTGGTGGATTTGAGCCAGTTTCCTGAGTGTAGTAATTACCCAAATATTTTATTGAATAGGGCCTTGAAAAATAACAACACACTCTTAACTGTGCTCGGAATTCAAACAGGTTTAAAATATCCTGCATCTCATTTGCAAAGACAAGTCACAGGCCTCCTTGCCTGGCACTCTTGGGCTGGCCCTCCCTGCTCCTCTGCTCCGGTCCACACCTGCCCCTGACAGGACAGCAGTGCGGGGTTCACTCGGCACACCTTTCCAGGCCAGCTTCTCTACTAAATGCAGGACCTGTGAGTCCCACTCCTTCCCGGACATCTCCTCACACCTGACCTTTCCAAAAGGGAATGCTTCCTGCTCCCCCCGAGGTGCTCCATCTGGGGAGAAGACTTGGTCGGTGGCTCTGGCCACCAAACTGGGACTCCGCCCTTTGCCCTTCCCTTTGCCTCACTCCCCAGTTGACCCTGACGACTCTGCCCTCAGACTCCATGATGAATCTGCCTCCGGGTCCTCTCCACCCCCACCATCACGGTACCACTGTGTCTCTTCCCGTGGGACTGGTGCCTCGACTGGCCCCCCCAGGCCAGGGACCTCTTCATATACACACAGACTGATCTGTTCGAGAAGGTAAATCTCAGAGCCCGGCAGGTCTCCACCTCTCCCCCTGGCCTGTGACGGACGAGTCACTTACCTGTGTGTCCTGAGACAGATCTTACCTCTGGTGGCTTAATGTCAGGTACAGAAGCTCCTGACTCAAGCGATGGTTTAGCAACGATTGCAAAGAGAGATGCCTCCAGCCGACCCACCCCTAAGTTTGCACAATGCAACAAAACACTCACCCCAAAGTTCTGCTGGGAATGGAGAACAGTCAGAGAAACCTAAAAAGTAATGAGGTCAGTAGAGTGGGGGTCAGTGAGTGGTTCCCTTCCATCAATGGGGAAGTTGGAGCCTGCCCAGGAGCAAAAAGCAGGGAGCAGTGCTCCCCAGCCACATCTTCCCCTCATTAGAGAACAGACCTGCAGGAGACAAAATTGCAGCTTCTCGAAGAGCCTCAGAGGGATGACATCATGAGCACCCATTGGGCAGATGTGACGTACAGGTCACTCTGGCAAGCATTTCACGTGCACTGATCCTTTGAATCTTCACACAATCTGAAGCCTAAGTTACAGCTCTTGTCCCCATTCTGCAGATGAGCAAACTGAGGCCCCTGAGGTTAATCAGCTTGCCTGAGACCTCACGGTCAGGAAACGGCAGAGCCATCGCAAAGGAAGCTGGCTCCACCGTCCCTGTTCCTAACCAAAGAAACAGATCTGAGTTTGGCAATGGGCTGTATGCCCCGATTCAAGTCCTAAAACAGGGAAATTTCAGCAAACTCCATAGGTCAGACCATTGGCCTCCCTGTACAGAGCCACTTCCAGCTGTGGCAGTAAGGGTCGGACACGGCTGCCAATGAGCTCAGCGAGAGGGGGGCCCTCTGGCAGCGCAGGGCTGCAGGTGTCTGGGACAGAGGAGTGAGAGGATCTGGAGTAAAACATACACAGGAAGTGCCTCTTGTTGTGAAGGTTAGAGCCAGGGAGCACGGGGAATCAGGAAGTGAAGGGGCCTGCAGGAGGTAGGAATGATACACTGAGAAACGGGAACATTCCCGGTTCACATTTGGGTTGTCTTTTTACACCCCAGTTTCGTATCCATTTATATATACGTATATATATATATCTATATACACAAGGAAGCACTGGTCCTATAAATGGAGTGCAGGTCCCACAGTGAGACACGTGACATGTGAAGTGTCCCGTGGTGCCGTTAGAATAGACCGTGTCGCTCGCTAAGGCGGTGACGCCTGTGCACACCACGAACGCATCCACCCCAAGCTGCTTGGTGGGAACCTGGAAGCTCTCCCTCCTCCATATGGGACCAATTATGGGGCCCGAGGATGATTCTACCTCCGAAACATTTTGTGGCGGAGTCAGTACTGTCTGTCGGCCAGACCCGTTTCCTTTCTGCTCTGGGCTCAGCTCGACTACACTCTGGAGACTCCCTCATATGCGGTGGGGCCACAGCCCGAGTTCTGACAGCCGGGACGTGGGTGGAGTCCCGTGTGGATCCCGCAGTCCTGGCCCCCAACCTCCCGCAGGATCTCCCATCCTGTATGTTCCCTCTGGGGCTGGCACTCCGCAGACGACAGCCAGGCCCAAAGGAATGGACAGAGGGAGGCTGGGTCCCTGAATGACGGCATGGAGTGGACTCGCCCGGCCACAGCCAGGCCCCATCGCAGAGCCACACTGGCTGGGATGGGACTAAGAAATAAACTCCGACTGTTCCACACACTGAGGCTTGAGGTTGCTTCCGACAGCAACGACAGCTACTTGACTCATTTCTCTTCTAGATAATCCTTCCAAAGCTAACACTGTGCCCCTCACTGCTTTCCTGCCTCTCTCCATGCCCTCCCCCCTCTGCCCCATCTTCGGCCAGCCTCTCCACCCCAATTCCAGCTGCCAAGGCAGAGTGAGCCTCTTAAAGCCCAGTCAGTCCATCTGCTCCTTGGTGTGCACCTTACGGTGGTGACTCCAAATGCAGCCTTTGAGGTGCTCTAATGTGGCACGCGGTCTTCCCAGGCCTGCTTCCATCTACGGTGCCTGCCACATTAGCCCTCTGTTGTCACCCACCGGGCCCTGGCCATGGGAGCGCTGGGCATTTCTGTCCACAGGGCTGTTTCTCATCAGACTCCCCCGGAACCTCCTTTCAGCCCTCTGCTCTCTACTGCCCGCTGTGGGCTCTGCATCTTGTAGGATCAGTCTGGCAACACGCCCTCTGTGTCCCCCCAGGAACCGGCACACCGCGCGGGTCACTGTGTTTTCTGCACGAGGACCCTTGGCACAGAGACTGTGTTGGCTGTCTGTGTCACTGACACACAGCAGAGCCTCAACGACTACCTCTCGGTGAGGACAAGAAAAAATGTCTACGGCCACTGCCGAATGTGCCCCTGGGGAAACAGAATGGACCCCACATGAGAAGGCCTGCTCTAGCGTCATGTAAAGAGGAGGAATCGTTCTGCTAACCCTAACAAGAAATCAAAGGGCACATTATCTTGATGAGGTTACCCTATTCAATGCTGACTCGAAACCAGATTTTGTCCAAACTGGCTCTCAGAAGCAGAGTTGTGGGGACCAAATTCAGAACAAATTCAGGGTGGCAGACATCGGGTCTAGGGAATACCCACCAGCTGCTGCTTCTTTCCTAACAGACCCCAGGCTTTTTCAACATGGCCGTATGCCCAACACAAGCAATATCTTGAGACTGATCTGGGCCATTCTGGATCATTCGGTATCTTAATATCCCAAGGTCTCATGCGGGTAAAGGTAGCCTTGTAACCAGTTCTAGTCAAGGAGATACAAGGGGAAGTCTAGTGTGAGGGTTTCTTAGGCATTTTTGCTTTTCTGGTAGAAAGAAAGAGTCCCAAGCAGCAGATGCCAACCTCCTTCCACCTCCCTCCTTCCTTGACTGTAGACATGAGGGCTAGGGCTGGGGGCAGTGGCGGAGGGCAAGAGTCACAGATGGGCCAGCTCAGGCTTCCTGGAGCACACACCAAGGCCCTCCACCTCCCGCTTCCTTATTATGAGAGGGAAAGAACACTTGGCTTTTGTTTGAGTCCCTGTAGTGGGTTGAATAGTGCCCCCCCAATTCACGTCCACCTAGAACCTCAGAATATGACCTTATCTAGAAGTAAGGTCTTTGCAGATATATTTGGTTCAGGATCTTGAGATGAAGTCATCCTGGATTTGGGGTGGGCCCTGAATCCCATGACTGGGGTCCTTACTGGAAGAGAGGGCATTAAGACCGTCCTGGGGAGAAGGTCACATGGGGGCAAGAGGCACTGAGTAGAATAGCATGGCCACACGCTGTGGGATGCCGGAAGCCACCAGGAGCTGCAGGAGGCACCCTCCCCTGGGGGCTCTGGAGGGCAGCTGGGCCTGCTGACAACTTGATCTTGGGCTTCTGGCCTCCAGAACCATGAGAAAGTCGATTTCTGTTGTTTGAATCCATCCAGTTTGTGGTCATTCATTATGGGCAGCCCCCAGGAAACAAATGCAGCCACTCTTAGGAGGTCTTCTGTTCCCTTAGATGGACCGACACATGAGGACATGAACAGAGAACCAGCTCAGGACTCAAATTGGGGGTTTCTAGTTCCAGGTGCCCTCCTCTGAGGATAAGGGAAGGGAGCCAGTTGGAAGGTCATCGTGGGGAGAAATGAAGGCCGTCTAGTCTACTTCTCAGTGGGACCTTTTTTTTTTTTTTTTTAATTTGGCTCCCATTATTTACCACTAATTTATTCTTTATTTTTTATTACTGAGACGTTTACAAGGTGGAAGATTTATACAATCTGAAGAGAAACCAGAGTATCACTGAGACTTTTAAAATGGACTTCATTTATCTTGCACTGTGAAGAAACACGATGTTCCACACAAATTGATATCACGGAGAACTGAGGCTTACCATTTTCTGTGTTCACAAACTTCTAATATTCTCTACGTTATACCTATTTAATATTTAATATTAATTTGAAGCACTTTGAAATACCTATTTTCTGCTTTCTCAAACCAATATTTTTAAATATGCTTTAACTTACATAAGAATTTTTTAAAAAAAATCCATCTCATTTATATGAATAAAAATCGTATATATTTAAGGTATCCAACATGGTGATTTGACACACTTATACACAGCAACACGATTACTACAGCAAAGCTAATAAACATATGTACGTCCTCACATAGTTTACTCTTTTTTTTTTTAGGAGGGGCCTTCTGAAATCTGCTCCCTCTCACAGAGCTCACCTTCTGGTGAAGGACCATGTGTGTCTACCAAGGTCAGGGAGTGCCTCCTTGGACAAAAAGAATCTAAGCATAATCCCCCCCCCCACCCCCCTGTCTAGATTCCCTACAGACCATTTCCCCAATTCTTCCATGTTCCATTAGGTCATATTCCATGTGACATACCAAAGTTAATTTTTTATGGGGTCTAATTTGTACGACTTGCTTTGCTGAGGCCCCAACTCTGGCTTCCCTATTAGGCCTTGGCTGTGGGCCAGCCTCAGAATCCTCATCTGGAAAGCAAAGACTCTGACCTGACCATCTGCAGGGCATCTGCTTCTCAAATTCTGTGAGAGAGGCAGTCCTGGGATTCCTGTGCTATTGGAAGGGGACAGTTCCTCCCACAGAAACACTGGGGCAGGGCTTGAGACAGTGCTCATCAAAGGAGCTCACACTCACATCACCAAAGAGACCAGATGCTGTGAGAGAGACAGAGCAGCACCTCGGCAGTGGGCTTGCCAATAAAAGACCAAACCTGAATTCGATCAAGACTTTAGATTCAATGGCCAATTTACAAAAAATATAGATGACAGGGAACGTATTAAATGATACCACAGGGAGACATGATTGGCAAAATCCAGACTGTGGGACACATGAACCATGTTCTTCAACAACGGATCGCCCCCCCCGCCCCCGCCAAAAAGAAGATGACAGAGAAACCACAGATTAAAAAGCATTAGGAGATACAAATCAACCAATTGGAATATATAGACTGTTTTTTTGACAAAAATACCAACAAAAAATTTTATAAGATCATCAGAGATATCTATTTGGATCAGATATTTGAGGATATTAAGACATTTTTAGTACTGCTTTGATGTGGTAATATTATAGTTATGTTTCAAAACACATATGCTTATAACTTACTAGTGCATACTGAATTATTTATGGGTGAAAGGACACATTATCAGGGATTTTCTTCAAAATAATTGGAGAAGGAGAAAGCAGGTGAGGACACTGGGGAACAAGTGTGACCTTGAGTTGATAGTTATTGAAGGGGTTCGATATATATAGTCTCTCCAATGTTGTGCAAGTTTGAAACTTTCCATAATTAAGGATAAAAGGAAGATAGTTTTGCAGAGAAACTCACTCCTAAGGTTTCCTTTAATGAGTGGCACTGGTGTCTAAAATTTTCAAAGGACACCCACCCTTGCAGGTAGGAACCTACCTTTCTGAAGGAAACCTTTCTTCACGAATGAACACAGAATCACTAGGGCACCACCTGCCGCACCCCATCACATTATTTGCCTTCTGGTGGCCAGAGATTACCCACAAGCTAGACTTGACTCACAGAGCCTGACAGGCTGCCCTCCACGGTACGTTAGCATTTTCTGAATTGGTTGCTGTACCAAGGTACTTTCTGCAGCAAATGACAGTGTGACCTGCCCAGAACACAAAGCAACACAGGAGGTTATCACTGCAGATGCCGGGGGGTGGGGGGCTGGAGAGGGGGCTATGGTGTAGTATTGCTGGGGCTTGGGGCCATCTTTCTTGCATTCGTCCTGGTTTCCAGCGCACCGTCCCATCACTCTTCTGGTCTCAAGGTGGCTGCAGCGGTGCCAGGTGTCCTATGCAGATAGAACTGTGTCCACTGGTGAAGCAGGGCGCACCCTCTGGCAGGTCTCTTCTTCACCTGAAGGACTTTCCCAGGAGTGTCTTGGCAGCCTTCTCTGCTAGAATGGAGGTGTGTACTGAGCTAATGTTGGCCCTGGCAGACAACGACAGCACCAGGAGAGACATAGACCCTTTCTGCATACCTGGCCATGCAAATACCTGAGCAGAACCAGGGCTCTGCCAGCCAGAGCAGAAGGTGCAGTGGGGACAAAAGACTTGTGTGGGCAACCAGCAACATCTGGCTAGAGGTTGACATTTCAAACCAGGAGAATTCAGGCTCCTGTCTGTGTGTCCAGGTTCTCATGAGAACTGATGTGCCTGACAACTGGGGCGGGTCCTGCTTTCCTGCCAGCTGTGGAAGAGGGGCTTTACCGTCCTTTACACCAGGCAGGTGCCCTCCCAGATCCTATGGTCCCCTCTTCTCCTCATTCAGGTCACACTGGGGCCCGCATTATTCCCCTCCCAGCTTCCCACGCCCCTTGCAATGTGACTACAGCTTCTTCCATCAGGAGGTGGGGGCTGTTTTCCCACCTCTTGAATCTTATCAAGGCCTCGTCACTTACTTAGGCTCATGGCACAGTGAGGAAATGAAGGCCTGCCAGTTGTTACTTCAGGCATGTCTGCTCGCTTTCTTGAAACCCTGTTCAGCCACCCTGAGAACAAGCTGGGGCTAGCCTGCTGGATAACGAGAGCCACATGGGCCAGTCAACCTGGTGTCTCAGCTGGCAGCCAGCCAACTGCCCACCGTGTGAGTGAGGCCACTCTAGACCAGCTGACTGGAGCCTCGAAGTGATCTGTAAGCCAAGATCAGCTGTGTCTGACCCAGAGCGGCAGAACCACACCACTGATCTGCAGACTCATGAGCAGTGCTACACACTCACTTTGAGCCACTGGGTTTGGGAGTGGTTTGTTATCCAGCAAGAGCTAACAAATGCACACACACACCCTGATTTTTTTTCAGTTTCTTACATAACCTATTCGGTTCCTGTGAGCAATTGAGTTTGGGAACCCTGAATTAGGCAGAGATTTTCAAGCTTTACTGTGCTTAAAATTACCCAGGGAATTTACTTAAAATACAGATTCCTGGATCTCACTCTGAGTAAGTTTCAGATTGGGTGAGGCCTAGCTATCCTTATGTTAACCAGCATATCTGATTCGGGTGCAGGAGGTCCATGGTAGTCAAAGCTTTGGAAACTATTTGTTCATGAGAATGAATTGCTGAAACCGTAGTATAATCTCTAATATTACCCGTCCTTTAACATCATGAGGAAGAAGAGTTGGTTTTGGCCACAGAAGGAAAAAGCTGCGCTTATCTGAAAAACTGATAAGCAGTGAGAAAGACCTCCTCTGCCCAGAGTTACAGAGACTCCAACAAGGACTACATTTGACTTAGCATTAATTCTCATTTTGCAGAAAGAAACATATTGCTTCTAATTTACATAAAAACTGATGATCAAATACATACATAATGAAACCCTGAATCTAATTATAAGAAGCTGACTACGGCTGATGAGTCAAAGTTAGAGGGATTACCTAGAGACAGACTGCAAAGATAGAGGAGGCCATAGGGAAAAACAAACTTAAAATGTTGGAAAGAAGTAAACAGCAATCTGTGGATAGATCCTGGAAGCCAGGCAAGGCTTTCATTCCCATTGAGTTGGTCAACCGACTGTCAGTCATTTCAGCAATGTTCATCCAGGACCTACCGTGTGCCAGTCACAGTCTTCAAGCTCGCACACAGCAGGGAAAAGTACAGATAAGAAGCCCCCCTCCTTGGGGCGTTCTGGGATCGAGCCCCACATCAGGCTTCTCCGCTAGGAGCCTGCTTCTTCCTCTCCCACTCCCCCTGCTTGTGTTCCCTCTCTTGCTGGCTGTCTCTATCTCTGTCAAATAAATAAAAAATCTTAAAAAAAAAAAAAGAAGCCCCCTCCCTGTGGAACTTAGATTCTAATGGGGTGAGAGGGCACAGATGATAAACAAGGTAAATAAAATTCATGAGATGGCACAGTGGATTGAATTGTGCCCCCACCCTCTCCCACCTGATGAATCTCAAGTCCTGTCCCTGGATATCAATAGAATGTTAGCCTTATTTGGAAATAGGGTCTCCGCAGATGCAATCAAGGTAACGTGAGGTCATTAGGGTGAATCTTAATGCAGTATGAATGGCATCCTTCTGACAGGAAGAGGAGACACAGGCGTGGGGAAAGCTCCACGCAATGATGGAGGCAGAGAATGGAGTGAGGCACCTACAAGCCAAAGAAGGCCAAGGAAAATAGCAGAGGCTAAGCAAAAGCTATGGAGCAGATCCTCCCCTAGAGACCTTGGAGAGAGAGCATGGTCCTCCCTGCCAACACCTTGATTTCAGGCATTAAGCCTCCAGAACAATAAGAGAGGAGTTGCTGTTGCTGTTATAAGCCACCCAGTTTGTGGCTCTAGGAAACCAATGGAGATAAATGCTAAGAGAACAATAAAGCAGGGAATGGAAGTGGGGAGTGTTGAGGGTTAGGTCTGTACTTTAGATACAGCAACATCCTCACTAAGGTGTGAGAGTGGGTAAGGTGTGACCCACGTGGGTATGTAGCATCCAAGGCGAGGGAGCATCCGAGCAGATAGAACAGCAAGTGCAAAGGCCCTGAGGCATGCCTGTGCCTGCTATGCTTCTGGCTGGAACAGGCTGGGTTAGGGGATGAGCTGGAAGATGAAGTGGGAGAAGAAGGGAGAAGGACAAGACAATGTAGGGACTTTCAGGTCATAGTAAGCCTGAATTGGAGAAAGGAAGCCACTGGAGAATTTTGAGCAGGAGAATGATATAATCTGACTTTTTTTTTTTTTTTTTTTTTTTTTAAGGATCACTCACAAGCTGCTCTCTAGAGAAAATGCCAACGAGGGCAAAAATGGAATGTGGGAAACTAGCTAGGAGGCACTGCTTTAAAATGTGCTAGAAATAGTGGTGGCTTGAAAGGGCTGTAGGTGAAAAGACGGAGGCAGTGAGAGGTAGTTGTTGGGTTTTGGATGCTTCTTGCAGGTAGACACAAGAGAATCTATTAGTTATGGAGAGAGGAGGCTGGGATGGCCACAGGATTTTGGCCCTAGGCACTGGAAGCAAGGAGATCCAGAGTAACCAGTTTGGTTTGTGTGTGATTTTCTCCAGTTTATTTAATGTACATGTTCTAATCCTTGGTCAGAATTTCCACATGTGCAATACAAAATGCCTGAACCAAAAGAGTCATTTATAGTTTTATTACCATTTGCCAAAAAGCCTCAGTAGGCAATACACAGACTTTTCACGTTAAGATGTTTTGAAGTGTCAAGCGCTTAGTAACGTGTACTCACCCATGATCCAGTGAAACACGAGAGCATGCTGAAAAAGGCTAGTTTCAGGATGTTTAAAAAGAACTCCGGCCCAAGCGCTGAGCTTCCTCAAAGTTGCAAGGCCAGGGAGTGCATCCGCAGGGCGGGGACCAGGACTGGAGGGGATCCCTGTGGGGCCTGGGTTCCAGAGGGGCCAAGGTGTCCATCACGTTGGTTAGGCTCATGGGGCACAAGCAGGCTTATACAATGACACTCTGGCGTTTGCTCTGGACTTCACGCAATGTGTCTTAGCAGTGTAGTCCTATCAACACCATTGTCAAACCGCGCTTGGGGCATCCTCTGAACACTGGGGACTGGCCCAAAGGACAGGATCATTAAGAAATCCTGCTAACACTGTGCCAGCTGCGAGGCCAGACACCCAAGCACGCGGTCTGCTGCTCTGATGGGCAGCACTGCCGAGCCTGCCTCGGGAAATCGCGCCAGTGAGCTAACTGGAAAGTTTTTTAACTTCATTCTCAGAACAGGAAATAATTTTTAAAAGGAAACAAAAATGAGACCCGCAAGGAGGGTCCTGCTCCGTCTGGGGCGGCGTCTAAGCGGGCAGCGCAGCCCGGGCCGCTGGTGAATGACCCGGCTCCTCCGGGAGGTCGCCGGCGAGCACGTGGACGGGCACGAGTGACCGCAGCACGACCGGCTGCTCACGGGCCCCCGAGGATGGATGGCAGGCAGCTTGGGCACTTTTGCCCTTTTCCTAGGAGAGCGGCCGGTCCGCAGTCCGTGCTGGCACAGCCCGCACTCGCCCTGAGCCAGTGGCCCCGGGGCCCGGCCCCGGGCAGGATTCCCGACCTCGCCCCGCTGCGCGGAAACTTCCACCCGGCCGCGGCGGCGTCTCATTTCTGCGCACGCGCAGCGCGACCGGGCGGCTGCCGGGGACCCCGGCCCCAGCGCGCATGTCTCCACGCCTCGGCCTGCTCGCGGCGGGAGGTGGGGTCGGCGGAGGAAGCCGGGACGAAGGCAGAGCAGCGGCCCCCTCACTTCTCCCTCGCCCCACCGCAGCCAAGTCTAGTCTAGAAGGACCCACGCCGCGGCGGGGGCCGCCGCCCCTTTAGCCCCTCCCAGTCGCGTCTCCTTCCGACGCGGGGCCCCCCCGAATCCGCACGGGGGAAGCGCCCCAGTGCGCAGGCGCGGTAACCAAGGCGGCGGAGTCTAGTGAGGATTTGAAATCGGCCGCGCGTGCGCACTGACGTCCCGGCCCCGGAGGCCGCGCTTCCTCCCCGCCCCGCTCCCTCCCCGCCCCTCATTGGAGCGGAGGCGGCGGCGCCCCCTCCTTCCCCCGCGCCCTGTCGCCGCCGAGAGTGTCTTTTCGCCGCCGCCGCCACCGCTGCAGGAGCACGGAGCGAGCGGCGCGAGCGTGACCGAGGGCCCGGCGCACGGCGGCGGCCCT
>NC_048220.1:142471860-142552281 GCF_002007445.2 Ailuropoda melanoleuca | reverse complement strand
CGGGCGGGCGGCGGCCGCGGCGGCGCCTTCTTCCACTTCGCCGACGGCCCGCCGAGCGCCCCTGGCGCGGCCAACGGGCACCCCGGGCCGCGAGGCCCCGCGCCCGCCGGCTCACCGCCGCAGCACCAGTTCCACCCGGGCCGCCGGAAACGCGAGAACAAGGCCAGCACCTACGGCCTCAACTACCTGCTGTCGGGCAGCCGCGCGGCCGCCCTGAGTGGAGGGGGCGGCCCCGGGCCCCAGGCGCCTCGGCCCGGCACGCCGTGGAAGAGCCGCGCGTACAGCCCCGGCATCCAGGGGTGAGTGCGGGGCGCGCGCGGGAGAAGCCGGGGTCCGACTCGGTGCGGGAAGGCTTCCCGTTTCATTAAAAATTAAATTCCTCTTGTAAATGGGCCATCTGCTGCTCGGATCCCAAAACTGACAGCGCAGGAAAAGGGGCCGCTGAACCCGACCTGTGCCGCTGGAAGGGGGTGTCGGATACTTCACTTTTTTTCTCTCCCCAAGACATGTTAGGGACCCTTTGTCAAAGTAGGGTGCAGACGGGTGTGGAGCTTTATGTCAGCTGCAGATGGTTTTAGTATTGCCGGGAACTTGAATCAAGTTGAAGGTAAATATTGGTTAAATAATAACTTTTTTTCTTTTTGAGAAAATCCTTTTAGAAGATGATTCTTTTTGGGTTTTGTTTTGTTTTGGTAGTGATACAATTTAACCAACAGTGAATTTACAAGTAAATTTTTTGGATGAGGGGTTGTGTATGATTTAATTTTATGCAGAAATTAACATAAAAGCATTTTTTGTCGTTTTTAAAAAGTAGTTGATAGCCTTCAAAGAAGACAAAAACGTTTGTAGCACATATCCTTTGGAAGATGACGTTTTTATTTTAAATTTTTCCACGTTGGCCAAGAGGGAATTAGAAGTTCCATTTAAGTTTAGTGCAGTTACAAATGACAGGGACTGGTTAAAAAAAGAAAACGTGGGGGATGCGGGTGGAAGTATGGGTTGAAGCAGTCCCAGGTGAGGCTGTTCAGGTGGGAATGGTACCTACCCAGCCCTTTGCCTTCCTGTGCTTTTCTGAGCACCTAGAAACAAAGCATTTGTACATAGATTTTATGTCAGTACTTCAAGACTTAAATCATAAACTTTCTTTGCAAGTTGTGTGCTGGTTAAAAAGCTGCCTAAGGTTTTTCCAAGGTATTAGCGTTTTCTACAAATACTAGAGTTCTACAAACGCAATAATTGGTAGATATTGAGATTACTTATTAACGTAACTTTTTTTTTGTAAGTCTGTTTATTCAAGTTTGAAAATACGTAAGTTGATACTACTTTAAAGCATATGAGATAGTCTAAGAGCTTCATGTCCTGCAATTTGTTTCACCTGGTTTGGGTTAGAAGTGTTACTTTCTTAAATTTCCTGAAGCGCCAGTGTGCATTTCAGTCCCAAGTAGGAGCCATTCTTCTTTGGCTTTTCTTCCTCCTGTCCTTACTTATCAAACTGTCCAAGAAGAGGTGGTGGGGAGCAATTTCTTGATGTGTAACATCATACGTGAGTTCCTCCGTTGGGGCGCGGGGTGGGTGGGGGGGGCTACAGTTTTCCAGCCTGGAACTGACTCTTAGTGCTACGAAAATAGGAAGACAGGTGCTCTTCACTTGTAGAGCATTTTGGGGTCCAGACAGTCCCAAGTCTTGCTTCTTCCCTGACCTGCTGGCAGTGGCAGCAGCATGCCCTTCTGCAAATTACACAGGCCCTGGAAGCTGTTTTCTCATCCTTAGGTTTTTGGTAAGCTTCAGTATGTACATTGCTGTTGCTTTTTTTTTTTTTTTTTTTTTTTTTTTTTTTAAGATTTTAAGGTTTTATTTATTTATTTGAGAGAGACCAAGAGCAGGAGCCTGGGGTGGGAAGGAGGGAGGAGAGGGAGAGGGAGAAGCAGGCTCCCCACTGAGCAGGGAGCCAAGACTGGGGCTTGATCTGGATCCCAGGATTCTGGGATCTTGACCCAGAGCCGAAGGCAGACGCTTAACTGACGGAGCCACCCAGGTGCCCTTGCTGCTGCTTTTTTTAAATAAATGAGCCCACTAAGTACCAGGTTATTTGCTAGGATCTGAGGCAGTGGTTGGCCTGCAAGATACCCGTCTCTTGATCTTGACTCTCAGCCCTGGCGCTCCATGAGTTCCCCTGCCCAGCACACACTAGCACAGTCTGTCCTGTCCAGATGGTCTTCTCTCCTCCTTGTCCATCTCCCCAGTCTAGTCTTTCATCAGATCCCCTGCACCTTCTCTTTACCCTTGTGCTGATTTGTCACTTCTAGTGGAGATTGGCCCAGTAGCCCGAGGTAGTCCTCTTAACACACAGTTGCCAGCCTCTGGGCCTCTCCCAGAACTGCCAGTGGGATCATCTCCGTCCGCAGGTTTGGTTAGGTCTGACCCCTTTAGAACCCTGTGATGGCATCTCTGGGGTGCTCCTGAGGTTAAAGACTAGAAAGCCTGAGCCTCTCAGCATACCTCCAGGGTGCTACTGTCCTGGGCACTGCCGGGGGACCTGCTGAGGGTCCTGCCCTGCCACCCCCTGCTGGCCTGTGAGATTTCTGCTCAGAGGCCTCGTGTGGGGTTGAAGAGTAGGCTCTGAAGTAGCCAAGAGTTCCACAGTTTCACTTACCTGAACGGGAGCCAGTGCAGTCATGCTCTTGGTAATGCTCCTTTTTCTGTCCTTGGCTGCCGACCCTTCCTTGCCTGCCTCTGTGGGTGATGTGTACCACTCGGGGTCTGTCCACTTGTGGCCAACACTGCCTAGAGGAGGAGCCTGCTAGGATTGCCTGCCCTGTGCCTAGAAGGGTGGGGTGCCCCCTCTTGGTTTGCTACTCTGAATGCTTCTAGCAGGCCAGTGTTTTAGGAGGGACAGAGCAGAGGAGTAGGAAGCCAGAGTAGCACTTGAACTGTGGGGCTATGCCTGTGGTCAGAGGACGTTGGCGTTCCTGATGACCATTTCCGCGGAGGACTGCTGGGCTGGTGGCAGCTCACTTTTTGGTATCCAGAAAAAGTCTTTCTAGAACTTACTGCTGGCCACCAGCTTACTCAGAGCGATGCGGAAGGCCACCACCGTGTGTTTCATCTATAGCTCAGAAAGGGAAAGCACTGTGATGAGAGCGCCGTTGGCCTGGTCAGTAGAAAGGAGCCTTGCTGGTGAGCAGCAGCTCAGACTTACTGTGTAGTCCCAGGACAGGCATTTCTGGAAGGACCACGTCTGTAGTCCTCAAGAAAGGATAAGCAGTTGCCTGTTGCTGTGGGAGGTTGCGTCGCACCAGCCAGAGGCGGTCGGGCATTTGTGTGGTAGCTGCTGGAGCAGCCTGTGCTGTTTGTTCTAGAAACTGTGCTGGTGCCTGGCCTCATGAGCTTGCCAGTCTGCTTTCAGCCTTGAGTGAGGTGAAGAAGCAGCTTCGGAGGAGGACGGGGGTCAGAGCTGGGACCCTCAAAGCCGTGCAGGGCAGGTGCTGCTTGTGGCGCTGCTCTAGTTCTTGCTCCGTGTTCCCGTTAACTCTCAAACTTCTGTTTTGGCAACGGTGTTAAATGTGCTGTCTCTCTGGGCTTCTGACTTAGAGACACGGGCAGGTGTGGACGGGCTCCCGGGCCCTGCGCTTCCCAGCCTCTGGCCCCTGTCACCTTCACAGGCCCTCACCTCCACCCGCCGTGGCCCAGTGACGTGTTGATACTTAGCCCTGGTCAGTCCTGACAGCTTCAGAAACCTCGTCAGCTGAAAGGCAAAGAAAAGTCCCAGGTGAGGAAGGGTGGGAGCTTGGACCCCAAGTGCATTGCCGCACCCTTACTGGTGCCCTGTAGAGCCCCGGGAAGAGCGTAATGGAATGAGGGAAGACCCCCAGCCTCGGCAGGCTCCTGCAGGCCAGGCCCTGAGCAAGCTTCTGTGTGGGCTTTGGCCCTCTGTAGGTTGTCCTCTCTGGCCTGCCTGCAGCGTGTAACCATCATGCAGCATCCTTTCTGCAGGGCCTTCAACAGTGTTTAATTTTTTGAGATCTTCTATTCACTCAGAGAATATTCAGCTCTTCATCTGAAGTTGGTGAGACACGGACCTGTGTTGTTCATAGGGTGGCTAGCCACACCCGCAGAACTCCATGTGTTGTCTTCTCTCTGTTCTGAGAGTCAGAGCCTGGAGGAGTATCCGGGATCCCTCCTCTCCCTCTGTGCGTCCAGCCTGACTTGGCAGTACCCGAAGTTGCACGCATGTGATCCCCCTCCCCCAGCGCGTCCTTGTGGGGACCCAGTGGGAGGGCGCCTGTGAAAGCCCAGCAGGGCACATGGCAGAGTCCAGCATGGTCACTCCTGTTGCCTCGCTCTCAGTCCTATCCCCGCCTTTATGCACCACAGGACATGTGGGAGAGGTTAGTACGAGACCTGCGTCGCAAGGTGCTGTTGGTCCGCACGGGCCTTGTTTTCTCCGTGTTTGTCATCTGTAACCCCCCAGGTATAAGGTTGTGGATGGAAGCTGTGCACACATGTGCCCCTGTCCTGACCATATGAATCAGCTCCTCCTCAAAGGTTCCTCCCACCTTAGTAACAGCATCGTTTGTTCCTGCCCAGTACGCCTGTCACTGCAAAGTGAGATCGAAAAATCCAGTGCGGGATGCGGGCTGTGATGAAGTTGGGAAAGTTTCACCCAGTCACTGATAAGCAAAGACGGACACAGGACTGCCGACACTTGGAGAAGGGGTTGCCGTAGAGGAGGGCAGGACAGACACCCTGGAAAAGGATTGGAAGATGAAACAGGCTGGAGGAGTCCTTGGGGAAGATAGAGACCTCAAATGTTTTTTGCAGAAAATGCTCAGGCTGCAGAAGTCACAGTGGGGTGGAGTGGACCCCATCTTGCTGCTGGGAGCTTGTGAGGGAAGAGCAGTACCCCAGCAATGCCATTTGTTTCTTAGAGATAACACGGTTGTGATCGAGTGCCTTGGAAACTAATTTTTAAGTAAATGTTTTAAAGTATTAATTTTTCCTAATTTTAGGGTTTTTCAAGGTAAAGCCTCAGACCTCCTTTGGGTCACTAGTTAATAAGAAATTTTGGTCCCCATTGTAAATGGAGTCGTGAATGTCCGATGGGAGGAGGTGTCGTGGTTATCCTGGGAAATGAGGACTTTTTGTACGGTGGGTTAGTATTCTTTAGGATCTGTTGGGTTTTTTTTTGTTTGTTTGTTTGTTTGTTTTTAGTCACGGAATGAAAGAGGGCTGTAAAAACACTAGACAAAACAAATAGCAGCCTCCCATGTTGAAGCTGGGAAACGTGGTGTTGCTCCTGCACGGAGTGCAGGCTGACAGGTGAGGGGTCACTGTGTCATGCTTACGGGATCCCGAGGAGCTTGCTGCTGGCCGATGCCCTGGAGAGGCCCCTCGGAACGCTCTGGTCTTCTCCCAAGGCTGCTGAGTGAGTGTGGCACTGGAGTAAAGGCAGATGGATGATCTTGGTGATTGCGACAGTTGCCCAAGGCACGCGTCCCCCGTGCCAGTGTGCGTCCCAGGTAGGGTGGTCAGGGGTGCATCTTCCCACAGTTGGGATTTGCACTGCAAATTAAATGTCTTACTCGAAGACTTCCATGCTGCAATTGTTCTTTGTTGCTGTGGGACAAATGAGCACAAACTTAGCGGCTTAACCCAGTACTCATTTACTGTGTTACGGACTCTGCGTGTCAGAGGTTGGGATGGCTTGGTTGGCTTCCTTCTCAGGCTTTCACCAGGCTGTAGGCAAGGTGTTGGCTGCTGCATTCGTGGTTGGAGCTCCGGCTCCTCTTGCAAACTTACTCCTATTGGCAGAATTCAGTTCCTTGCTGTTGTAGGACTTAGGTCCCCAGTTCCTTGCTAGCTGCCAGCCGGGGGCCTGTCTCAGCTCCATGAAGCCATCTCTGCCTTCCTTGACTTGTGGTCCCTCCATCTTTGCACTGGCAGCAGAACTTTGGATCTGTCTGACCGTGTCTCCGCCAGCTGGAGGAAGCCCTCTGCTTTAAGGCCTCGGGTCATTGGGTGAGGCCCACCCAGGTAATTGTCTCTCTTAAGGGCATGTGATAATACAGCACATTACAGGAGTGGTGATGACTTCGTCTTAGCCGCAGGTTCTGAGGATCAGGGGGTGGAATCTTCTGGAGGCTTCCTGCCATGCCTGGAGGCATGCTCCTAGACCTAACCACCTTAGGTAATGAGTAGGATGTGGTTTTCTTTTCCAGCACTTCTCTCCCTTGACTGGACTCTGGCCCATTGTGATGACTCCAGTATATTGCTGGTCCTGTCCCCTGGCTTGGTCATCATGACTGAACTCAGGCAACCAGAGTGACTCTATCTCAGTGCCTCTCTGTGCCTCTCATGTCATCTAAGAGAAGTGTACGTGAAAGCCATCAGAATGAATACATGAGAACCATGGCAATTGAAAAGCCCTGTTCATGAGGCCCCCTGCATTGGCCAGCTTCAGAAAGCTGTCATTCCTGGGGCGGGGACAGGTGGGGATGCCTGGTGATTCACTCAAGTTGCCCCTGGAATTTAGGTCTCAGTTCATAGCAGTCTGTCTTTGCTTTGCACAAGACCCCGCACCGCTTGTGTGGCAGCCCAAGTTCATGGGAGTGGGGGCCTCCCCCGCCCATGGGCTGTGACCCTCTCTTCAGAGCAAGCTCACTCCCACGCAGTCCTACCCTGGCCCCTTCCTGTGGAGTGACTGCCGCTCTGACACAACTGACCACTGAGCACTGGTCTCCCGCGTCCGCTTGGGGAGGAGGGGCTGTGTCTTCGCCTGCATTCCCAGGGCCACATGGGTGCTACTAGCCACCTCCGAATAAGTGTCTGATGAGTGGGTGAATGAGTGAGTGAAAGGGTCTGACCTCTTAGATGAACTAATGAGGGGCGGCAGGTTAGAATGTTTAAATCAGGTGCTAAAGATAACTTTTGTTGTCTTAGAATTTTTGAAGATTTGATTGCCAACTCTGAAGTTATTTAAATGCAGAATATTAAAGTAAGTTGATTGTAGTTTATCTGCTTATCTTCCCAAAGAGTGTGGTTAGACCAGGTTTATAGCTTGCAATGTGGAACTCAGAAGCAGACAGCTTTCAGAAAATTCTGTATTTGAAAGGCATGACCATTTAGATGTAGCCGGTTTTTCTATGTTATTATGAAATTAATACCTCACCATGGCAAAGTTAGAAAACTGAGGAAAGTATGAAGATACATTGCCCGTCCCTCAGTCATCTGGTCAGCGTCCTGTGATCAGGCGGGGCTGTCCTGAGCTCCGGGGCGGGTGCTCGCGTGCCGGTGGCTGGAGGAGGCGCCGCTCTCTGTCCCAGCACACAGGGTCTCAGCGCAGTTTGTCCATCACCGCACTGACGGGCTGACTCGGTGGGAGTGCGTCTGAGGCTCCCGTTGGCAGGGAATGTCTTTCATTGTCAGCAACATGCCTTTTTATTGTGGGTTTGTGCTCGCTTTAATTCCCAGGTCAGCCGCGCTGTAGAACCATTTAGGCCTCCTGCGGTTTAAGACTGGCGTTAATTTCCTGAGTGATAACATGGGGATGGAGGTGGTTTCTGTCTTTCCATATTTGAGAGAGATTTCAGATGATTGGTGTGTTTCTGGAATCCTGTAGATCAGAAGCAATGGCCAGGATGCAGGAGTGGAAGGGAAATGAAAAATCAAATCCGTTCATTTTGCTTGGAACCATTTGGCTGGTATCTTCCTCCACCATTGGGAGGCAAGCCCGTGGCCTTGAGTTAACTCGGTTCGCCTGCATCCTACCCCCTTCAGCTTCATTCACAGTTCTGGTTTTGACTGGTTTCCTGGTGGGTTCTGACTTCTGAGCCTCAGTTTCCCCACCCGTGGAGCTAGGTCTGCGACATCCTCTGGCAGGACGTGCCAAGTAAAGGAGACTTGGAAGTACGTATGAACTGTGACGTGGAGGCTTGAGAAGGCCACTCCTTTCCTTCCCTTTTCTGCTCTCTTCTCTGAGGAAATTGAAACCAAAAATTAGGTGGGGCTCGTTGCCAACTGGACGGAAGAAGCCTTTTGCTCCGGGTTTGAAAATACAAATTCCCCTCTTAGGCCAGAGCTTTTCTCCAAGAAGGTGCTAAAGCCTGAAGTTCATAGTCTTCAGGGAACCATGCGATGTTGGGGAGACACTTTTCCTTTGAGTCAAGGCATTCTTTTCGGATTTTAAAAATTTAAACAGTGCCTAAGTAGTGTGTTCTGTGGGTTTTAAGTTAAGCATCTTTCCAGAGCTTCACGGGCCACTCTGTTCTGTTGTAGCAGCTGTGTCGCCACGTGCGACTTGTGGAAAGTTGTTTAGGATTTTTGGTTCTGTGCACGTAGTAGGAGTGCATGTTCTTTCTCCAAGCTCTTTGTAGCTTCTTACTTCTGTGAACCGTGAGGAAAGCAAAAGCGAGGGACGGGGCAGTGTGGCACTGGAGCGACTGTCCCATGGCACACGCTGTGAAGATGGGAAGACTCTGGTTTTGTGTGGCCCAGTGCAGTGGCCGCTGGGGCCTTGTGGCCATGGAGCGCTTGACACGTCACTGATGCAAATGTGGCACTGGATTTTAATTGCATTTAATTTTAATGAAAACTTAAATAGCCTTATGTTTGGATGCACCAACCTGGAGTAACTTTAGACTTTTTATTCGAAACACAGTGTTTGATTCAGTAACTGCTGCCTAAATAAATCCAAACTGGAACAACAGCAAAAGCTGTGGTGCTCAGCAGGCCACCACTGGAAAGCTCTAGAAATGGTGTTTCTGAGTTTCTGGCGGATATCCTTTTCAAAGGGCTGCTGTTTCGATAGCACACGAAGCATGGTCTCAGTTCATGGCAGAGTGCAACACGGAACAGCTCGGTACAGCTCCAAGCTTCTAGTCCAGCCTGGAGGTGGTGGTCTGGCCCTTCTGCCTTCTGGGTTGGTGACAGAATCTGGACGGTCTCTTGCCGGCCAACCAGTCTTCTCAGGCACGCAGCGGGGCCCCCCCCCACCCCCGCCGCCTGTGGCTCCCGGGGGGTGGGGGGGTGGGGTGGGGCTCGGCTCTGTGCATGAATTTCCGTGAGTTTTGTGTGTTCTCGGAGCAGGAATGGATGACACCATTCCTCTTCAGCAGACAGAAAACTGAAGCCTAGCCAGGCTGACATCATTCCAGCACTGATGTCAGGGAGCCCCAGACAGTGTTCGTGAAAGAGACCTCTTCAAGATGTGTGGGAGGGGCATTAGCAACTCACCCTGGGAACCCGGCTTCACTGCATTGGTAGAGGGCCATTTCCTTTTTTGTGTTTCTGAATAGAGAGAGCAGATTGAGGGAGAGGGAGAACCAAGGTCCTCCTGTAAGGACTTGCACAGTCAAATGACGAAGTCAGATGACGAAGATGCTGAAGGTGGGCTTGGGTGAGCTTTGTTGGGGAGGGTTTGGGGACCAGAAGCCAGTCCTGCTGCTGTAGTATGCTGAGGTTCCTGCTTTTGCAGACATTCCAGGACTGGCCTGGAGGGAGGTTGTGCTGGAGGGAGCAGGGCTCCTCTCATCTGGATTTTTCTTGCAAATTGCTGTCTAGGAAAAACGGAGCGTTTGATGAGTTGCTATTTTAACTGAGGACTGCTGAAAGCCAAAAGCAGGACCAGTGAGCGTTTGTTGAACGCCTCCTCCCATTTCTTCTTGTCGATAATTCGTTGTAAAGAGGGAGTAAGTTTTAGTAGATGAAGCATCTTTCCCATGTTGCGACCAGAAAATAGGAGAGCTGCAGCCTCCCAGTGGGCGTGCTGGACTGGAAAGCCTGTGCACTTCACCCCTGCCTCCCCAGGAGGGGAACAGATGTGCTCGAATCAGGAGCAAGAAGCAGGAACGTGGTGAACTGGCAGAGATGGGAGCCATAGTGCAATGCAGGAGAGTATTTTGGTTATAGACATCTTCTCTAAATTTAAGCAAACAGATTTTTAAAAATTGAAGGACAACTCTGAAGTGATGGCTGACGTATATAAGAGGATACCTTCCATGGCCTGTGAAATGCAGAGATCCTGAAATATTGTGATAAGTTGTCTCTTGGAAGGAAGCTGATGATGAATCAGTCTAGGGACTTTGTGTCTCCATCAAAGACTGACTCACAAAAGACTGATGTACAGTTCTACGTGCAAGCATGATGTAAACAAGAGCATAGGATGGAGACCAAATTCCAAAGAATGGGAACCCGTGAGAACTGTCACAGGTTAAGGTTTGGAATAAACTGAAGGTCGAAAAATTGTTAAGAGTAAAAATGGCCTTTTAGGTGTGCTTTTGGGGTACGACCATTGGAAGTGAGAAGCTTGAGGATGGGGAAGATGCCCGTTGTTCTTGGGACCTTCCTTTGCAGGTGGGTGCTTCAGCTCTTCCTTTGCTCCCATCAAGTTAGTGGTCTTCAGCACTTGTCACTGTAATAATCATCACTGGCCCTGTCGAGCCCTCACCCCTTCATGCAGTGTTTCTAGCGGCCCTCCCAGGATGGGGGGGGGGCGGCTCAGAGCATAGCAGCCCCCTGGCTCACACACCTGGTAGGTGCAGCACCGGCTTTGGGTCCCAGGCAGTCTGATTCCACAGCACATCTTTTTACTCACTAGACATGCAGAGCAAAGAGGGATTGTTCAAAGAGATATGATAACAGGAAGAAAAGAATTACACTGAATTCCAGTGTGTAGGTCGAGAGACATGATCTCTCAGGTTGCAGAGAGCATCATGAAACACTGCCCAGGCTCTGAACGGTGCAGGCACCCCAAAATGGACATCTTTGTCTTGATCTCCCGAAGAGGAGTCGGAAGTAGTTTACAAAGCAGGCATGAGGCATGGTGCTGTCACCCTGCATTGCAGGAGTGACTTCTTTAAGTGGTCAGTGACCCCACCGCCGTGTTGTGATGCCAACCCTCTCACAGTTCTGTGTGCTGAGCACTTTAGTTAGAGTTAGTGTCTAAGAGTGCTTTCTGCTGACTTTTAAATACTCAGTTTTATTAAGTGGATTTGTGTGTGTGTGTGTGTGTATGTGTGTTTAAAAAAAGAAAGCTTAAAAATCATGAGTCCACCACCCGGAAATAACCAAAGTGCAGTTAGGTGACCTGCCACTGTAGACCTCTCTCATTAAGCCCCTGGAGGATGGACACATGGATTGATCAATGGGATACTTCCATTACAACTCACGTTCTCTTTAAATACAGTTCACTAAATTTTTAATTTTGCTTGAAAGTGAAAGTAACGTGGAACCTCTCAGATGGAAATACTAGTTTTTAGGAGGTATTGCTGAGACCAAGAACATAAAAAAAATGATGGGCGCCTGGGTGGCTCATTTGGGTAAGTGTCTGACTCTTGGTTTTAGCTCAGGTCATGCATGATCTCAGGATCGTGAGATTGAGCCCCACGTCTGGCTCTGCTCTGGGTGTGGAGTCTGCTTGATACTCCCCCTTCAAAAATGATGAAAATGTTAAGTGGCTGAGTGAAAAAAAAAAAAAAAGTAAAAGTTTTAATGAAATCATATCTGTTTGTTTACTGCTTTGTAGGGTAGAGATGTTAGTCCTTGCCGTGGAATGAATTGTGTCCTCCCCCGATTCATTTGTTGAAGCCCCAGACGCCAACGTGATGATACTTGGGGAAGGGGCCCTTGGGAGGTGATTAGGGTTATATGAGGTCAGGAGGGCAGGGTCTCATCCTGGGATTAGTGTCTTAATAAGAAGAGGCAAGATTGCTCACTGGCTCTTGGCCCTGTTGCGGACACAGTGAGAAGGCAGCCGTCTGCAAGCCAGGAAGAGGGCTCTCACCGGAACCTGACCACGCCAGGGCCCTGATCTTGTACTTGAAGCCTCCAGAACTGTGAGAAATAAATGTCTGTTGTTTAAATTGCCCCGTCTGTGGTGTCCTGTTAACAGCGGCCTGAGCAGACTAAAATAGCCCTTTTATATTTCTTTACCTCCTGATTTGCATTATGTTAGTTGTCACCATGAGTTAAGCGTTTGTATTTTGTTCTGTAATTATAATCGCTGCCAGTTATTGAGGCTTTAACCGAGTGCCAGGTCCTATTCTAAGTACCTTGTGTGGATACATTAAATCCTTATGACAGTGCCATGTGGGGGCACCGTTCGCATCCTGCAAGGTCTGGTCGCTGGAAAGCAGCAGGGCCTCTGACCCCAGGCAAGTCTGGGCTCCTGGTGATGCTGCAGTTCTGCCTGGACCCAGGAGACCACAGTTTGCAGTGGATGAGTCTTGGTTTTGTATTTATGTAGACGTCCCCACCAGCGCTCTTCCCGGGACTTCTTCCTGACTTCTTTACTTGGTCCCTGTGTCTGGTGGGCTTCGTGGAAGGTGCGTCCTTGCTGGCAGAGCTCACATGAGCGGCGTCTTCCTGGGCTGTGTGTGCTGGAATGAGCTTTGCAGAGCAGACCGTGCTCCTCTGGCCGAGACCCTGGCCTTGCTCCCTGTGGTCCTGGCCCTGAGCTCGGCAGAGCGCCTGGGGCCGCGGCAGCTCTTGGGCTCCCGCCCCTGTGCTTGTTCACCAGCTCTGCACATGGAAGCCTGTGTCAGTATCTTTTTGTTGTGTGTGTTCAGTCAGGTTTTTAAAGAAAGTTAGTTGGTGCCACGTTCCCTGAGGCCTGCTGTGTGCCTGAACACCTGTCTCGTGGCCTCAGAGCTGCTCCATGTCTCTGGCCGTGAATGTTGTCAGAAATCTCGGGCAAGAGTCGCCTTTCTGAAGCCGCCTTCTCGTCCATGCTTGGCCCTTGGTGCAGCGGCTGGCTCAGCGTGGGCCCCCAGCGTCCGTCCTGCCTGGAGCACAGCTGCTCTTCCACTCACAGAGTGGGCTCTGCCTTTGCTTTAGGGAGACCGTCTCTTCCACGCGACGCTGCCAGGCCTGCCAGGTTCCTCTTCTGGTGGCTGGCAGCGCCTCCGTCCCTCCAGGGAGACCTTTTCCCCTTGGATGACTTGAATCGTTTTCTTTTTCCTCTGTGTTTATCTTGTTGAACTATGTTCTTGTTGCTCCAGCTTGCAGTGTGTGTCCTTACACAGCAGCCCCCTGTGACCCTCGTTCTGAATCCCAATGTTATTGACACGTGCTTATCAAGAATGTAGAACAAGGCCCCGGAGCAGGTTTTTCCCGATCTCAGCTTGTGTGTTCTTTGGTGCTGGGGTTGTTGTTTCAATTAGGTACTGGGTCCCTTTCTCTTCTGTTCCTCTTTGTTTGCTGTGGCCTGTTCATGGGGTTGCTGTCAGGGCAGACCGCACAGGCTGCCTTTCTGCTGATGTGGCATACGTGTGTTCCTGGTGTGCCCTTTCCACCTCACTGAGAAATTTCAGCCCATCTGCAGGCTTGAAAGGCTGGCCGTGTTCTGGGCTAGCCTTTCTGGGACCCAGCAGCCCCGTGGGGAGAGGGGACAGGCTTGGGGCTGTCGGTGGGCACCTTTGTCGGGGCCTAAGTCTTCCTGAAGGACTCTGGCTTTCTCAGGCCTCTTGGGTCCTCTTCTTTCTGGCCACTGGGTTTCTTCTGAAGCCTGGCAGTCTTGTTTGCCCCAAAGTTGGTCCAGGGTTGCTGTGCCCCAGACTCAGGGTGCCCTTATTCTCTAGGCTTTGTGGGCTTTCTCCTGATTCCCGAGGCCTCCCAAGCTCATCCTTGCTGTGGGGGCCTTGGGCTGCTCTTTCTTTTCCTAGGCTGCTGTCCCCCAACCTGTACGTGTCTGGCTGCTGCTTACTCTTCTGTCTGGGCTCCAGTACTGGCTCCTCACCACCCAGCCTGAAGTAGCCTTGGGGATAGCTGTGGACCACCATTTGGAAGTTGCAGAGTGCACTCTGCTTTTTCTGGTTCATTTGGTTATCGTCTCTCCTCACCATGCTGCCCTCGCCCTGCTCCCAGACTCAGAAGGCTCAGCAGCTGGACCACCTACCAGAGGTGCGTGTCTCGCATGAAGAGCTCAGGCAGGGCAGCCCCTCTACTGTCTGCTCACACTGCTCAAAGCACTCCCTGGAGCCTCCCCCTTCCCACCAACCCCCTCCATCCCCATCTGCTTCCTGCAGACCTCTAGAACTTCCACACTCCACCACCACCTCCTTCAGCTGCTCCGTTCCCACCGGCTGCCCGCCTAGCCTTGACCACTCAGTAGGTATCAGATGCCAGACACGGAGAGTCTTACTACCGGTGCTGTTGTCCCAATGGGACAGGTCGTCCAGTGCCCCTGACAGAGGACGCGATGATCACCGAGACTGGAAAAGCAAGCACCTGGGAGAGCCTGTGTCCAGTTCCGTGTGGCCCGCAGACATGCACACAGTGTGGGCACTCATCACCTGCCCAAAGCCAGCGCCTCACAAGAGCCAGGGCCATCCCACACACTAGTGCATTAACAGATCTGGAAAGTCTACTGTCATGAAGCTGTCTCACTTTGCCGTATCCAGTATGTGTATATGTAAAGTTCAATTTACACCGCTGGAAGAGTAAAAACTAATACAGCTTTTAACTATCATGCATTTGCTTTTCATGTGTGCATGTCTGCGGGCCACACGGAACTGGACACAGGCTCTCCCAGGTGCTTGCTTTTCCAGTCTCGGTGATCATCGCGTCCTCTGTTGGCACTGGACGACCTGTCCCATTGGGACAACAGCACCGGTAGTAAGACTCTCCGTGTCTGGCATCTGATACCTACTGAGTGGTCAAGGCTAGGCGGGCAGCCGGTGGGAACGGAGCAGCTGAAGGAGGTGGTGGTGGAGTGTGGAAGTTCTAGAGGTCTGCAGGAAGCAGATGGGGATGGAGGGGGTTGGTGGGAAGGGGGAGGCTCCAGGGAGTGCTTTGAGCAGTGTGAGCAGACAGTAGAGGTGCTGCCCTGCCTGAGCTCCTCATGCGAGACACGCTCCTCTGGCAGGTGGTCCAGCTGCTGAGCCTTCTGTAAGAAGGGTGATGATGGTGCTTACCAGGATCTTGCTCAGTGACGTGCGTCCTGCAGTGGCTGGACAGAGCCAGCGGGTGGTAAATGTCAGCTAAGAAGAAGAATATTGATATGATACACTCACCAATGAATTGTGGGCTTTTTTTCTGTTGAGTCTAAATGTAGCCTCAGAATTTTACTCAGCACAGCCCTTCAGCAGCAGGGCCTGTGATGAGAGCAGGCACCGTAGAGAAGGCCTGTTCGCTGTACCTGGTGTGGTGTGGCCAGAGAGAGTTGGGGTACTTGAGAGAACACCCCCTTCCTCAGACAAGTCTCCTCTGGGCTCGTTCTTCCACATCTGCAGAGGATTTTCTGGGATTGTGGGGTAGTGTTTCTAGGAACCTGTCTGGTGGGGGGAGCATATGCCGTAGCCCGGAGTCACTTCCTGAGCCAGTGGCGTGGGTGGCACTAGAGCCAGAACTTCAGGGCTGAAGGGGCCTATAGCCAGCTGGACCTCGATGCTGAGCCGCCATTGGGCCCCCCCGGGCCTCCACGTCGCCAGCTGGCTCACTCGTGGGCTGGGGTGAAGCCAGAAGAAAACGCCCCTCCCTGCTGCTGTGCCCCTAACGTAGAGGCAGGAGAGCAGAGACTTCACACGAGCACAGAGCCATCTGCCCTGTAACCTTTGGAGGTGAAGTTAGTGTCAATTAACGAAGCTGAAGTGATGCTTTTTTCCGGGGGGGGGGGCGGGTTATGATTATCAAAGCAGTAGCGTACTTATTGAAGAGATTTGTGAAAATACAGAGGAGAAATTACCCATAATTGTTCTGCTGACATTTGAGTGTATTTCTTTCTGTGGTTTTAATGCTACCCTAACTAAATAGCACAGGTGTCATCTCGTATTTAAGTCTAATTCAAGATAAGTGGTTCCTCTGGTCATTGAAAAGCTCTTTTAAACAATTTAAAAATATATGGATATACGTGATTCTCTAAATAGAGTTCTATTTACAACTTTCCACTCTTTATAAAGGGACCCACAGTGAGTTTCTGCACATGTTTCTGTAAGTCGGGTCACCTGAGTGTGGCTTCCCAGCTTTGTGGCTAAACACCCAAGTTCCAGAGCTACGACGGCTCTGAGTCTTGGCTGTGTGTTTCTGGTGGTTACCGCCTGCCTGATGAATACTTAGTTTTCTCATCTGTGAAATGGAGACAGTAGTATTTGCTTTGAAGACTGCTCTAATGAAAATGCTGGTAATGTGGGTGGTACTGTGTGGCATTCCAGAACATTAATGTTTTCAGATCTTACAAGTCTTTCTCACAAGATTACCCCAGTTCACCTTCCCATCGAGCGTAGGGATCTCTGGAAAGATGACAGGACTTACAGCTGTTTTCATTTCAAAAATGGTGCAGCTACTTGAGCTAGCACACAATGTTCTGGACCCTGGCTTTTCGATGTAGCCATGTGGTTCCCTCTGAGCACCCTACAGGTGGCTGCAGTGGTTGGTAATTGTGCTGTGGCTGCCATGCATGGCTTGGTGGCAGGTGGCCTGAGCCAGCCCAGGAGAAAGCCAGCACAGTGAGGTGCCTTCTTGGCCCCTCCTTGCCCCCCAAGCAGCTCTCCTGGCTGTGAGCTCATCCACAGGCTTGAAGGTCCTGGACTGCATTGTAGGCTCTCTAGGACACCAGTGTCAGGAGACTGAGTCCTTTGGTCATTTCTGCCCCATGATGGGTTGTGCTAAGCAAGCGGTTTTTCTCCAGCTGGTCCCTGCAGCATGGGGTGATTTTGGGGGTTATAATGCAAAGTGTTTCTGAGTAGTACTAACCCCATCACTGGACTATTGACTCAGGTTGTGAAATGCTGGGTTAGCTTCATTCTGGTCTGTAGGAAGCTCCCAGGTGTTTCACTGGAGTTTCTCTAGAAGCCATGTCTGAACGTCCTTTCTTTTCTAACGGTAGATTCAGAAGAAGTGCATTAAATTAAGAACGTTTCTCATGGGTTAATTATAAGCTGCTGGTATTTGAGTTCTTGCTTTCTGTCCTGAGGAGAAGAGAAGACTGCTGTGGTTCTCTGGCTTCTGAGTGGCCCCAGGGCCTTTTCTTGCACTTGCAGCATGCTTGGGTTTGCTTCGCTAAGGCGGAAGAGTGTCATTTCCTTTGTTGGCCTTCAGTTTGGGTTCTGAAACTCCCTCAAACATCTGCCTGCACCAGGAGTCAAAGTGACCGATCCTAGGAGGGGTCTTGGAGGGAAGGGAATGGAGAGCTCACTTTTACTGGGAGCTGAATGTGCATAGACCAGAGTTACAGTAGCATTGATGATTCCAAACTGTAGAGCCCTTCTGACCTGGCTGTTTTGTGAACGCTTAGATGATTTAAGCTTCTAAAGTCCAGGTTGGCCTTGGCCTGCCCCACAGCAACTGTGCCCTCCCAGCCCACCCTGCCTAATCCTCCCCCAGGGAGGTATCCTCCTCTTCCTATCTGTTGCTCTCAGCCTCCTCCCCTTGTAGCCCCTTCTCCTAAGGGCCTCACTCTTCCCGTTAACATGTTAAAAGCTCTTGCAAGGGTAGCTTTGTTCAAAGCCTTCAAAGCCTGGCGGGGCAGCTGCCACTTTAACAACCTAAGTAAGGGAACATTCTGGAAACACACTGGGTTCTAATTTGTAGTTTCAGTTGTTTTCCTTTGATTTTTGAGCTTTTATTTTAAAGACTTTTGAAGGTCTTCCTCAAGGTGTTCTAAGCAATTGGTGCAGGTATTAATTTCCTTGTAACAATTAAAAATGATTTATAATTAATTCATTAACTGTATCAATACATGGGTAATTTAAAGAGGCTTGTTCACACCTGAAAATAAAATATTCAGCCATTCCTGCATGGATGTCTGCACTTGCCATGGGCTCAGCAGCCCGTTCTTTCTAGTTAGGGTCTGAGTCTGCACCTGCCTCTTCACAGTCTGTGCGGCAGGGTGGGGCCTGAGTCCTTCATCCCACTTCGTGTCCATTAGCGCAAGCTTTAAAGTCCATACCACTCCAGTGGTTAACTCCAAATGGTTTCACTAAGGCATTGTTTTGGGCAAAAATTTAGACCGTGACTGTTGTGGAGCCAAGGGGAAGGAGCTTCAATTTCTGAGAAACCACTGGCTTTTTAAGGCTTTTGAAAGGTTTTAAGAAGAGTTGGTGGGGAGGGGAGATGGAATAATTTAACAGTGGAAGATAGTTTTTAGTATTTTCTATTGCGTTTTCCATTGTAATGGAAAGCTTGATTTTCCCCTAGTATTTGGAGTTGACCAGGTTTGTGGGGGAATGTTATGGGTCAGCTGGGACCTTGGCTAACAGTACGGACGGGGACCGTGGGGACAGGGGACCTGGGAACTAGTGGTTAGGGTTTAAGGTCTCAGGGAGCTGAGAAAGTCCAACGTGGTGGGTGACCCCTTAGAGCACAGGTCGTATTTAGAGGTTCAGGTGCTAAAAGCTGGAGGCCGTGTTGGAGGCCGAGCACGTGGTCATCTGCCTTCCCTGTTTCCCTAAGAAAACGATGCATAAAATCTGCCCTGACCATTGCTTTCCTTAGAAGAAACAATGGGGTTTAAAATCTAGGGAGGTGAACTCACCTGTGCTGCTCTCCTCACAGGCCAGCATCCTTCACTGTCAGGCGTGTTTCCTTTGCCCCCTTTCTTCCCACGCTGTTTTATTTAAAATACACTTCGTGGTCTTCACTTTGGGCCTGTTTCTTTGTGTCCTTTACCTGCTGCAGCGTGTCCACCTGTCCTCGGTGGGTACAGAGAAGTCACCTTTGGGCCACTTGCAGATAGTGCTGGGGCTGAGATAGGGGTAGGGGGCTGGCTCTGCCTGGGGCTGGGCACCCAAATCCCCCCAGTGAGGGAGGTGCTCACCTGTAGTATCTGCAGAACCAGCCCCCCTTCCCTGGCTCTGATTCAGAGTTAGACAAAGTTGAGAACCGTGGAACCCCACCAGCTCAGGCTCTAAAACCAGAAATCCTCCTGCGGTGGCTCATCTGTGTTCATCAGTAGCTCTGTTAGCTGTGAAATCAGGTAGTTTGGTTTGCTGACTGAATAACACATCTGTCACCTTCTAAAATAGCCCATGGAGTTGGGTTTCATAAATACTTACAGCAACCGTATACCAGGTGCTCATAAGATAGACACTAAAATGTTGCTGACCTTCATCATTTGGTACTAAAAGCAGAAATTAATTTGGGGAATGTACTAAAAATTGAGCAGTCATTACCTTTTGAATGGGGTTGGACTCTCGTAAGAGAGCAGTTGTAGATGAGAAACGTCTTTTTCATTTATCACAGAACTTTATTTTCTAATATTCTAGTATTTAGTGTAAAAGTATACTGGAAAATAATGCTTCAGAAGTCCAGTACTTTCATGATTAAAACTGAAATTTATGGCAAACTGGTCTCACCATTTCCATCTCAGAATACCCAGAAAATGAATCATTGAGGGCTCGCCCCGCTGTGGTGTGTCAGTGTGAGATTCCTCCAGATGGAATCTCAGAGTTGCACCTGAACCGTACCGGCCGTCGTCGTGCTGGAGTGTCCGCATTCCGCTTCTCAGAGACGGGCCGTCGGAGTTGGGCCCGGTCTGCTCCCCCCCGGCTCTCAGCCCTCCTCTCGCACACAGGGCAGCAGACCTCCTTTCCCGTCGCACGTGCCCAAGTTGGTGACCTGCTTCCGAAGAGGCTGAAGGGCCACCACGAAGCAGCGGAAGCGCCTCTGTCTCCCGGCCCCGGGCGGTGTGCGCGCTTGGCTTCTTGCCTTAGCAGGAGGGTTGCACCAGGCAGAGGTTCCTCACTTGATTCACGGCTCTGCGGCTGGAGAGCGGCAGAGTGGGTCTCACACTGCCTGGGTCCTGGCTCTCTTCTCTTGTTGCCTCCCCAAGATGCCGTGCGGTCAACTTCTAATCTTGTATTTTGTTGAATCTGAGGTGGCATCACATGCAGAAAGTTGAACCATTTGAAATTGTCGGTTTTGTGGGTCAGAAATAAAAACTTTGTGTAGACAACTTCCTGTAGAGCTCAACTGACCTAAAAAGATGCACGATTGTGAAATGTACCATGACGGAGGAAAAACGTTTAATTTTGAACTGATCTGATGCCCAGCCATTGATTGAAAATTGCATTCCAGTTTCAGACACGTCAGTGCCTTCTAGTGAAGATGGAAGAATAGTCTTTGCTCAATTCCATAATTACATCAGTTTCTTTGGAAAATGCCCCAATCAGGCACCATTGTTACCAACCTCTTGTTAAGCCATTAAAGTGTAGATTTGTAAATGTAGCAGTAAGTATGTGTTTAAATTACATCAAGAATTACAATGTTAGGCTTTGACAGACATGGCTTTTTTTTGTCCGCATTTAGCCCCAGGATTTTAGAGGAAGTTTGGGAAAGAGTTCCAAGACCTATTGGAAGGTGTCTTGTTTGTTTTTAATAGAGGTGTAGTTGTCATACCCTGTCACCTTGCTTCCAGGCGTGGGACACTGATGGAGCAGTTCCGTTCATCATGCAGCGCTCCCCACAGATGAGTGTAGCACCACCTTTCCCTGCACATGGACCGCATTCCCCATGTTGTACTTGTCATCTCCTGTGACTTATTTTATAATTGGAAGTTTGTATCTTTTAATGCCCCTCGCTTATTTCCTCAGTCCCCTACCCCCTGCCCCTTTGGGCAGCCGTGGTTCTTCCCTGTATTTATGAGTCCGTTTCTGGGCTTTGTTGTTTGCTTGTTCTGTAAATTCTACATGTAAGTGAAATTGTATTTTATTTGTCTTTGTCTGACTTCACTTTGCATAACACCCTTTAGGGCCAACCATGTGGTTACAGATGGCAAGATTTCATTTTTTGCTGTGGTTGAGTAAGACTCCATTGTGTAAGTTTGCCACATCCTTATCCATTCATCCATCAGTGGACACTTGGGTTATTTCCATATACTGACTGTACAGATGGCCATCAGACACATGAAAAGATGCCCAGCATCAGTCATCGTCAGGGAAAAGCAAATCAAAACCACGATGAGCTAGGACCTCATGCCTGTCAGAATGGCTAGTATCAAAAAGACAAGATTAACAGGTGTTGGCGAGGATGTGCAGAAAAAACCCTTCTGCACTTTCGGTGGGAAGGTGAATTGGTGTAGCCACTGAAATACAGTATGGAGGTTCCTCAGAAAATTAAATACAGAACTACGATATCATCCAGTAATTTTACTGGGTATTTACCCAAAGCAAATGAAAACAGTACTTTGAAAAGATAGGTGCACCCCTGTGTTTATTGCAGCATTGTTTGCAATAGTGTGTGTGTGTGTTTTTTTTTTTTTTAAAGATTTTATTTATTTATTTGACAGAGATAGAGACAGCCAGCAAGAGAGGGAACACAAGCCAGGGGGAGTGGGAGAGGAAGAAGCAGGCTCATAGCGGAGGAGCCTGATGTGGGGCTCGATCCCATAACGCCGGGATCACGCCCTGAGCCGAAGGCAGACGCTTAACCGCTGTGCCACCCAGGCGCCCCGCAATAGTGTGTTTTTAATCCACTTGGCCTCCTGTTGGGAGGGTGTGCGGATGGTGGAGCCCCACAAGTGAGCCTATCTGCAGGGGAGCCGCTTCTGTTACTGTGGGCTGCCAGGCCTGCCAGGATGAGACAAGGGAGGACCTGGGGGAGAAGACGGAGCCCGCGCGTCCAGTTCTGGAGAAGCTCAAGGAGTGTGCTCTCATGGGGCTGCCCTGTCTGCTTCCCGTTAGGTTTTGCCTGTCTCAGGGAAGTTGAGGGAGAAGCAGCCAGAGCTGCCTGAGATGGGCCACTAAGTCACATAGGGCTATTTAGGTTTAAATTAAGTCAGATTAAAAATCCACATCCTCAGTTGCAGTAGCCTGGCTCAGGTGCTCAGTGGCCCCATGCAGAGCACGTCCATCCCCACAGCAAACTGTGTCGGCTGCACCCTGCCGGAGAGCACATGGCTCTCCTGTCCCCTCCCTGTGGCTGACTGGCTACCTGTGTGCTCTGAAGCTGTCTGTGCCCAGGGCCTGTTCGTGAACCCGGACCCACGCAAGCCAGCTTTGCTCTGAGAGCACACCGCCTTGGGTGAGGCGGATGGGAAGAGGCGTCAGGGGTTTGGAAGCCTAACTCGATCTTCTCCTTCGTTTTGTTTTTTTTTTTTAAGATTTTGTTTTATTTATTCGACAGAGACAGCCAGCGAGAGAGGGAACACAAGCAGGGGGAGTGGGAGAGGAAGAAGCAGGCTCCCAGCACAGGAGCCTGATGTGAGGCTCGATCCCAAAACGCTGGGATCACGCCCTGAGCCAAAGGCAGACGCTTAATGACTGCGCCACCCAGGCGCCCCTGGTTTTTTTTTTTTTAAGATTTTGTTTTATTTATTCGACAGAGACAGCCAGCGAGAGAGGGAACACAAGCAGGAGGAGTGGGAGAGGAAGAAGCAGGCTCATAGCAGAGGAGCCTGATGTGAGGCTCGATCCCAAAACGCTGGGATCATGCCCTGAGCCAAAGGCAGACGCTTAACCGCTGTGCCACCCAGGTGCCCCTGGTTTTTTTTTTTTTTAAGGAATCTATATTCGCCATTAAAATGAGAAAATGCACATCAGCAAAAACAATATAAAAAACACAGTCTTGTCATCTAAAATGCAGTTGATTTTTTCCTGGTAATTTTTAAAATTTATATGATGAGCACATTCTTGTAAAAAAACCCAAAAAATCCTCAAGCAGTATAGAAGTAACTGGAGTAGAAAGTGGAGTATTCTCATGCCAGCCCATCCTGCCCTCCCGGGTGGGAAACGCTGTGGGTGTTGGCATGTGGCCTTTTAGATCTTTCCATGTATTTGGTGAATATATGCGCCAGACAATCATATGGAAGTGGGGCCGTGTCTTTATTTGTCTCTGCTGCTGCCGGCTGTCGTAGGGATCTTTCCTTATCAGCGCATACACATCCTCCTTGTTTTTAATGAGTGGACAATGTCTCGCGTGGGACCATGTCTTACGGCCAGAGGTTCTGCAGTGAGCACGCGCTGCGGATTCCTGTGCGTGTTTCACGGTCTCCTATCACAGGTTCCTGGAATTGATAAATTGTCAGCTGACCCCAGAGTAGGCCAGGGCTTGGTCTTTGTGAGAGCCTTAATTTGTCATATTTTTGCCATGTGCGCTTGTCATGTGCTTTTTGATTTGTTTACACTCAGCGTGCTTTGGATAAAGTTCTTCAGTCTTTGTGTTGTGGTTGTCATTTTAGTTTGGAGTCTGGAAAAGCCTCCTCCAAGTCCAAAATAGTGGATGGTTCCCTGTGGGTTTTTTCTTCTTTGACTTTTTTTTTTACCCGAAAAATTCAACTCTGCACCTGTATTATGTTTTCAAGCGTAGAACAAGGTAGGAGTCTTAACACCATTGTCTTTAGTTTCCTGTATCAGGATTTGGTTTGGCTACAGAAAACAGAAGTAATGGAACGTTGGTGGTCCAGTCTACATCATGGGCTTTTATCCCTCTGTGTTGCCTACCTTCCTTGCTCCACACTGGGGGCCTTTCTCGGGGTCGTGTGGGCCTTTCTTCCCTTAAGAAACCTTCTGAGGAAGTGTGTTGCCAGCCCCCACCAGGGCTCCCTGGCCACCTGAGGCTGTGGGAGGGGCCCGTCAGCATCCTGGTAGACAGCCGGCTTCTGCCACATGAGGCGGTGTCCCAGAGCCTCTCGTTAAATAATCACAGTTTCCTGCTGGTTTTGAGATGCCACCTCTGTGATCTATTGTAGAGGAGATTTTTCTATGATGGTCACAACATAGGAAATTTCATGGTAGGTTCGGAGACCAACTGCTGGTGGGCTGACATTGAGATCTATGAGGCAGCAACTAACTGTGGAGAAGGAGACTTCCGTGTGGTTTTATGTAGATCTCTTGTCCGCTGTGAAATGCCTTTGAGGTTTTGATATGTGAGAAGAGTGAGCATCCTCGTGTTTGTTTCTGAGCAGTAATGATCATGTGGACGTAAATGATTATGGACATAACTGTGAACGTCTTTGGAGAATTGAACACGTGGGTATATTCAGGATCGGAAGTCGTAGACTCATAAAATGACCTAGGTTGTAGCTGATGCCTGCAGTTGGGCATGTGGTTGATAGCACTTAATTATGAAAGTATGTTGTCAGAAACATACAATGTAGCTTCTTCAAATGATGAGAACTACACATAGCATTAATATTGAGTAAAGTCATGCAAACTGTTTAGCTCTGTTTGGGATGTGAAGTTGGGATGTATTTTATGGGAATGTAGATCTTAAATGACAGGCTCATAAGTGAAATATTTAACCAAAACGTATTCATGCATTCACATTGGCCAGATGCTGGCCATGAGCAAGCACTGCTCTGGTGCTGGGATCAGGCAGTGAGCCGTGAGCCCCGCACCAGGCTTGGGAAGGGCTCGGAGAAGAGTGAGGGAGGGGCAGGGGTGCTGCAGGGGTGCTGCCTTCCCTGTCCAGTGTGGGTTCTTCCCGGGGTGGTCAGGGTGGTCTCCTCCCTGCTCAAGTCCCCTGCCCCTCACTAGTCCTTGGTGCTTCCGCACTTGTTGGAGGGTTCCATGAGGAGCCCACTAAGTAGGAGCAGGCAGCCGAGGGGGCTCCTGGAGATTGCCCAGATAGCATGACGGTTAGACCTTCCTGTGTCTTTCTGGGCCAATGGTGCCCTCACACCCCAGAGCGCCATGGCCTTGGGGCAGCTCCAGAAGTCACCCAGTGCCTCACCGAACCATGCTAGCCTTGAGGAAGGGCTAGCGGGGGCTTCTCGTCCAGCCAGTTGGCCGGAAGTACCCCTTCTGGTCCCAGAAGGCAAAAGCAAAAATATTCTTCCTGTCTAATATTTGTTACAGCAGGTCACTTTTAGGCCCGGTTGAATACGCATTTCAGATAGGTGTGTTGTTAGTGTATCTTACTGGTGCAATGGGACACTTGAAATCAGGAGGCCTGTGTGTTGCGCTTGGTATTACTTCCTGCTCTGG
The DNA here is from genome assembly GCF_002007445.2 of Ailuropoda melanoleuca. Taxonomy (NCBI): domain Eukaryota; kingdom Metazoa; phylum Chordata; class Mammalia; order Carnivora; family Ursidae; genus Ailuropoda; species Ailuropoda melanoleuca. The sequence goes on along the minus strand of NC_048220.1, from coordinate 142,527,427 downwards.
GAGCGTGGGCACACCTTGACCTCATTGTACATCTCTCCTGAAATACGGGCGGGGGAGAAATGCTCGGCAGCCCCTTCTTATGTCACAAGCAGGTCAACAGACGTCAGATAAAACTGACACTGTGTCACACTGATCGGATTGTGTCTGTGTAGACTGGCAGCAAGGGTTCCCTTTATGCTCCTTCCTTCCCTGGTGCATTGAGGGTCACTGAGGGCAGGAGTCCTGGGAAGCTGGGGTGGAGGCAGTTTTATGTTGTTACTTCAGATGCACGCAGCCTGAAAGAGAGTTGATGGTACATTCTGCTCTGCAGGTGACAGTTGGGCAAATCAGTATGCCCTGTGTACAAGATGTTTTAACGTATTAAATTTGTGGGGTACGGATAGAATTTTAGCATGCTAGCTTTGGTATTCTTCGATGACTTTGGGCCTATATTGTTTAATTAATTAGGCCTGTATCTTTGTTATTCTGCCTCAATTTTATACTTCTGTTATCAGAACAGTACTAAGAGTTGTAGGAGAGCATGCGCTCCTTGTGCTTCCCATGGACCTATTTCTCACCTATGTTCAGCGCCACAGCCTCTTCTCCAGAAGAGCTCCGTGCTGCCTTCCAGACAGTTCTCCACCGTGGCAGTGACTGACACAGGAGACCCCCCAAGATGTTCTTGCCTACAGGGAGGGTCGTCTGTGGCTCTTCCCTGGTGTGAGCACTGACCTGCTAACCTGATGTATTGAGTCCTGTTAACAATGTGGCCAGTCGATGGCAAATTTTAGGTAACATCTCAAACTTAAACAGGCGTGCTGAGCTGCTCGCAGGGCCATGATTTGATGCCTTACGGTGCTGTTGGTGCTTAATAACTGTTGAAGTGATAGAACGCTTACTCCCCAAACCTTGGAGTTTGGTAGATACTTTGGAAAAATTGCTGGATTTTAATGTTGTATTACTTATATATTAAAAACTGGACTCGTGGCTGGCTCAGTCACCATCATGAGATTGTCTTTTCTGGATTTTCTAAAAAATTAAACACAATAAACTTTAAGTTCCAGTGATAGCCTCATTGCTATTACAGATGTACTGAGAACAAGGGTGTTGAGGACTGATGTCCTCCTCGAGTCCCGTGCGTGCTTGTAGTAGCCTCCAGGTGCCTTCAGACCTGCTGTGTAGTGTTCGGAATGGTTGCTGCTGGCGGATTTGGGGGTGTGAGGCAGCACTTCAGGCGAGACCATGGAAGGCAGCCTTTAGAGAAGGGCTTAAGAATACGTGAGGTGGTAGGATGGATGCCCCTTGCCTTTGTCACCAGACACTAGTCGGTCCTGTTGAGAAGTATTCTCTTCTGGTATGTGGACTATTTTGCTAGCTATTGAGCTAACGTAATTATTATTGAGCAGATTTTATTTTGTCTTCTCTTTGCTTTATTAATCAAACTTAGAGTGGAAGCAGGTGAATTTGATTTCTTTTAATTCCCAGGATTAGATTACTTGCCCCCTAGAATTCATCCTTCAGACTGACCGAGGATGACAGTCTTTCCGTCCCACAAAAGGAGTCTTCAGGGTAGATCCTTGGCCCTGAACGTGAGCTCCACAAGCCCTGGCCTGCGGCAGGACGGGCTTTTGCGCCCAGGGCCGGCGGACAGCGCAAGGGGGGCCCCTGAGGCAGAGGAGCGAGGTGGCTCTCGGAGCTCCGTCTTCTGCAGGAAATGCTACAGGTGGATTTCTGGCAGGAAGAGAGAGGGCCGGACACACTTGCGCTGCACCCGCACTGGCCCGGGGCCCTCCTGGGTGGCTGGCGCCTTCAGGAGAGGATAGCTGAGTGGTGGCCCGGGCGGGGGCGGGGGTTCGGCGGCCTGCAGGGCCTTCCCGTCTTGGGGTCTGCGCAGGGGACCGGGAGGCCTCCAGGGAGGGGCTTCCTAGCGCGGGCCCCCGCAGTGACTGTCGCGCACGGGGCTCTCAGCGCCCGAAGCGTCCATCCCCGCCCGCACGATGGGCTGGCGGTGCCACTGCAGCGGGCTGTGATGTCGTCTGCCGCGGGGCTTCCCTCTTACCCCGCGCTCGCCGCTCGCGGAGGACGGGGGAGCCGTCGCCGTGTTCGCGCTGTTCGCGCCCCGCAGCGCGCGTGCTCGGCTGTAGCAGTAACTCCACTGTGTTTTCTCTTTTGTCCGCCAGACTTCATGAGGAAATCATTGACTTTTATAACTTCATGTCCCCTTGTCCTGAAGAAGCAGCCATGAGACGGGAGGTGGTGAAGCGGATCGAAACCGTGGTTAAAGACCTTTGGCCAGCGGCTGACGTGGGTTCACTCTTTACTGTACTTGTGTCACACCAGGGACAGTGAGTGCCGGGGTTCTAGGGTGTCCCCGGCCCTTGTGGGACCGAGGCAGGGCTTCCTCAGGCGGGCCCCGGGATGGCGGCGGGACGGCACCTGGGAGTTTGTGAGACCTGCCCATTCTCAGGCCCTGCGCCGAACTTTCCCGATCAGCCCCGGGGTGGGGGGCCTGTGACCCCTGCTTCACATGCCTTCCCGGTGAGCGTGGGGACCATGGGACAAAGGAAATTTGTTTCTGGAGTACTGAGATTATTGTTCTTTTTTTAAACTCGCCTTGAGGTTAGGAATTCTACCCCTTGCCCTTGCTACACAATGCATAGCATATGTTCCTTTTTGTAGACCTGGAAAGAACGTTGTCACTTAGCACTTTTACCTTGCGTGAGTGTGTGTTCCTTGAGATGGGGGCCATGGTCCTTTGGGGTGCTTGGCACAGGCAGTGACATATGTCCTGTGACCAAGTTGATGATGGCCCAGGGTGCCTGTCTTAATCAGTCAACCTTCCCCTACTGGTGATGGTGACTGGAGACCACCCAGTGATGGATGGATGAGAGCTGGGCTGGTGAGGGCATGCGTGCTCGCAGAGGCCAGGGGCCACCCCTCAATTCCCTTTCTATTCTGTGATGACATTCCACATTTTTTTTGTTTTTTGTTTTTTATTTTTTGTTTTGTTAGTCACCATACAGTACATCCTTAGTTTTTGATGTAATGTTCCATGATTCATTGTTTGCATATAACACCCAGTGCTCCATGCAATATGTGCCCTCCTTACTACCCTTCACCAGCCTATCCCAGTCCCCCACCCCCTTCCTCTCTGAAACATTCCACATTTGTGTTTTTAAACTTGAGTGTCCTGGGGCAAAGCCCCACCTCAGCCTTAGCTACAGGTTTGAAAATTTGTCAGCTTTGAGCAGTTGTGGGAAAGGCCAATAATTGTTTCATCTCTTAATTCAGGTTTTTAAACATTCCTTTTTGGGGTAGGTCTTTAACGTAAAGGTTAAGAGGATTTTGTTTGATGGTACTTTGCTGCACCCCCAGCCCCCACCCCGTGTCCCAGCTCGCAGGGCAGGTCTGTTTTGCCCAGAGTAGGAGTGCGGCCCTTCAGTGAGCAGCGGGGGAAGGCTGACTGCTTTAATTGTCCCGTGTTGTGAGACTGCCGCTCTTCTCTTTCAGGTACAGATATTTGGCAGCTTTAGTACAGGCCTCTATCTCCCAACCAGGTGAGTACCAGATCCATACCACTCGGGTTAGTGCTGACGTCTGTTTACTCGGGTGGGCGGAGTCTGCGTGCATGTTAAGGGCTGTAAGTAGGTTTCTCAGGCTAGAAATGTAAGCTAGAGGAAAAGACTGGAGTACAGAGGAAAAATGGCAGGAAACAAAATTTAATTTAGGGTCACGATAATTGGTTGTATTTTTCTTCTTGCACTTCATTTGGTGTGTTACAAAAACGCTGGACACCAGAAGTGTAAAGACCAGCGGGAGGGTAATGGGAAGAAAATGTAGTGGAAAATATTCTGAAAGTTTTGGATTTTTTTTTTTTGAAAATTGATCTTCTGTTTTAATGAAGATTCAAGCAAAATTCTATTTAAGCAGTATTTTGTAAGTATTTTGTATTTTTTAATTGAAAAACATCCAACCAGTTTATATCCTAAAATTGTTCTTCAGTGTTTCCTCATCAAGAACTAACTCAATATCCAGATCAGTTTTATGTGCATCGCTTCCTTAACTTACTCTCTCCATGCGCTTGGGTGCCTAGGCGGTTAAGTGTCTGCCTTTGGCCCAGGTCATGATCCCCAAATCCTGGGATTGAGCCCCACGTAAGGCTTCCTGCTGAGCAGGGAGCCTGCTTCTCCCTCTGCCCCCTGTTCATGCTCTCTCTCTCGCCATTTCTCTCTCTCAAATAAATAAAAAATAAATAAAATCTTAAAAAAAAAAAAGAGCTTACTCTCTCCTAACCCACTGTTAACATTTAGACACTGAAGAGGCTGTCATCTCAGGATTTGGGGTTGGCTTTGGGAGGGCCAGTAGGAACTGACCAGATTCCAGGTGCCCAGGAAGCCCAGGTCAGCAAGAGCGATGCAGTGTCAACCGCACAGGAGGAAGAGCTGGGAAGCTTCAGAGGGGCAGGCGTTTTCATTTCCACCTCCTCGATTCCCTGGGGATGCTGGGAAACTCGGCCCCTTGGCTCTCCATCCTTGTGTTAGAGCAGTTCATAAAGTGCGTCAGAGGGATGTGCTTCCTGGGGCGGGGGGGCTGGAAGGAGGTGGGCGTGTGCACGCTGTGGCACCGGTCCACCCCAGATGCGTGTGTTCCTGGAGAGTGACGTGAGCCAGGGCTTCACACTCACTTACTCTTCTGTCCAGTGACATCGACTTGGTGGTCTTTGGAAAGTGGGAGCGCCCGCCTCTGCAGCTGTTGGAGCAAGCTCTGCGGAAGCACAATGTGGCCGAGCCGTGCTCCATCAAAGTCCTTGACAAAGCGACAGTAAGTGTGGGGCCCGGCCTGCAGCCCGGAGGCTTTCACACACCTGCCGGGCCGTTGAGATTCACCTGCGTCTTTAGCTTATCTTGACAGCAGACACGGCTTACATTTTGGAAGACTTCCTTTCCTGATAGGAATGTACTTGTGTTTATTTAGAGTATTAGGATTACCAGCCGAGAACATATTTCAGGACGATCCGAACTACTACAGGTTGTGAGAGCATCGCACTGCCCTTGGCACTAAAATACGTGGTCGGTTAACTTTTGTGAGGACATGTAGGAGAAGGACGCGTGCAGGTGCTGCCTGTTTGCGCACACGGAGTTGGATGACGAAAGCGTTCCATCTGCACAGAAAGTGATTACTGTTTGGCAAGTTATAGTTAAGAAACAAAGCTTGCCTGTTTCTTTCATTCAAAATTGTATGCATATCAAAACCTTTGATCTTGGGCAGATGTTGGAAGATGAGGGAGCTTTGATGTGCGCTCCTCGAGGTTTACCTGAGGCCAAGATTAGAGACGGGAGAACTGAAGTCACTTGCCTGGTGTGTGGTAATGATTAGAGCCCCCGAGCCCTGTGCTCTTGGGACTCTGCCATTTGTCCCCCAGTGCTGGCTCCTCAATGAGAACGAGGCGGTGGCGGTCTCTGACCAGGTAACCTGGATTAGATGTAGAGAGGAGCTGAGGAGGCCCGGCCTGGTTGTCTGGGCTTCAGAGCATTCTGGAGGACAGATAGTGTCAAGCAGGTGTTGTGTAATTGCTGTTGCACACCGTCTCCTCTGCTGCTAGGGTGCAGCGTAGACTTAAGGGGACTGGAGCCACACTGGTCCCCGGCTGTTCCTTTCTCTTATCACGCGCTCTTGTCAGGCAGCCTCATGTGCCGGCCTCACCGTCCTCTCATGCGGGGCTCCAGAGCCCAACGTGGGGGCTGGGCTTAAGGGGAAAGCTTGTGTGTATTGAATAGCTCTCAAAAAATAAGTGTTGTGGTGCTGTTACTCATCGTTAGGGTCTCGGGTTCAACCTGTGAGTGTATAGGAGTGTGTGTGTGTGGAGGGGGGCAGGCAAGCGCCAGGACTGGTTTCAGGAGAGCATCCGTGAGTGTAGAGGAAGGCACTCCGTAGCCGTGCCCAGCGCGATGGGAGCCGGGGGGCTTCACGAGGGAGGCGGTGTGTGGTGGAGGCAGGGGCTCCTTCTGAAACAGTTTGTGGTGAATTCTTTGGGAAAGCCTTTTGTTTTTCTACCTTCGTGGACCACACTGGCTGTGGCTCACTGTGCCTGGTGGTCCTGGCCATCTTAGTGATCTCCAGGAGTCGCCGTCACCCCCCGCTGCCCATCCCTATCACGTGTGTGTCCTTGGCAGTTTGCCTCCAGATCAGGTGTGCTCCCTGGGTTCTGTGAGGTGTCCTAACCCTTTAATTAGACCTCACCTGTGTTAGTCAGGGGACAGCCATTGCCATTCTTAGAGGCCAAAGGAAACAAAGTCTTGCCTTTTGTTCCTTGAAGAACACAATTTTGTGTGGGGGGTAGGAAGGAGCGTGGTCTGTGTGGCTGCCGGCTCAGCTGCGATGAGGCCGGTTTTGAGCACCTGTGGTGGTCTTTTTTGGTGAGAATGTTTCCAAAGTAGCTGCTGCTTCTCTGGCTTTACAGGGAAGTGGTTTTCTGGTTAGGTTTGGCTTCCTAGGTTAAAATGTCTTAGTGAAAACCCAAAGTAGAATTGTTTGGAGAAACAACATCAGCACGAAACAGAATTGAAAAACTGGCTTTGAAGTTACTCTGAGTGTTTTCAGAAATTCTTAAAAATATAATTTGGGGACCTGCAGCCCCTCTCCATCATCAGGCGCCCCTGGGGGACAGGGACTTAGCCAACTCCTCCTGGGGCCAGGGCCTGCCCACAGCTAGTGGTTGATGCTGCGTCAGGCCGGGTGGAGGTGAGCACTAGCTGTTTTCGGGGGCGGGGGACAGGAGGGTCTCGGTTCCAGGGACAAGGATGTCGACAGCTGGCAAAAATCCCTTTTTTTTCCTCATTTTTTAAAGTGTGGGGTTCATATCTCTCAGCCCTTTTGTGGGTTAGGGAAAACACCTCTTGTACAACATAGTAAACATCTTGATGCCAGACTGCAGTGAATGTTGGCCATTAAGACATAGTTTTTTCAATTAAATCTTTGCAGGTACCGATAATAAAACTCACAGACCAGGAGACGGAAGTTAAAGTCGACATCAGCTTTAACATGGAGACTGGGGTCCGGGCAGCCGAGCTCATCAAGAATTACATGAAGGTGCTGTCATCAGCAAGTTAGCGTTGTCAAAATTGGGGACCTGTTATGTTGGGCGTCTATGGAACTTTAAACTGAATGATAGTTTTCAATGATAAAGACTGTACAGTTGAATTATTTATTCTACAGTATTATTCTAGAGATACTTTGAAATGATAGAGCTGTTTTGTAGATTTACTTTCCTGGCTAACTATAAAGTTGAGTGTTATTTTAGAGCTTTGTGAAAATGTTATTTCTCACGATTACAAAATGACTGTCCCTAGAGCTCAGTGTGCCTGATTTGGGAGTCTAGTTTATTGGAAGTGGAATACATCATGATATAGTTTGCTTACTTTGGATCGTCTCAGTGCCTAACGATGGGATAGCAGACTTGTTCATTGAGCTGACCAGGTGTGTGGTGTAGTTAAACAGATGGTCTTTCCCTCCTATTTTAGGGAAAAGGGGTGAAATCCTTTACAGAGGCAACCCCAGCACCGTAATCTGGATACTGCCTCTTCCCACAGATTCAAGGACCTCGTTCCTTCAGTTTTTCCCTTAACTCTGCAGCAGCAGGCTTGTCTGCCTTAACTGTTTGCCTTAACTTCTATGCCCAGCAGAACATGAAAACAGCAGAAGCTTCACTGTCCCGCTCCCCTTCTCCAGCCTCTCTCCATTTCCTTGTTACTGTCACCCTGCTCTCCGTGTTCTGCTCTTGTCTTCCTGCCTGATGAGCTGCCCCCCCCAACTCCTCCTCTTGTGGGGGCTTCTGGGCGTAGGAGTTTTGCCTTCCTGGCTCACGGCCTCATCCCCTCCTCTCCTTCCTGCCCCAGCCTGCATCTGTCATGGAACAAGCTAGGCCATGGGAAATAATTTGAAGGAATACACTCATTCATTGTCCCTGAGCTCTTCTTTGTTGGAGGAGCTCCTCCAACCTCATTTCTGCTGAACCATGACCTGGGATGTGGTTCCCAGTGGGGGTCTTAGCAAGCCCCTCACATAATTCTCAGGCCCCTAAAAATGGAGGATGATTGGCCTAGAGCCTTCCAAGTGGCAAGAGGATTGAGTAAGCTTTTCTTTCCATTATGTGAAATTTGTTATGGGACAAATCTTTAAAGGTATATTAACTAATATTATATATATATATTTTTTTGAATTTACAGAAATATTCATTGCTGCCTTACTTGATTTTAGTATTGAAACAGTTCCTCCTGCAGAGGGACCTGAATGAAGTTTTTACAGGTGGAATAAGCTCATACAGCCTAATTTTAATGGCCATTAGCTTTCTACAGGTGAGTGTGCATTCTCTCTAGAGACTTATGTACGAGTACATTCTCCCCTGATGTTGTGAAGCCATTGCTTTGTGGATTCCAGCCGCCCTTGTTCTCCTTCCGCTCTTCTGCTTTGGTTTAGTAGAAATTGACTTCTGATTGTCACAGTAAAACTATTTTGATCAGTATTTCTTTCCTTTTTCTCCTTTATAGCTTATTTTGTAGTTGATTGAATGGTTCGAGGGAGGGCAGGCTATCCTGGTCCTATTCATCAGGTGTATGCCACTCTGAACTTGAGGACCCTGTCCATGTAGAGACTTTCATGCCTTGATGGACAATAAAAAGCTGGTTTTCTTGGTTACTGATTGTAATTTATGAAAAATTTGTCTCAGAAAAAAAATTGGGAACTGTATATGGTAAAAAAAAAGAAAAAAGAAAAAATTGCTGAGGAGAGAGTCTTTCTTCTCAGATTGACAAGACAAATATTTCGTCTTAAATTTTATGTCGCCCTTATTTTGGTGAGTAAAATGGAACAGTCTATCAATAGAAAGCCTACCTATACGTGTTAAATGCTGTGATGCTGATACTTATTTAGCATATAAAATAGTTTTATTTAACATATAAACTTATTTGTATGATGTTATTTATTTAACACATAAAATAGTTTCTGAGTTAATGGAAACATTACCCCATTAATGTTTTCTTGAATGAAGGATATTCTGTTCTTCACAGAATCTCTCCTGTCTATTCTAGCTGTTCTCCATGTTTATCGTTAATTTGTGATTGTTCTTAAGGTTTTATATCCAAAATTTGGCCATTTTTCTCATTATTACAGCTGATGGAAGTAGTGGTTATATCACCTTTCATTATTTTGACTTCCATGGCACATCTTTTGCCACAGATACTTGAAGAATAGTGAGAACGGAGTCCCACACCTGTTTTTTTACAGTTGAATCGCATTGCTTTGCCTTCCACATTTTCCTCTGTGATGCTACCCTTGGAGCCGTTCTTCCCTAGCTCTTGGACATTATTTTGAACTAAATACAGCCTGCTGCTCTTGACTTATTTCCTCATGTTTTTCCTGATTTGAACTATTTCAGTAGCCTTGTTATCATGCCTGCTACTTGTTTTTATGGTGCCGGGCACTGGGCTCAGCGCCTCCTGTCCCCTTTCCCGGTGGGGTCCCATGACCCCACAGAAGAAGGTTATAGGTAGAGTGGATGGCTGGCCACGCCCCTTGGCACCTTGCCCATCCTGTCTCAAAACTGTGCCTGTTGTGGCGTCTGAGTGCCTTTCTTGACTGAGGTAGGAGGGCCCAGCCTTGCACTGGCCAGCTCTCAGGTGTTTGACTTTAACTAGAAGAGAAGCAGGAAGGAAGGGAATAAGGTAAGGCAGAAATGAGAACGCTGCCCTTGTGCTGGCACTAATCTGTGTGACAAGCAGGGATGTAAATGTGGTGTAAATATTATGACACAGTACTGATCAACCTGCACACGGTAAAACCAGTCTTTCCACATTCCGGTGTTCTGTCGCATCGACACTGTTCAGTCTGGTACTGCCCTCTATGGGTTGTCTTTTGGAACAATGGGATTAAGGTTAGAATCTGTAACGTGACATTCACCATCTAGATGACTCCAAATTGTGCAGAATATGGTCTGCTTGTTGATCAGTTTTTGGTACCTTGTGATTAATCAGGTGTCTGTGTTAGTAGGAAGACCCTCTGTGGTTTATGAATTTCAGAAAATTATAAATATAATAAAAAATTCAGATTAGGTGGTTTTATTTCTTTTGACCACTATATTGACAAGGGCTCTGTTGGTGCCTGCGCCTGACGCCCGGAGTGTCCTCACGGAGTTGGTATCACTGATCGCTGTCCTTGGAGACACCACAAGGTAGCAGGCTTTGGTGTGTGGTCTTCTTTAGAAAATGACTTGAATCCAAATGGCGATCTATTGCTTTTACAGTTGCATCCGAGAATTGATGCCCGGAGAGCTGATGAAAACCTTGGAATGCTTCTTGTAGAATTTTTTGAACTCTACGGAAGAAATTTTAATTACTTGAAGACTGGTATTAGAATAAAAGAAGGAGGTGCCTATATCGCCAAAGAAGAGATCATGAAAGCCATGACCAGTGGGTATAGACCATCGATGCTGTGCATTGAGGACCCTCTGCTACCTGGTAAGGGTGCCTTGCTCCTCCCTGGCCCCGAGCCTGGGGACGTGGATGGTGCACGGCTTCAGGGAAGGGAGGTGCCCCTGCAGCCAAGGGTGACGACTCTGCTTCGATGCGGGTCCCCACTGTGCTGACAGTTAATGGGGACACCTTCAGAAGTCTGTCTTTAATGCCTTCTAATTCACTTCGCATAAAGTTGGAATGTGTTTACATTCTGTAATTAACCAAAACATGCAGAAAGTGAAAATTAAGGGAAAAATTTTTTTTTCTGATTAGGAAAGTGTTTGTTACGTACGTATTCATTATAAACCATTCACTTCCAAGCAGTATGTCACATAGAAAGCAAAGTATGCCACAGTTCCCTTCCATTCTGGTGTGTGTTTTTCCATTTTTTTTCCTACGCAGTTTTTAATATTTATTGCAGTCTTATTAAGTGGATCACGTAATACAGTTTTGCGACTTGTGTTTTTAATTAATGGCAAACCCCTTCCCTGTATGTGTAAGGTGTGTTCCATTGTAAGGATTGCTGCATTGACCATCCCGAGGTGGTATCTGGTTTCCCCAGTTTTATTCCCATGAGCATAGTGAAGGGTGCTTGTTCCCTCTTCCATTAGGGACAGTCTTTTTTAAAAGATTTTATTTATTTATTTATTTGACAGAGATAGAGACAGCCAGTGAGAGAGGGAACACAGCAGGGGGAGTGGGAGAGGAAGAAGCAGGCCCATAGCTGAGGAGCCTGATGTGGGACTCGATCCCATAACGCCGGGATCACGCCCTGAGCCGAAGGCAGACACTTAACCACTGTGCCACCCAGGCGCCCCCAGATTTTCATTTATTGATTCCACAAATGTTTATTGAGCATCTGTTAGGTGAGACACTGTTGTTACTGTTGGTGATAAAGTCAGTGACGGATAGGTGACAGAAAAGGTGGTGGAGAATGTCTGCTCCAGGTACATTGCTCCTCTTCCTGTTGGGCACGTTCACGTGCTTTGTCCATCTGTCTGCCGGGCTGTGTTCCTAGTGACTTTGTGAGATCCTGCCTCTTCTTCATTGTCACGCTGTACTTTTTTTCTCCCCAGTTTGTCCCTTGCATCTGTATTTGGTGTTTTTTGTTATTCAATTCCTATATATATTTTTTAATGTCCTCAAATTTAATGATTGTTTTTTTGTTTGTTTCGTTTCATGGCTGCTGGAGTGTGAAATTCACTTCTTAAAAAGACAGGAAACCTACTGACTGTTCTGTTGTTTACAAATGACAGGACTGATGCCATGTTTTTTCAGTACGGCTTTTCCCAGCAGCAGAGGAACATGTTTTCACATCTGTTTGTCTGTGTTCAATCAGTTAAATTGCAGGGATTTCCAACATCTTCAGTGTCTTTTTAAATGTACTTGAAAAATGAAAGCCCACGTTATCACTGGACTATATTATCAAATCTGGAAAAGAGAAAATTCCAATACTTAGAATGGTTCCTATAACATCCTGCTTACTTGAATTGTGAAGAATGAGTTAAACGTGAATTAAAATTCCAAACTGTGCTGTTATTAAAGTTCCTTGACTGGGGCTCACTTGGTGACTTCAGTGATGGCTTCATCTGATCTGCCACCCGTCTGGTCCTGAAAACCGGAGAGGGGAGACCTGGCACGTTCTACCCTGAAGGACTTGCTTCCTGCAGGTCCCATGGGTGCTGACCAAACTCGACGTGCCCAGGCTGGGTTCCCGCAGCAGCACGCTCTCGGTCAGCACGGCCGCGGTCTGATTGAGGCCGCTGCCTCGACTCTGTGGTGTGGGTGCCACTTGGGGAGTCACTGGACTTCTTCATGAATTATCAGTCTGTCTCTGTGAATGACATCTCATGGAGGTGGACCCAGATCTGAGGCCGCAGGTCAGGCACTTCTGCCCGTGACTGTCGCGACCATGGGTGCGGGTGGTGAGTTGTGTGTTCACAGATGCCTACTGCAGCTCTGCTGGTGTGGTCTGGGAGTGTGTCCGTGATGAGGGCCCGCTGCAGAAGAACTTATGTGAGAAGATAACACACGTCTGGATAAAGAGCCCCGTGTTTGCAGGGTCTTACAGCTGCCTTTCTGTTTCAGGAAACGATGTTGGCCGAAGTTCATACGGGGCCATGCAGGTGAAGCAGGTGTTTGACTATGCCTACATTGTTCTCAGTCACGCCGTGTCACCCCTCGCAAGGTCCTATCCCAACAGAGACTCTGAAAGGTAACGCAAGTCATGCGTCGCTATTCTGGGCTCACAGCCCCAGTGGCCTGGCAGCTCCTTGCCTCTGCCTCTGTGTGGTGGGCACTGCTGGCCTCTGTCATTGGCTTCCGTGAGGTTTATTAATGGGTATGCCGGCACATTCTGGTAGAACTTGAAATTATTGAAGAGGAAGGCCACATTTGGTTCATCCATGGCTGAGCACTGAAAATTTCTTATTTGGGGAGTTTCTTCAGGGTGTTTTATTTTGGGGAAGTGATTTCTGGCCTCTTCACCCTTTGGAACCAATGCTTTCTCTTCAGGCTGTCCTCAAAATGCACATGGTGAGTGCTGAGGGGGGGTGTGTGTGGGTCCACGGCCCCACCCTGCCTGTCCTCTGCAAACTCATCCCTCATTCTGCGTTTCAGCACACTTGTGCAGTATGCACATTTACTGGTAGTGAAAATCACTTATGGAGTGCTTGGGAGGTAGTTAGTGGGATTGGGGGATAGAGGGAAGCAGTTAGGGGGCAGTGGAAAGGAAGAAAGTGCAGTGCAGGGATTCTGAGGCCTGGCTCCGGTGCCAGTCGGCTTTCTATGGGTTCTGTGCCTCTGCCCGCTCACGGTGCTTTCCGGCAGGGCTTTGGGCCCGTGTGGGGTGCTTGGAATGTTGGCACTGTCTGCTTGTGTGAGTACTGGGTGGAGGCAGGGGTGCTCCTTTGCTTGGGCACTGGGTTGACACGGTCTTTTGTAGTAGCCAGCTGCGGGTTCAAGCACATCTATGTAAGTGAACCCACTCTCTCTATACTGTGATCTCAGAGCACATTCAGGCTTCGGCATCAGAAATCATAACACATTTCGTAAAATTATTTTAGTTTTCTTCCTCTGTCATCACTTGGCAAAGTGATGTGTTGTTAAAAATATGAAATAGCTGGTCAGAAGGGTCTGTGGGCTCTGTAGTCGTGCTGCAGCACGTTGGTTCCTGTGGTGTCCCTTTGCAGCACTCTGGGAAGAATCATCAAAGTGACTCAGGAAGTGATCGACTACCGGAGGTGGATCAAGGAGAAGTGGGGCGGCAAGGCCCCCCCGGCGCCCGAACTTGGTGAGAGCTCGTCCGGACACGTTACTCTTGAACTTCTGACGTCTTGATGCAGGAGTGTCTCTTTGTCCCTCAGGGCTAATTGTTTACACTAAGGAAACGCCAGGTTTTCTGTAAGAGTTTACAGCTGTGAGATTTAGGCCAGCGGGAATACAGTGCGTGCCACACACGGACCTTTAAAGTTTCTTCTAGTAATTGCATTAAAAATCTGAAAAGAAACAGGTGAAATTCCTTTTAATAATGTATTAAACAGTGTGGTATTCAGAATAGGAACATTTCATCATGGAATCAGTATAAAGAGTCGTGGAGAGCTTCCACCCCCGTGCTGGTACCGTGCCCTTGGACCCTGTGTGCACCTGCAGCGCACCCCGCCCCAGCCCCCTGGAAACGTGTGCTCTGCAACTGTTTACACATCCAAGTCGTTCTAGACATATTTGAAGATATAACTAAAATAAATAGAATTTTAAAAATTAAGTAAATTAAGTAAAATTAGAAATTAGTTTGTGACTCCCGTTAGCAGCGTGTCAGGGCTCGTGGCATCTGTGGCCGGAGGCTGTCTGGTGGGGTGTGCGCGTCTGTCCTCTTAGGAAGTGGCTCAGCTCGGCCGTGTTGCCCCCACAGACAACAGAAGTAAGATAAAAGAGCGAATAAGTGTGTGCGACGGGGACCAGCCCCAGCGCCGAGACCCGGAGTCCCCCTACAGCCAGCGCCTGACCCTGTCTCTGCCCAGCCCCCAGCTGCTCTCGTCCGGCTCGTCTGCCTCCTCTGTGTCTTCGCTTTCTGGGAGTGACATTGTAAGTGTGCCTGTGGGGGAACGTCGGCAGCGGGGTGTTTAACCTCCAGCAGCCCGGTGGCTTCTCTCCCTCCTGTGTGGTTCTGCAGCTGCCCCAGGACCGCGGTGAGGAGCACCCACCCCGCCGCGAGCCTCTCCCGGCCGTCGGGGACCCCGTCCTGCCACTCACTGCACAGCTGTAGCAGACTTCCTTGGAGAGCGTTTTAGACACTTGGGTGGGGTGAAACGTTTGAGTGAGGTGTCTGTCCCATGTTACCGGCACATTCTTCAGTTCTGAGAGGACTTGAAGGGAAGGCGGGTGTCTCGGGGTGCCTGTTTCGGAGCAGCAGATGGGCCACGCGCTCGTGGCCTTCTGGGGCTGCTCTCGGCACTCTCGAGCGCTGCCCGCCTCTACAGCCATCCCTGTGGTTTCTTCTCCTCAAAGGATTCTGACACGCCGCCCTGCACAACGCCCAGCGTTTACCAGTTCAGTCTGCAAGCACCGACGCCCCTGCTGGCCAGCTTACCCACCGCCTTGCCCATGCCGAGTGGCAAACCTCAGTCCGCTACTTCCAGAACGTTGGTCATGACAACTAACACTCAGGTACGCGGTGGGCTGGCACCCTTACCGGAGACCGGCCCCTGGGAACCACGTCTGAGCTGGTGTGGGCGCTCTAGGAGCGGCTGGTACTTTAGGGTTAGAAACAGGTCTTTGGTATCTTTGGAAGGTACATTGCGTCTTGTAGGACATCCTTGTCTTTTGTGGACGGAGAGAACGTAACTCCTGTCATTCTGTAAAAGATCGTGTCCTCGAGGCCCACCCTGTGCAGTGTTCGCAGCGAGAGGACTCCTGGCTCTCGAGCACTGAGGGGGCTCTAGACACGGTCCAGGTTGAGCATCTTTCTGAAAAGGACAGACGCCCAGCCTGAGACTGTGGTCCTGGGGCTGCGTCAGTGGGACTCTTATGCAACCCGCCCACCCCCTGGTGGGAAAGGACCACCGTCCCAGCTTCCTCTCAGACTCTCTGCGTTTACACTCTTGAGAAGTTCTAGTGTAAATGTTGACTTTCTCACAGTACTCATTAGGCAGTATTTGTAGGGCTTTTTCTATTCGAATATGTCCTCTTTTTTTTTTTTTAATTTAGACAATACTAGAAGCCTGAAAGATAATTTCAAAAATATTAAATTTGGTATCCACTTCATAGTTATACACAGTTGAACATGTATGTGTAAAAACCTGTTGCATTAATTCGCCTTTAAAGGAAGGTCCTGTCTGCAGTGCGATTGTAAGTTGAGCATAGAGAGACGTGGGCACATGGACACATCTGTGGTCTGGCTGTCTGCCTCGGGAGGGCGTTCTCCCCGGGCACGCCCCTGACACGCGGTGGCAGCAGCAGCAGGCAGAACAGCCCCACCAGAGACTTGTGGGAATTGCATGAGGGCGCAACGCTGAGGCTCTTGGCTGCGTTATGAAAATAAATTCTGTCACAGATAACATCCGGGCGTTGTGGCCGTGGTGTCCCCAAATCATTCATGGGTTCTAACCTCACTCGGGGGCTCAGGTCCCCCGAGAGCCAGTGTGGCCGCCGTGTAGTGGTCCAGCTGATGCTGTGTGCGTGGTTCTGGCAAAGTCCAGGAAAGTTCCGGGGACAGGTCGCAGGCTGCTGCTGGTGCCCTCGTCTCACTTGTCACTTGCTAATAGCTGGTGAGGCTAAAGCTAAGATCGTTCACATTTTAAGGCAAGGCTCAAGGCCCACTTTCTCATTTTATTTCTAAACTGCAAACCTGACTTCTAGTCGAGCAACTCAGTAAGCCCCCGCTGTACACGTCACGGGCGCTCCCTCCCAGGAAGCTCACGGACTGACGAAGAGCCCCGCTCGAGATGAAGTGGGCCCTGAGAGCCGGGGATGTGAGCCTGGCAGACCCAGGCACGGGCTCTTCCCGGTGACGCAGGCTCCCGGAGGAGCGGAGCCGCTACTGAGGCGATGGCCTGTGTGCGCTCCAGCCCCCGGTGGGGACCTTTGGTAAAGCATAAGGAAGGCTCACTGTGTGTGCTCTGAGCCCCCCCTGGAGCACCATCTGGGAGACCCCAGCTCCTGTTCCATCCACTGCTCTTGGAGGCGGGGGCCGCGGTTAGTCTCCAGAGGGGCAGATGCATTAGGGTTCCTAGATGTGAGCAGTGCAGTTCTCGGGATCTGAGAGACGTTCGTGCCGGCACCCCTGTGCCAGTGGGCACCGTCATGTACAAACACAAGTAGTCCTGGGACCAGAGGGCAGGGGGAACAGGGAGGGGCCAGCCTTCCCGGCACCCCTCCGTGGGCTGGCATCCCTCCACAGGCCATCGCTTGACCAGCCTCGGGCCTCCCATCCTGGGCTGGGGGAGGGCTATGCTTCCTCTCTTCCCAGAGATCGAGGGACAGGTGTTACTTTGAGGACTGATTCACTGAATTGTTACTTGGTCTTCAGTGAATAATGAGACTTTACAATTTGGGTTCTGAGGCATGCTTTCTGTTGTAGCTGCTGTTTCAGAATATAGACTATTTCTGATGCAAAACAAATCCTGTTAGGTTACAGTAAAACGCAAACTACGTGAATGAACCTATTTGCAAATGCTGTTCCAAAGCAGCGTTCTCCCTTCTCCGGCTCAGCACGAGAACCGTTGACCTCTGTCGGCCTGGTGCCTCATGGATGTCTCTGGTCCTTCTGTTCCTAGACCAGGTTTACGATACCTCCACCGACCCTGGGGGTGGCCCCCGTCCCTTGCAGACAAGTTGGCGTTGAAGGAACTCCAGCATTGAAAGCTGTTCATCACATGTCTTCCCCGGCCATCCCGTCCGCATCTCCCAACCCGCTCTCAAGCCCTCACCTGTATCACAAGGTAGGCCTCCCCGCTGGCCCAGGCCCTGGGGCCCACCGCCCAGGGTTTCCTGCTCGCTCCATCAGAGACAGGGTTTCACAGAGATGTTTAAAACGGAATTTGTGTTCTCATCATTCAACTTCATGTTTGCTTTTCTTTGTGATGAACAAAACTTTCAAAGTGTTATTTTCAACTATGATATAGTTCAAGCATCTGTCTTCATTCTTCCGTTGAGCTTGTTAGCATAAAACTGAAGTTGGAAATAAGGTTCAAAGCGAAGAGTACTTTGTGTTCCCATTTATCTTTTGGATTAATTTATATGCTAAATATTTTGGTTTTCAGGAAGCAGGTGATATGATCACGAAAAGATGCTGGTGTGCCCCAGGGCAGAGGGGGCCCTGCATGGGGTTTGCTCTCTCAGTTCCAGTGGGGTCCCTGTGAATGCGTTTGTTCAGTGCCCCTGTGGCTTCTCTGCATCCATTTTCTGCACATGAGAAATTGTTCTGTGGTAGAAAAACAGGTCATTATTCATTTCCTGTGCCCTTGAAGGGCCGGAATGTTTCCGAGAGCTGTGACGGACATCTCCCTGTAGGAGTCAAGGTGCAGTGTCTGAAGGCAAATGTTTTCCCTTGTGCTTTGACGATATTGGGGACACTCACCTCCATGACTCCAGTCAGTTCCTCTGTTGCTTATCTGATCATATTTTGTGCGTCTCACACCAGCCTGCTGGAAATACTTGGGGGCGGGGGCAGGGACGTGATGGCTTCCCCCAGGGCAAAGCGCCTTTGGTAATTGCATTTTCGCTTTCCGTCTCAACCCCTTCTGCTGCTGCTTTGCTGTGCACCCTTCCTGAAAGCGGCTGTGTTTTCTCCTGGTCTGCTTCTCTTGGGGCTGCGGGCCGAGGAGCAGCCCGAGCTGCCCCGGTGCATACAGCGTCCCACCCCCGGGAGCTCGGGCACCAGCCTGCTGGACATGGAACTCCTGCGTGTGTCTGCAGAATGTCAGAGCTGAAGTGGGGGAAAGAAAACGAGGGCTCTGTGGACACACAGGACCAGTTAGAAGTGTGATGCTAATGGCTTCGGATGTGAATGTGTGTGTGTGCTCTGATCTGGGTGGGTCACTGAGTGGGCACGGAACTTTTTGTCTACCAGGTAGTGGTCACTGTGACATGTAAGTATGGCTCTCTCTCCGCTCCTTCCTACTTCCTGTCATGTGGACACTGCACGTGAGCAGGGACAGGACTACCACATGGCAGTCACCTGAAGCCTTTGTGTGCTTTGCGTGCCCTTCACTGCCCACGGGCCTGGTCTCCGGGGCAGGAGGGGGGATGCAGCTTGGGGACGCGGAGGCTCGCTGCTCCTGACCGGGCCCCACGGCAGCAGTGTCTGGGGTCTCCAGGGCAGCCTCCCACGTTGCCGTCCCTCTCTGTCTCTCCAGCAGCACAGCGGCATGAAGCTGTCCATGAAAGGCTCCCACAACCACAGCCAGGGTGGCACGTACAGCTCTGTGGGCAGTGGAGGCGTGCGGCCCCCCGTGGGCAACCGGGGACACCACCAGTACAACCGCACCGGCTGGAGGAGGAAAAAACACACACACACGAGGGACAGCCTGCCCGTCAGTCTGAGCAGATAATAGCCCCGATGGCGCATCCTGGCCCCCCGCTCTTCCACAGACTCGTGCCGGGCGGCCTTGGAGCCCAGCCGGGAACTGAGACCAGCATCCAGCACGTCGGCCCGGGCCCCTCGGACCGCCCGCCGCTGATCACTCTGCATGTTCCTTGTGTGGTGGTCACGTCCATCTTAAAGAACAGCCCCTTGTGCTCATCTGTGAAGCCTTATTAAATCTGGACGCTGTGTCTGCCTTCCCGGGATTCTTCTCTCCGGTGCCGGAGTGGGTCTGGACCGGGAACTGCAGGGACAGGACGCAGGCCTCGGGTTTCTCGGCAGCCAGTCTGGGTCCTTTGCGGTTGGGGTGTTTTCATGGCACGTCCGCCAGAGCAGCAGAGCTCAGCCCCCGTTCTCGTTCCTTCCCCAGCGGGTAGGGTTGGGAGGTCGCCATTGTGTCACTGCCCTCACGTTTTGTTTCAAATTTCAGAACTGTTTTTCTATGTAAATATTGAAAACTTATGATTTGTGCAATAACTCAGATATTTTTATTTAATTCATATTTTCACATAAGTTATATTTAAGGGAGGAGGTTTTTTAAACAAGCTTAGGTCCTTTCCCGAGTCACATTTTCTAAGTTGGGTTCATCGTGTCGGCTGGTTGTCTGAGGAGCTCCGCTACCAACACCGTGAGTGACGGGCTCGGGGTTTATTTTTGTGTTTTTCTTTTGGTCAGACACGAGGCCTCTCCGTTCGTGGCCCTGCAGGGACGCGGCTCCCGAGCCTTCTGACCAGCTGCCGCCGGCCCTGCGTCCGGCCTGTTTTCTCGCTCTGACCGCAGAGCTGTAACGTTTTGGTTTTTTGGTTCTTTTAAAGTAGACAACAAATCCAGCATTTAAAGTGCCAGAAGTATAACTTTGTAAGGGGAGAGAGGGTGGTCACATTATCAAATCCTTAAAAAAAAAAAAAAAAAGTGAACTTTGAAGTGCTTGGGTCTGCTTAGTCACACGCCTGTAAGGATGGGGCCGGTGAATATCAGGACGGACGAGGGTACCCAGTTTTAGGAATGTGGAGAAAGGGATTATGTTTGATTCCATTGAGGAATCTGTAGCAGTATGCATTCGTTCTGTTAAGAGCAAATCTACGAGAAGTACTTCGCTGCTCAGTGCACCGTAGGGAGGACTTGTACCACCGCGGAGAACACAGCCCGGGGCTGGGCCGGGAGCAGCCGGCACCCGACTTGAGAAGCATACAGGGATACTATGCAAGCGTAGTCTGCCATGACAACCACTGTCTTTGTTACGTTTTTTTGAACAAGAATATATCCATCCGGCCTAACCCTGAGTTTTCGGAGCACCACAGTTGTCCCAGATGCTAGTTGCTCTCCTAGGTCATCTGACCTCCCGTTTTTAAAATGGGGGTTCTGGCCCTGCGAACACTACAGGTAGGTTGGTCTTTAATGTCCGCTAGTGGAGAATGTCGCATCGAGAGACTGAACTACCATGACACTGATGGACGTGCAGAGCGGGGAGCTCTGGAGTGCGGCCTGGGGGTGGGGTCTCGGCCAGGACGGCTCCCCAGTGTCGGCGGCCAGCCTCTGCCCCGGGACCGGCCCCGGCACTGCCGATGGCTGCCGGCTGCGGCGGCGGCTTCTCCAGGGGGCCTTCCAGAAGAGAGTAGCACACGTTGTCTGCAGTTCTTGACGATCGAAAGTTACCAGAAATATTTAAAGATATTTAAATTGTGAATCTGTTGATAAAGAAATATTTATAAAAACTGATACGTAAGCCTGTACTAATCTCCACACATTAGCAATACTGACTGTCACCCTACATTAAGGAACCACTGCGGGGCGCGGGTCCCGTGGGGTGTGCATTTTAAAGCTCGATTCACAGACACAGGCGCCATGCTCCATCCCCGTCATGGTGAACCGAATGAATTGGCCCGGCTACCACTGTGGTCACGCCCTACAGATAGAACAAAACGATATCATGTTTAGATTTTTTTTGTGTGTGGACAATAAAGCTAGAAGCTAAAATTGACATATTTTTATGTAAAGTTTTTCTATTCTTTGATTTTTAATAAACTTTGGAAACCAGGTTGTGTTTGTGGAGTGTGTGCTTTCAAGAGGAAGGCAGCGTCTACCATTTCATATTCTTGAACTTTCTAAATAGAGCAGTGAAAAATTACATTATCATTGGTTTGGGAAATTCAGAATCTGGTGGTGGTTCCGGGCTGTGCGCAGAATGGCAGCTGAAGCCTGGTGTTTGCTCACGTTCTGTGGCAGGAGGGAGGCACTCACACCGTTGACATGACACTATCCATGTGTTGCTTCTGACAAGCCAGGTGTGTGATACTGTGGCACCAGTGAGACTTCCCAGGGAAACTGTTCTCCTACATCTCCCTCAGGTCAAATTAGATCACTTAAAAGTAACACTTTTTTTTTTTTAAATTTGAGAGAGACAGGGAGAAAGCAGGGGGAGAGGGAGAGGGAGAAGCAGACTCCTAGCTGAGCAGGGAACCTGACACGGGGCTCGATCCCTGGACCCTGAGATCATGACTCAAGCCAAAGGCAGATGCTTCACTGACTGAGTCACCCAGGCGCCCCTAAAAATAACACATTTTAAACAGCCAAACAATCAAAATATAGCTTAAAATGTAACACATTTAGAATGACGACCCTCATTCATCCGCTTGTTCCACAAGGGTTTCCAGAGTGCTCTAGGCAGGTGCTGCCGCAAGGACACAGCACCTACATTCCGACAAGGCTGCAGAGGACCCCAGGAAGCCACTATTGTGCCTGATGTCAGTGCTGTGAACAGTGGCTGGAGGCAGAGTGACGGGTGTGTCCATGGATAGGACCACTGGAAAGGCCTTGAGCTGGGACCAAGCGGCCCGAGGGAGCTGGCAGGTGGCACAGCAAGGAGGCCTGATGGCCAGGAGCAGGTGCCGAGGCAGAGGCTAGAGGGAGGGGAGCCATAACAGGAAGCAGGAGGGTTTCTACGTCCCTCTGCCACTCATTGGAGAACAGGCTGGAGGCAGGTGTTGAAGTGGTCCAGGTGAGCAATGACCGCCACGGGAGGGCCCCCGGGCAGGTGGGATGGGGCTGGCAAGGCCACACTGATGGACTGGGGAGGGGGGATGGGCAGTGGCTCCGACCTCCCTGTGGGTTGCTGCCCACGGCTCTGAGCGGCACCACCTGCAGGGGCCCCAGGCCGCTAGTAGGAGCGCATTGAGTAGGTGAGTCACACCTGTGAGCTGGGAGCCCCAGGGTGGGGGAGACCCCCCCCCACCGCTGGCTCAGGGCAGGCGAGAGGAGACTGTGTTTCCCGGGGTCTCCCTGGGCAGGGAGGAGGTGCCCACGGCCGCTCACAGCTCACACCGTGCTACTCAGCTCTGGGTTGATCACCTGCAGGTCACCACGCTGACCCCCATCCACAGGAAGTCCTAGGGTTCCGAATTCGCTCCCTTGTGGCTGGGTCTCCGTGACTTCCTCTTGGAGTTGCTGCAGGTCGTGCCCCATCTCTGTCCCTGTCCGACGTACCTGCGGTTCCTGAGCACAGCGTGTGTGGCCTGGGCTCCCAGGAGCAGGTGCACACGGGGGGGTGGCGCCATCCGCAGTGCAGACACTCGTGCTCACGTGCCCACATCTTTGTTTCCATCACCCTGTGATGGTCTAACTGAAATTTTGACAAGAATGTGTAATTTGTCCTCCGCTTTTCTAACTTGTGAAGTCCCTGCCAGTCCTTACGGAACTTAGATGACCAGGGGAAGCTGATCTGGGAAGGGGAGTGGCCACGGAGAAACACAGCAGCCCCAACATGCCCCACTTGGGGCTAATTCTGACTAAGAATGGCTGGAAAACAAATTTCGCTGTGGTGTTTCCATGGCTTCCCGGGGGTGGGGTAGGTACTAGGGGATCTGTCACGGGCCCTTGGACAGAGCTGGGGGTGCGGTTCCCCTGTAGTCTCCCAGCATAGTTGGATCCTGGAGCAGGGCCAGCCCATGGCTTTGAGGCCATGGAGTGAATTCCAGGCAAGATCAATAAACCGGACTTGGATTCTTCCAGATGCTGTGCTCTTCATCCATAACCTCTCACCCTGAACGGTCAAAGCATGGACAACGTTAAATGTCATACAGAGGTTTTCTCGTAGGTCATTTACGGGTTTGGGAACAAGTGTGTGACTGGAGGCAGATTTGAGGCCTTCCTTGCCGGTGTTTCCTGAAGTCCTGAGTGTCTCCGTGGTGATGGCTGTAGACAGCTGTGGCCAAAGCCAAGCCCACTCAGCAGGCATGTCCTCAGCCCCGAGGACATGGAAGCGTGAGGAAATTGTAAAGGTGGCAGGGCCCTGGGGTGAGGACACGCCAGCCCAGCGACGGGAGCGGCGTCTCAGAGCTGAGCGTGCGGTACCCTGGCGCCCCGCGCTGGGACCAGAGTGATAGTGCGTCCTGACCCCGGGGGGCCCCCTCTGGTCCTCCGGTGGTCTGAGAGCCCCTGCTCAGTTTGGGCAGAAAACCTCCGCTTTACATGATTATCGAGTCCCTTCCCAACTGTGGCCTGGTCTGTGGCTCCCTGTAGGCAGAGCCTCCCTGGACTGCGTAAATTCATCTCCGGCGGCCACCGCGGGGACCCAGGAGCCGCCTGGCTCGGCGTGATTCAGTGCTTAGGATAGAACCTCGCGGCCCACGAGCTGTGGAGCTTCCCTGCTGGCCGTGGCTTTCACGGTCAGTGTTCATGGCTACGATACCGCTCCTCGGAAAGGCGGGTTCTGGAAAAGCGCGCTGGGACTCTCAAACACACTCTCTAGTCCCAACTGTCGTTGGTTCAGCTCCCTCTGGCCTTGTCCCGCTTCTGCCACCGGGCTTCGGCCGTCTTCCTCTGCCCCTGGTGCCGCCCCCTCTCTCGGGCAAGAGAGAGTCCTGGCGCTCAGGTCCCTCAGCCTGCTGCGTCAGTTGCGTTCTCCTGGCAAGACCCCACCCCTCCATCCACAGCCTGCCGGCCCCTCGGTCCTGCGCGCAGGGTGACGAGTGCTGGGGCCTTCAGCCAGGGCCGGGCAGAGGTGCGCCCAGATGAGGCTCAGTGGACTGGCCAGCTGCAGCACTTGGCCTGGGGTGTGATCTGATGACCTCATGGACCCAGCGACCATGAGCACTGTGTACTGGCACCGTCACCAGCGCACAGGGACCCTTCCCAGCTCCAGAGGAATAAACTGAGGCACAGAGAGGGTAAGCATCCTCTACTGCTCTTTGAAAGAAACTCAGATGGGCTGGGTCCACCGTGCTTGGCCCTTTGAGAAGCATCTCACGTGGTCAAGGTATAATGAACGGTGCTGAATTCTGTCTTGAATTTGTAGAACAAAGAGAACAAAATTCATGTCCTCAATTTTCAGCTCATTGCAAAGTTTTTGAAGACCCCAGGGATAGGTCTGGTGCAGGGAAGGGGGTCCTGCCTGAGTGTGGTCTCCACCTCTGTGTGTCCCGTGTCCCTTGGAGCACAGAGTGAATGCTGGCCATCCTTGAGGGTAACCCCATCATCCTTGATTTCTGTCCTCCCATTTGGGAACTGGCCCCTTTGTCCATGTCCTGTGGGTTCCTTCTCCATCAGAACAGTCCAGAAAGGATTGTTTTTCTCTCTTATAGTGTTGGGTCCTGGAATCATCATTGGTCAATAATTATTCATGTCTTCTTTTTGACATCCACTGTATCATGGTCAGAAAGTAAGTTTGTCGTCTTTACTGCATCGATGGTGAGCCCCCTGGCGTGTGTGCTCGCATGTGCAAGCGTGTCCCTCCAGGGTCAGTGCCGTGCTGGACACCCAGAACTTGCCTGACACGCTTACCCATGTATGGGTACGTGATCGTGCTTCCGTTACTGCGTGCCAGCGAAAGTCTGGAACAAATAAACAGCAAAACTTCAGTGAATGAAAAGAGGGTCAAGGTGTCTCTTTTTTCTGTAGGAAAATTGGAATCTAGATATGTACCAGAATTTCTTAAATGTCAAGTCCTCCTTGCGGGCTGTGACCGGAAGGTTTGGTTTTGCTCTGTGGTTGGGAGATGGGAACTATCAGCAGGGGATGGAGGAAGCCCCAGGGAAGCCCGGTCCTCCTCCACATTTTGTTTTGTTGTTTAGCTCCTGGATGGGGTGTGTCTACTGATGAATCTGTCTCCCACCTCCCTTCTTGCTGCTGCCTGCTCAACGAGGGGGTGTGGGTGGGCATCGAGGTCCACCCCACTCCCCCGCCCCTCCAAGCAGGGGCCTATGGAGGGCTCCCTCCCCGCGGCTCCCTGGGTCCTTCCAGAAGGTCCGGCTGCTGGGAGCAGCTCACCGCCGGGAAGAGAGGGGGCGCTCCTGCCTCACTAGCTGGTTTTCTCAGGCCTGTGCACCTCCAGGCCTGGCCCTCGTCCCCACCGCCCGGTGAGCAGTGCGGGTGGAGCTGCCACCAGCACCCTGGGGACAGGAAGGGCCGCCCACCTCGGAGGCTATCACCCCCATGCGTGCAGCAACCTGCCAACCGTGGATCCCGAGCGCCGGTAATCTGATCATTAGGTTTCCAGCCACGTTATGAGAACAGCAATTTTGGTGAACATTCTGCACATGGACACTGAGAATCTACACTGGTGGTCTTCTTTCCTCGGGAAAAACCCAAAACTTGCTTCAAAGTCTCTCTTTGCTTTTCCTTCGGTACCAGCCACCTCCCTCTGCCTTCCTAGGTCCTGGTAAGCGTGCCTGCCACAGGGGTGTGCGAGCTGCCCACAGGCCAGGCCCGCCCATGGCTTCCCTGGACTTTCCTACCTGCCCTCCCTCGGGCGGCAGGTGACAGGCCAAGACTCCATGGGATTGGAAGGCCACGAATAGCTCAGCTCCCTCCCTTTCCCGGTGGACATGACCTGAAGTCCCCCAGGGATCCTGTAAATTCCTGCTTTTTCTCAGAAACCCAGCTTAGTCCCAAAATGCAGTTTTTCGTGTATCTGACAGTTTGAACCAAATTGAAAACTATTTCAATTCAGGAATTTCCAGCTTTCCCTTGCTTCTGGTGATAGAATCCAAGTCACACATCAGACAGGGTTCCTGGTGTCCCCCCACACCCCTGCGGACCTCGTTCACCCCTCCCCCACTTCAGGACAAAGGCGGAGGCAGCACCCAGCACAGCCCCATCCCACTCCCCCGCCGCCAGCAGGGGGCTGCAATAGCAGCTGGGAGGGTGACCCATGAGGGCAGGCATGAGGAAGTTCTGTTTGGATAGGAGAGTGGGCTTTCCTGAATATTGAGAATTAGGGAAGAGATGATGAGATTTCAGAAGGGGACACCAAGATCTAAGACCTGGGACCCGGAAAGTGTTTGCGGGGAATGAGCATGGCCTGGCCCCTTGCCTCAGCCAGGAAGGCTTCCCTCCATAGCTTAAGTGCCTCCCTGAGTGATCCAGGGTGCTGGGGTCACTTGGGTGTTCAGCTCACAGGGCGCACGAAAATTTAAAGATGTCATCATCAAAACATCTTGATCTGGGATCACACACCCATATAAAAAATTGATGTTCACAGAAGTTAGCTCAAAGTTCTTCCTTTTTTTTTTTTTTTTTTTTTTTTTTTTTTTTTAGTTTTACTTATTTTAGAGAGACGGTGTGCATGAGCAGGGGGCAGGGGGGCAGGGAGGGAGAGGCAGAGAGAGAATGCCAAGCAGGCTCCACACTGAGTGCAGGGCAGGACATGCGGTTCAATCTCACGACCCTGAAGTCCTGACCCTGAGATCATGACCTGAGCTGAAACCAAGAGTCAGATGCTCAACCGACTGAGCCACCCGGGCGCCCCAGCTCAAACTTATTACAAACACGGCATGGATTTTACTTGGGAATTTTACACAAATTCAACTTGGGACATCTCCGTATGTTGTATTTCATTATCAAATTATAATATACAAAATGGGATTTTTCACCAAGCTTTAACCATGTTTAACCAAGCTTCATTTCAATGCCCCAAATTCCGTCCAGGTTACCCTACTGTACTATAAAAATGCAGTAAAATATTTTCCGTGGACTCAGAATCCACTGTGTCAGTCAGACTGGCAGTCCAGCCCTGGGGGATGGTGGGCTTTGTGGCCACAGCGTCACCCAGGCTCATTGTGTTGCCCTTATGTTTATTCTGCTCTTATCATAAAAACATACCACTGACTTGTTATAAAAACTAGAGAAATGATAAAACTTATGGAGCACATTTCCTCTTTATTCCTCATGCTCTTGCTTTTCGAGTCCCTAAATATGGGGCCTCTGGGCTTGGATGTAGAGACCTTGGCAGGGAAGGGTTTCTCTTCTGCCGAAAGAAGGGACCTTGTGAGATTCCATCAGGTTAGGAGTCCCTTTGTGGAGTCATGTCCACAGAAGGTTAAATCCAGCAAGATCCAGGCCTGCGATCTTATCTGGGTCGCCGGATCCCAGAGGCTGGGTTCAGAGGTCTACAAAGAGAATCTCCCCAGCAGGATCTCCCAGTAGGATCAGCAGCGACTGGGCATTTAGAACCACAGTCTCAGTGGGCAGGGGGGCGTGAACTCAGCAGGCCTGGCTTGTCCAAACCCTGCGCACTACAAAGGAAGCTGTGGTCCTTAACCATCCCTGCAGGTCGCCTCTAAGCCCTTGCAATGTCTTGCCTGATCAGGGTGTCTGTTCCGCCGGGGCTTTGGGCCATGACGATGGTATCCCTTGGCTTGGAGACACGTCACCCTGTCTTCATCTTCCCATGGCCTTCTCCCTGTCTGCATGAGTCTGTGTCTGCATTTCCACGTTCATAAGGACCCCTGTAAGATTAGGGGCCTCTCCGCTCCAGCATGACCTCACAGTAGCTAGCTTCATCTGCGAGAGCCCTATTTCCAAAGGTCACAGTCTGAGGTCCTGGGGGTCAGAGCTCCAACAGAAGGTTTTTGAAGGGACACAGTTCAGGCCTTAGCAGAAGCCCATGTCCCAGTCCCCCAAACCTGCAATGTGACCACGCAAAGGAGATTTTGCGGAGGTGAGTAAATCAAGGATCTTAAAATGGGGAGATCGTCTTGGACTGTCCGGGTGAGCCCTCAGGATGAGCACAAGTAGCTCCTGAGAGGGAGGCGGAGGGAGGTTTGACCACAGACAGAAGCCCGTGTTAGAAGCAGGGATTGGAGTGCATGGCCCCCCACGGCTGGCAGAGGCCAGGCGCAGAGTCTCTCCCCGAGGACCTCCAGAAAGCCCTGGCCCGACCTCCGTGTGAGCCTGCAGCGCTTTTAGGTTGGACATCCGGCTCTCCAAACT
Source organism: Ailuropoda melanoleuca (assembly GCF_002007445.2). Classification (NCBI taxonomy): domain Eukaryota; kingdom Metazoa; phylum Chordata; class Mammalia; order Carnivora; family Ursidae; genus Ailuropoda; species Ailuropoda melanoleuca. The sequence continues at coordinate 142,499,152 of NC_048220.1, read as the reverse complement.
GGACGGGAATAAGTCTGTGTGGCTTGAAGCCACAGGTCGGGGGGCATTCGTGACAGCAGCCGGAGGGCGCTGCCGGGACACCGCTCCACCTTCTCGAGGCCTGAGGCAGGCGCTTGGAGCCACACACTCCTGCCTGAGACTCGGTTTCTCCGGGGACTTGGTTCACAGGAGGACGCAGGGGCTCACGCAGGCAGCGAGAGGAAGGGCTGCCGTGAGCTTCCTCCCATCGGATGCACGTTGTTCCACGTCTGCAGGGCGATGAGGCCAGAGCCCTCGGGGAGGTTTTCTTTCTACCTCACCGAAATCCCGGCTTGCCAGCCCTGGCGAGCTAGCGTTTAGCCGGCCCGCAGGCCAACGAGGCCAGGCTGGCGTGTGTCCGACGGGAGGGCCAGGCCTCACCCTGCTCTGAGCCCACGGAAGGGACGCTTGGCCTGCTGCTGCCTCGCTTCCAGGCCTCCGGCGGTCTGCTCACATGCTTAGACGTTTCACGTCACCGTGTGACGCGTGTACAACCTCTCGTGCGCGGGGACTGATCCCAAAGGTGCCGGGAAAGCAGCGTGCCTCTGGAGCTTTCTGGAACATCTCTGGTGGGGGAGGGTTCTGGTACCCAGCTGGGCCTCGACAGAGAACGCAGGAATCCCCTGCGTGTTTAGAATGGCTCTTCAAGCCAAGGTCTTAAAAATGCTTCCAGGTGGGCGGCCGTGAGCATGCTGCTGGCTTCGTGATGCCGGCATTTCTCAGCGCGCACACGCCAAGGCACAGACCTCAGCACGCGTTCCCTCCCAGGCCTTCCGCCTCCATGGTGGGGAGACACAGTCTCGCCCTTCCTCCCGCTACTCTTGCTCGATACGCATGTGCTCAGGCAGGGGGCTCTGGCGTGGCAGGTGCAGGGCTGCCGGCCTTCGGGAGGGCTGTGGGAGGCTGGGCTGCGAGGACTCAGCCGTCCCGCTCGTCCGAGCACAACCTGCTGTGCGGGGCTGCAAGTCCAGAGACCCGTGCTGGCAACCGACCGCTCCGCTGCCGTGGGCCCCTAACGCTTGCTGTTCGCGCGGGGTTTGCTGGGCTTTGTGGCGGGGGTTCGCAAGCCCGTCCCATCGCAGTGATCTGCGGGGTGCAGCGTGTCACACGGTGGAATCACACAGGGTCGGCTTAATTCCTTCTGTGAGATGCCGTCCTCCGGGGAAGTCTTTAGAGCTTCAGTGCCCGGGGTTTCCACGGAGATCTGGCCGGATAGCCACCTTCTGCCCAGCCGGGCCAACCTTCCAGAGGCCCAGAAGGAAGAAGGTGCCAGCGGGAAGCACGCAGTTCGTTTAGCCCGGGCACAAGTCCCTCTGACCAGTCAGGGAATGGGGGGGACCCTGTAGCCCACGACGCCGGCGCTGGGCCTCATCCCTTGACAAGGAGGGCACTTTATCTGCAGGAGCAGAGCGGGGAGGGGAGCATTTTGAGGCCCTTCTGATTTCACCAGGTGTCGAGGTGGCACTCAATGTTGAACCTGAACTTTAGGCTTCAGCCCAGCACACGGCGAATGCTCAGCAGATGTTTGTTGAGGGAGGGAAGGAGTGTATGGTGTGGCTTCCAGAACACTCCCTGGGGACTGCTCCTCCACCCCTAGCAGCGTGGCAGGAATCCCACAGCCCCACAAAGCCCAGCTCTGGTCTGGCCTCGGCTGGATGGGGAATCTCAGACCACACTCGACTCACTGGCCCCATTGACCTGAGAGAGGAGCCACGAGGCAGGACTTTTAAATCCTGTTATTTAGCTTTTCCCACGGCTGTGTTACCCAGAGCCCTGAGTGGTGCCTGGTGCACGTGTGCTCGGTAAGTGTCTGCTTGTCAGGGAGGCTCAACCCCTAAACTGCGCTCCGTGATCAGGGGAGAGTATGGCCCAGTTGGCTCAGTCCAGCTCCCCCCACCCCCAGAGGCTGGGGCAGCGGGGAGAGTCCCCTGGAGCACCAGAGATTCCCATGGAGAGGGCCGGGGGCTGTCGCTGGGAAAATCTGCCCTCCGCAGGCAGCCCTCTGCACTTCCGCTGCAGGCAGCACACTCTGGGCTGATGCCTGCCCTGGCCCTTCATCTCTGTCCCAGGAGGGAACCAGGGGTCCTGGGAGCAGGCGATGAGGGAATGATGGAGGAGGTTGGCATCGTCAGGAGGGCTGGGCCAGCACCACCTCTGCTAGCAGGGAACTCGAAGTCCCATCTTCCTTGTTCCTTGGCCGAAATCCACGCCTGGCCTGCTGGGGTCCGTCCCTCCTGAGCAGGCACTGCCTCTGTCCTGTGAGCTTGAAGGCGGGGCCAGACTCAGGCTCCCCATCTGCCTTTCTGCTTCTCTGTGGCCCCCGTTGGTGGACTTTGGCCCCAGAAGGCTTCTCTGGCTCCTTGGGGGACTGCTGTGTTCTGCTAAGGTGACATTGACCCCCCCACTGGGGCAGGGCTCCAGTGCCTGCCCCAAGAGCCTCAAATACCTGGGAGTTTATGGGCCCCCCGGGGCCACTTGGGGCTGTGTGGGTTGTTCCTGGTTTAGGAGCCCCCTGGGCGGAGCTGCACCTGCCTGGAGGAAGGAGTACCTCCTCCTAATTGTCCCAACGGCCCCGCAGGGCTAGCTGGGCCGGAGCATCAGGAGCCAGGCACGGCCGCTGGGGCAGCAAGGGCCCCTGCAGCACTGGCGGTGAGCCTGGCCTGCCCCCGGCTGCTCGTCCGCACCTGCTTCGGCTACAGCGCGCAGGCCTCCAGGAACAGGATGGGGTCCTCGCGGCTGCCGGGGCGCTCAGAGCTTTTCCTCAGCACATGCCACCCCAGGGGAGGCAGGCCTGCGGTCCCTGATGTTGCCAAGGGTGGTGACTGGAGAGACCCCCAGGGACAGAAGGTCCAGCATGGCAGTTTGCTGCGGCCAAGAGAATGGGTGAGGTGCCTGGTCCGGGTGGGGCTGCAGGGAGAGCTCCTGTCTGCTCCACCCCAAGCTCCGGGGTCTTTCTCTGTGACAGAAGGGAGCTCTTCTCCTTGTCCATCTGCAAGCTCTACTGAGACCCAAGACCCACGGGATGCCACCTTCTCCATGCAGCCCACCTGCTCCCAGCCTCACGCTCGAAGGCAGGATCGATGACTCAAAAGAAACACACGCTTGTTCCCCCCTGCCTGGAACAGCATCTTGCTTCAGTGACGGAGTCTGGGAAGGGCTCGAATGATGGAATTGGATGGAATGGGTGTCATTGCTCAGCGGTGTGCATGTGCGTGTGTGTGCACACCGATACGGGTGTGCATGTGTGTGGCAGGAAAATACACAGTTAAACTCCGTGGGGAGCCTGTCAAATAGTTACCCAGCGGCTTGCGATGGGCCCTAGTGATACTACCTTCTTATAATTACATTTTCTCTCTGAAACGACTTCAGTTTAATTTCTGACAAGGGACTGCGTGGAACCCATCTGACCTAGAAAATGACAGGAACGGTTTTAATCTTTCCAGCTTAACCTTTTCATCCTGACTTAAATTTTCATTCCTTGACATAAATGAAGAAATTAGGGCTCCTGACCGGTATCGATTGAAGGAGATCCCGCAGGCCCCGCTCGGGTGGACGTGCACCTGGGCGGCTGAAAGCAGATGGTCCACAGGTGGGGTCTCAGGCCTCTGAGAAGAGGCTGTTGGGCCAGAGGCACAGCCCTGCCCCAGGCCCCACAGACAGCACCCCAGCCGTCTGGGCACCAGGCTCCTGTTGACGTGTATAAATGCCCACCGCAATCCCAGGAGAAGGCACCGCTCGGATCAGCAGTTTGTCGGGGGAAGGAGGTGGGAGCTGGGCACGACCCCCCTGGTCCCTGAGACCCCCAGCTGCAGGGAGCAGGGTGGGGGTTCCAGCTCAGCGGCTCCAGGCCTGCGTTCTGCCTACGCCCCTGAGGCCTCGTGGCTTGCCTTTTCTGTTCCCTTAGCATAGCACAGGCACGGGACTGGGGGACAGGGTGGGGGAGGCTGCTGCGGGCCCGGGCAGGTGCTCCATCCACGCAGAAGACCCGGGGAGTGAGAGGGCCAGGCGCGTATGGCTGTCCTGCATAGTCACCCATGGGAGGCTAACCCTCAGGCTCCCCGACAGAGTGTCACAGACTGGGAGGGCCGACACCACCTTTCCCCCCACGCTTCTGGAGGCCAGAAATCCAAAGTCCAGGTGTCGCCAGGCTGCGCTCTTTCTGGGGCGTGTCCTTCCTTGCCTCTCCAGCCCCTCATGGCGGCCCCGCAGTCCCTGGCTGTCCTTGCCCTGTGGGCCCCTCCCTGTAATCCCCACCTTTATCTCCCCGTGGCCGCCTTCCCTCTGTGTCTGTGGCCCAGTTTCCCTCCCTCCATCAGGACACCGGTGTTGGGTTAGGGCCCACTGTAACCCAGTAGGACCTCATTTTCATTGACCTAATTACATCTGCAAAGACCCTGTTTCCAGTCCTTGAGCTAGTCTGAGGTTCCTGGACATGAATTTTTGGAGGACACTGTTCAACCCTGTACCCCAACCCCCTGCTCACTTTCCCCGTCCCAGTCAGCTTGGCCCCTGTAACAGACGCCACGGGCTGGGTGGCTTCCGTGGCAGACATGTATTTCTCACGGTTCTGGAAGTCCAAGATCAGGGTGCCCACGGATTTGGGTCCTCGTCCTTGCCGCAACCCCCCACAGAGGGATCGAGCACCTAGAAGTAATGGCAGTTGGGTTTCTGGGTGAGAAAGAGTTGCTGACAGAAACCAGCCGCTCGCGACCCCGTCGGATGCCACGTAAGAGGGCGATGGTTGTGGGCCAGAAAAGAGAACTTCTGGAAAAATGAGGCTGACACGTCAAATCGACAAGCGGCTTCAATCTCGGGGTGCTTGGGTTCCCTGCACAGCATCTGCAAATGCAGCATGACTTGCAAAGCCCTTCCAGAAGTGCCCCTTTGTTTATTTACTTGAGAGGCAAATCTCCTCACAAACTAACACGTTGGCAGATGTTGAGTGGAGCACATGCACAGGAAATACCAACTGGATGGAGTGGGATCCAGGAGAAAGCTGGAGCGAACACCTGCGGGAAGCTATGGGGGCTGGGGGCCAGGCTGCAGCGTTGAACTGGCCTGACTTTGGGGAGATGGCAGGCCTTTCTCTGCATGAGCTCCCACCAGGCTGGCGGTGCTCGGGAGGCCCTGGAGGGGCCTGGAAGGGAGAGTGGGGACAGAGGCCCCTCTGGCTGGCTGAGGACTTGCCCCTCCTGAGGCCTGGGAGCAAGGGCGCCCCCAGTGGCCGGGGCATTCCAGGGCCAGATATCTCTGCGTTTAAAATAGAAAAACCTTGGGAACAACCTAGAGGCACCTCCAGGGGGTGGTGGTGAAAGAAGCTGAGGCACCCCCAACCCTGGGAATACTTCGGGGCCCTTAGGGACAAGGAAAAATACCCAGGATCTGTTTATTGATCAAAAAAAAAAANTGGCTGGCTGAGGACTTGCCCCTCCTGAGGCCTGGGAGCAAGGGCGCCCCCAGTGGCCGGGGCATTCCAGGGCCAGATATCTCTGCGTTTAAAATAGAAAAACCTTGGGAACAACCTAGAGGCACCTCCAGGGGGTGGTGGTGAAAGAAGCTGAGGCACCCCCAACCCTGGGAGTACTTCGGGGCCCTTAGGGACAAGGAAAAATACCCAGGACCTGTTTATTGGTCAAAAAAAAAAAAGGCATAAAACGACACATTAGAACATGGAGTGGGCATGGGCGGATGCTTTACTCTTTAATGTGAATATATTCTTATATTATTTCTGTAGTAAAACTAGAGTTAAGGACAACTATGGATTAGGTGCTTCCCCCCCCCCCCCAAAAAAAAAAAGGTTTCACTGTATCTGGCTACCAGCTTTATGTCCATGTATGAAAAGTGAGCAGCCCCACCCTCCCTTCCCCTCACAGGCAGTCACTGAGCCACCTTCTTCCCTTCTATTCCTAAGCTCAGGGTGGGGTTGACAGCCCAGAGAGGTCTCTGCCTTCCCCCAGAACACACAGCAGGGGAGGGAGAGGGCTGGAGGAAGGGGACCTAGGTGGGCAGGCAGCCCCACAATCTCATCAGGAGTCCTCCTGCATGGGAGAACTGCCCCCCGCTGCTGGACCAGTGGGTGCCCTCCCTCTGCCCCTTCGGGAGTTTTCACACCAGCCCTGCCAGTCCCCGGGCAGGAGTGGGGTGGCCAGGCACGAAAAGACCACGAGGGTGGATGGAGTGGCAGCCCCAGCGGTGCTGCTCTCACTTACAGGGGTCCAGTGTGTGCCTTCGGCCGAGGTCCAGCAGGCCAGGAGCAGCCCCAGGTGGGGCGACGAGCTGGTGGGCCCTGGGGACCCGGTTTCCAGTGAGTTAGGACTGCATCTCAGCCTAGTACCTGCGGCCCCACAGCTGGGAACACATTTCTGGCTTGTGCACCTGAGCCCAGAAGGGGGTGGGCTGGGGGGAAGCCCAAGCAGGGTTGGGGTGGGGTGGGGGCACGCACCTGTAACAGGAGCCCAATCCTGTAATAGGGAGGGAGCGCACTGAGGCGCTCTTGATGAGGCTTTTCGAGTCTTTGGTGAGCATGTAACAATGCAGCATGAAATGTTTGTGGTTGTGCCTAACGGCCGAGCAAAACCAAAATCATGTCAAATGTTAAGTCACTGTCAATAACATTTGGGGAATGCTAGTGGAAAAGAACACAGGCCGCAGAGGACACTGCCCTTCTTTGTATTCTGTGTGACGTCAGCCAAGTTACTAAACCACTCTGTGCGTGTCCGCTCCTTGTCGGTAAGATGAGTGTAGCAACTTCTTCTGTGAATTTGTGTGAGGAGCTTGAGTCCGTCTGTGCAAAGCTCTCAGATGCTTCCTGGCTCACAGGACAAGCCCAGGAACACAGCAGAGAGAGAGAGCGGGGGACAAGCCCGGAATCTCTCTCTTCTCTGATGGAAGAGTTGACTGTGACGTGTCCCTGTCACTGCGCTTGCAGACAAAACGCCATGGCCAACCCCTTCCATGCTTCCGTGATGCTGGGACCTCGGTCCTGCCAGGCGATGAGGNTGCTAGTGGAAAAGAACACAGGCCGCAGAGGACACTGCCCTTCTTTGTATTCTGTGTGACGTCAGCCAAGTTACTAAACCACTCTGTGCGTGTCCGCTCCTTGTCGGTAAGATGAGTGTAGCAACTTCTTCTGTGAATTTGTGTGAGGAGCTTGAGTCCGTCTGTGCAAAGCTCTCAGATGCTTCCTGGCTCACAGGACAAGCCCAGGAACACAGCAGAGAGAGAGAGCGGGGGACAAGCCTGGAATCTCTCTCTTCTCCGATGGAAGAGTTGACTGTGACGTGTCCCTGTCACTGCGCTTGCAGACAAAACGCCATGGCCAACCCCTTCCATGCTTCCGTGATGCTGGGACCTCGGTCCTGCCAGGCGATGAAATGGAGGAAGGGACACAGGGTGGCTGTTGCCTGGGGCGCGTGCGGCGGTGATGTTGGCTCCTGTGGGCAGCGTGGGGCACGTTCCAGGGTCCAGTCCCCCCTCATGGGTGCTGGGGATTGTCTCGCAGAAGTCCTTCTCGTGCGGAGTGTTTACTCCTGACTCTCTGTTCTTGGAATGTAACATGCGAGCTGGGCTCTCTGGCCCTCCTGGGAATTCTGAAGGTGACCTAGTGCCTTAAACTAAATCCCTCGTTGCCACCCTGGCTGGACCAGAGCATCCCCCATGTGCCCAGCAGGTGACAATATGGAGGCATCGCGGGAAGCTGGGGGGGGGGGCTGCAGCTCCGCTCCTCATCTCACAGGCCAGTTTCATTGGTGATATTGGCAGCATAATACCCGCTCGATAATATCTGCCTTTTAAAACGTAAAGATAATTATTTTTAGAATAAAGGTAAGATGTACATACTTTCAGATAGCTTGTGATATAAAAAAGTTTGATAAATATTACACCACACTAGGAAAGCAAAAAAAAAAAAAAAAAAAAAAAAAAAGATAAAAGCACAGACACAATCCCAGAAAGCATAAAAGGAGATAATAGAAGACTGTCAGTTATAACAGTAAATGTGAATTAATGAACTCTCCGTGTTAAGAAAGATTAGGATAGAGTTTTACAAGAGATATTAAAGAATTTTATTTTATTCATGAAAAACAGATATTAAATAAAATGATTAATATTAAATATTTTCTAGGGAAGTGGCAACATAATGATCAAAGAATTCAAGGAGAAACATTTTAAGTAGGAGAGAAAGGGCTAAAACAGGAAGGCGATAGGACAAAGAAACGACAACAGGTTTGTAACAGGCCAGTCAACATATGAAACTTGAAACACCTCTAGAAATCCAATGAAAATTACTCCTATCCTGAGACCACATTTTCACCATCAATATGGCAAAGATAAGTCATGCCCAGGATTTCCACACAGACTTCCCAGACGGACCTGCAAGCCTCGTACCCATCACAGTGTGGATTGGTGCAATGTTCTTGGAAGGCGTTTTTAAAATACAAAGTTTCATTTAACCTTCAACACAAAAGTGTCTCTCGGAAATGATCTTATGGAAATTTCACACCAGGTTTATAGCCAAATTTCAAAGATTTAGGTACAGATTTTATTTGTGTTGGTCAACAACCAGCTGCGATAGGGCTTGGCCTAAACATAAGTCTCACTGGGGGTCTCGTTGGGAGACAAGACCCACCGTGCTTCCNACTCAGAGCTCCTCTGGTGCAGCCCTTGCTCTTCATAAGGGACGAGACGGAGGGTGAAACCAAAACCCAGGCTCACCTCCGGCCTTCCTACCTTCCTATCTTCAGCCCACTCAATCGGCCCGGACTGAGGCCTGCATTTTACTTTTTGAGCACATTTGAGAGTAGTTTTATACCCTTAGCACAAGTTCCTCTTCTGCGTTTCTTCTGCTGCTTGGATTGCATTGGATAATTTGTGTTTGCTTACTTCCTTATTTAATAAAAGAAACTATGTGTTGCAGCATTAAGAACGATGCAGTGGGGGCGCCTGGGTGGCTCAGTCGTTAAGTGTCTGCCTTCGGCTTAGGGCGTGATCCCACGGTCCTGGGATCGAGCCCTGCATCGGGTTCCCTGCTCTGCTCTCCCACTCCCCCTGCTTGTGTTCCCTCTTTCGCTGGCTGTCTCTCTCTCTCTGTCAAATAAATAAATAAATAAATAAATAATATAAAAAACAAAAACAAAACAAAAAACCCCAATGCAGCGTGCGTATCCCCCTGAGCTGCAAGCTCAGTGCCCTCAGGCTGTTGGATGTAAGTATGTGAAGCAGGCCAGGTGCCTTGCTGGGGCCACTGTACGGCAGAGTGGGGACTGTGGCAAAGTGGAGGGAGAGAGCTTGCTCAGGGCAAATGGCAGCAGCCAATCACCTCCACTTCACCGTTGAATGCAAGCAAGAGTGACCAGACTTTCCAGTTTTTAAGAACAGCAAGAAAGCTGTGACATTTCCTAATTTTTACATGGTAACAACTTATTTAAAAACTTGTAGACCTTTGTCAAGCCAAACAAAACAGAATAGCAGCCCAGAGTCAGCCTTGGGTTTATAATTTCCTGTTGTTTGTTCTGGGCTGTCACGAGAAATCTTAGCCATTTGAGGCATCAGACTCGACCAGTTGAGGGCAAGAGAATGGGATGGTTAAGACCACCTATCCCCACCCTCAGCAAAGTGAGTTCAGTCTGTGATGGACTGATGGCGGGTCTGGGCATCGTCTCCACAGGTGGGTGGTTATCCAGCATCACGATGTGGCACACAGGCATTTCCCTTTGGGAGATCTCCCCAGGCCTCTCCCAGGTCAGACTCCCCGGCCTCTCCCAGAGGAGCCGTGGACACAGCTCAGTGGCACGTTATGAAGACAGGTGATGGCTCGAATACAAGATGGCCTCACCAAATACAAGAGCCTTCATGCCTCCAGAGTGGGTTTGAGCAACACGTATCAGTCATTTTCAATGGGATCCCCCCCCCAATACCCTCCCTGGGGACATTCGCAATGTCTGGAGATACTTTTGATCATTACAACTGAGGGCTGCTAGTGGCATCTCGTGGGTGGAGCCTAAAAGGCATAGGACAGACCTCCACCCCAAAGAATGATCTGACCCCAGAACACCTGCGGTGCCCTGCTTGAGAAGCCCTGAACCCGAGCAATGATCTAGACGCCCCCTCGGTACACAGCCAAGTGCCCAAAGTGATGCAGCCGTTAGCGTTCAGTTTGGAAAGCGCGACGAGTTTGAGCATGGTGGGAGCGCTAGGTCATGTTTCAGGGCTTTGTAACCTCCTGTGAGGAACAGTGTCCACCCGTCAGGAAGGTTGGGGGAGCTGGCAGCTCCTGACGCCAAATGATGGCCCTGGGCCAACCGGCCTCTGAGCAACACTGGCATTTTACTCCTCTGCAGAGAAAGTCCATTATTTTAAAGGATTTGCTTAAACTTTATACGTGAAAGCGATTACCTTGCAGGATCCAGTTGTTTGAAAGTAAAAGCAGGAAACAATAAAATGAATACAAATTGCGTTTTCCATGTGTCAGCAGAACATCGGAGGACAGGATTGGATTCTCTCCAACCTCGTATGTCATCGGGGGCATTGTGACCCCCGAGACCCGTCGGAGGGACTCACCTCAGGGCCGTGCGAGGCAGGGTATCTGTGGAAAGGAGGAAGAACATTTCGGTTTGCCTCATTTTTCTGTTCCTGAGTTTGTGGTGTAAGAAATAAAAATAGTTGGGTTCTTTTTTTTTTTTTTTTAACTTACACTGCCAATAAGACAAGGAAGTCATCTGAGGAAAATGTACTGAAAAAGAGAATTCCATCCACTTCCCTGAGAAAATCACTGTGTGTGTGTGTGTGTGTGTGTGTGTACGCGTGTGTGTGTGCCCACACACATAGACATGCCTGCACAGATTAAGGACAAGAAGTGAAATAAGTAAGGATCAAAGGAGCCAAGTATTAATCAATAAATTCCAGGCTGCTTGTAAACAGCGTTTGGTTTCTACAAAAACAGTCTCTGGACGGGGAGTGAGGCTCCGTCAACGTGGCCGATCAAGGTGTCGGCTACCCGTTAGTGACGATAACTTCAGTCATTTTTCTGATTATAAATATGCCGTGCGTGTTCATAATAACATCCTTGAAAAATATAGAGCAATGTAAAGAGTGTCAAAACCATCTAGAATTCCAGCACCCGTAGAAGACCGCGCTAGCCACGGGTGTCTTTGTGGGCGCGGCTCAGGGAACTGCGGCCCATCGGCCGCATCCAGGCGGCTGCCTGTCCTTATAAACCCGGTTTTCTTGGAATGCAGCCGCATTGTTGACCCAGGGTCTGGAGCTGTTGGCACGGCACAATGGTGGAGTCCAGCAGTTGTGACAGATACTGTGTGGCCTGCAACGCCTGCAATGTTTTCTGTCTGGCCCTTTATCGAAAAAAGTTTGTAGGTCTCTATCCTGGGTGTGCGTGTTGGGTACCCATGTGACAGAGCCGTCAGAGGGACACTCGGTGGGTCTTAGTGAGGGGGTCTCAGAAGAACTTGTTCCAAGGTTTCTGAGCACATCGTGAGCTTAGTTTGGCCATGCTGAGTGTGAGGTGGACAGCGGGGAGGGCCGAGGAATGTTCTCAGGGGAGGTGAGGAGAGTCGACTGGGATGGGAGGGAGGGTCTTGTGCCATGGGCACAAATGAGGACAAATGTCCAGAGTGAACGGAATGACCAGTGATGGGCTGGGCCGGGGGAGGGAGCAGGGAATGCTGTGGTGAGTAGTCCTTCTGGGGGCGGGGGGCTTAGAAAGGAAGAAAACAGGAGCCCGATGTCTGGGGAGGACCCTGTCCCCAGCAGGGACAATCGCTACTGACGCGGTGACTAAGCTGAATGTGCAGGACCCATCAGACTGGAAACCGGGCAGGTGGTTAGTGAGACGTGTGCTCACACATGCTGCACAGAAAGGGGTGGGGGAGAGGGGTGCCTGGATGGGGAAATGGGAGGGAGGTGCCGAGTGTTCTGGAAGATAGGTGTTTCATGAAATAAAAAGGTGCCCTAACAATTTTGCGCACAGAAACATAACAATCCACCTGAAAAGATTTCCATGGTGCTAAAAATTCTATAAGACCCCGAGTTGGTGGCATTAGTTACTGGAAAGTTCTTTTTTCCCATTATTTTAATATAGATTGGAGAATAATCTTATCAGTGATTTATAGATGTTTTTGAATAAAGATGCCGCTTCATATATGTAAGAAACTTTAATACGGCATTATTCATCGATTTATGTATAGCTTATGCTGCCTCACTGTGTATATAAATTTAATCTATATACTTTATAGCCATAAGGAATCACAAACCCTAGGGAGAGAAATCGTAGTATGAATCATTTTACAAAGTCGGTAACTGCAACCCAATTTTGGGTGAATCTCCATCTTTGGCTTAAAGATATATTAAACATCTTCAAGTTTTGTTAGTAAAAGCTTACTTTCAAGAATGCTTAGGAAATAGTTTAAAACTTAATGAAAAATTACCCTCCATTTTCAATAAGCCGGAACTGAATGCCAATATTTTGACTGTCTTATAATTTAGGATCATTTAATCAGGTAGTTGTGTGGTTTTTAACTGGAGAGGGTTGAGGGAACTGGTGGGGTGAGAGTGGGGGAATGGCAGAGGATGGGAGAGGGAGGAGTGGGGGACAGGGTGGCAGAGGGGGGAGAGGGTGAGCGGATGGGTGAATGGATTCTGATCCTCTGGACCAAGGTGGTATCATGACAAATGTCATCCCAGGAGCCCAACATGGACGAGGCAGCAGCCTTAGGATAGAGGCTGGGATAGAGACCCGGGACACTGATGAGGGCTGTGCTGGTTCTATGGGCATCCAGTGTCAGGGGCATCCTCGGGCGTGTTCCCAGAGGGAGGGGCGGTGACAGAAGGAGGAGGCTGAGTGGGGATCCGGGATGGTGAGCTCAGCCTGCATGGGTGAGTGAGGCACTTGGACGAGGCGGTGCAGGCAGAAGCTGGGGGGTCTGAGATGGCCCAGAATCTCGACCTCATCCCTCCTGATTCCCTGCTGTGGTCGAGCCTCCCCCCCACCCCGTCTCTCTTCTGTCCTTGGCTCGTGAATAAATTGGGCTTCTTATACTCTTTGGTTTCAGGGTGATGGCCGTCCTGAAGGCCACCTGACACTCCAGTCCATGAACCCCTGAAATCAGCCCACAGAAACAGGAGCCAAGGACTCTCGGCTGGGCTGGGAAGCGCTTCTCCCGGCAGGCTCTTTAATCGGGGAGGAAAAGATATTTCAGAGACTTTTCCCCCAGTCGACTTCTCTCACATCTCCCTGGCCAGCACTGGTCACCTGCTTCCAGCCCGTCAGGGACAATCCCACCTTCTCTGCCATTAAGGGGCCTCCGCCTGACAGCTGGACCAAACTAGGGCTCAGTGGCTGAAGAGGGAGATGCGAATCATTTGGGGCCAGCGAGGAACGGTGTGTGGCTCAGACAGGAAACCCCAGCCCATGTCTGATGCGTGGGCCTCGTCTTCACTAACTGTGTCCACGGAACAGATTCCCCGCCTTATCACACAACTGACCTGAGGGGTCGTCCTCACACAGGGCACGCTTCAAACCTCACGTTGGAAGGAGTGACCCCAGTCCTCTAGCAAGGGAGGCAAACAACCGGAATACACAAGCAAGGGAGAGCTTTGGATAAAGTGTCAGGAGCAGAGGGCCGGCCAGGGGGCGAGCTGGCCCGTCCGCGGTGCAGGCTGGAGAGGCAGGCGGGATGGCAGGGCTGCCCGACCCAGGGCCACATTCAGCTCTGTGCACGGAGGCACGGAGCACACTCTGGCGTATTGGAGCCTGCTTGTGGTTTTGTGACTTTGATAGAGTAAGGAAGCCTCCATGGGGTGGAAATACTGGGCCCTGGTGTTGACGCTGGACAAGGAATAAGTGAGGACCCGGGGTGAGGGTCAGAGTGTAGAAACATCGCTGGAGACAGAAATAGGGAAGCGGGCTGGCCGTAAGAGGTGGCCCCCAGAGAGACCGATGCCTGCCAACGAGACCAGGAGGATGTGGTCGTTCTCAGGCAAGGCCCTGGCTGGGGGGGCTGTCGTGGGGCTGGGGGCAAAGCCTCCCCTCCTCGCCTGGGCCCTGACCACACAGTGCCTGCTGGGAGTGCCCAGCCCCCCTTCTGTCTCTCCCGAGGAAGTTCCATTAGCGAACACCCCTGCTGTCTCTGCCCCCTCCTTGCTCTGACTGCTCCCCAGAGAAGGCGGGTTTGGCAGGCCCTGGGCATGCACGCCTCTCCCAGCCTTGGCTTCTCTCTCCTCGGATTCTGCAGAGAAGGTGTGCGCTTCCCTGCTCACTCCTCCGCTCCTCGGTGGGGTAAGGGTGGCTGCATCTTGGCAGGGCAGGCTAGCGGAGTCTGGGCCAAGTTCTTTCTGGGAGAGGCTCAGCAAGCTCCTTGGGTCCTCTCCTGAGACACCTGCTTCCTCCAGCTTTCCCAGCACTGTTCGTGTTTGTGTCATCATCAGTCTGACACTGGACCACTTTCCCAGTAGAGCAGTCTCTTTCCAAACGGAGGGGTTAAAAGCAGGTGTTATTATGTCCAATGACCCCAACACCTTAGTATTCATACGTGACGGGTGCTCATTGGAAGCCGGGTGAAGAAGGAAGAAAGGAAGGAAGGGGTTAAATAAAATGATATTTAATTACTCTTACATCTCTTAAAGTTCTAATGAAAGACTATGTAGAAAGCAGTGGAACATTCAAGAAAACACAGTCTCTGTAACCCAAAAGATCTGAATCCAAACCCAGATGCTGCCGCTAATCTCTGGGTAATTTCTTAGTGGGTTGGAGACTTTGGTCAAGTATTAGCAAAAGGCTTGCGAGAGTCTCAGCTACAAACCTGACAGCTGCCTCCCCGATTGTGCCTGAGAATGTGCTTGCGGGGGGGGGGGCGCACCCCGTGAGAGTGCAAATGCATTTGTTGGTGGCATCTCTGCGCAGGTAGAGAAAGCTCGGAGATGTGTCTGAGGTCAGCGCCAGCCAGCCCTTCCCTTCCCGGGTGGGGGGTGGGGGTGGGGAAATGGCCCAGACACGGCCTCGGTTGTGTCGGGCTGAAGTCCTGAAGTCGTATATTTGGGTGTGAACCTCCCCTCGGGAATTGTGTGTATTTGCAGAGCACAGCTGAGTTGGAGCTGTGCCTCTGCCCAGAGAGAGATGCAGATCTTCACTATATTTAAACTGAATTTCCTGCTGTGCCAGATCCATTTAGACTTTGAACTTTAAGAAAGCAGCTCCTCGGGTTATGTAACTGGCACCACACTGATGTGAGTCGGAAGGAAGTGATGGGAAAGCTCACACCCAGCACGGAAGAGCGCTGCTCCCGCTCCCGGGCAGCTGGTGCTGGCAGGGTGCAGGCCAGGTGCGGCGTGGGGGTGCCTTCCCTCTGGAGCCTCTTGTTGCGCTGGGTCCCACACATTGGGCTCTTCCTCTTCCCCGTCCCCTGCAAGCCCAACAGAACTTACCGGTCCGGGACCCGCTGCTTCCAGACTCTGCAAGGGGGCTGGCGGATTGACCCCAAATGAACAGAAAGTGCGGGCACTGTGAGAATGCGACGTGGTCCTTCGCCAGCCCTCGCTGCTCCTCACGCTCGCCTGGGAGCTTCTAAAGCTGTTATGGCTGGGGCCTCGTTCCCAGAGATCAGGCTTTAATTGGGTGGGGGTCGAACCTGGATCTCCGTGGTTTAAAGTTCTCAGCATTCTTGGTGTGTAGCTGGGGTCGGGCTCCACTGACTGAAGGTGTCGCTTTCCCAGAAAACAGGTGTCGACTGACGGAAGCTTCAGAGCCTTGGATTCCGAAACCATACACGGAGGGGTTTGACTTCATCATCTCTTAGATCTGCGGGTCCCAGTGTTTTATGATCCTGCGGGATCCCTAATGGTGCTCGAGGCCACAAAAGCTTCCCCAAATGGCGTTGTAATTTTGGCTGCATTACACCTGCATCCAGGGGGTTGCCTGTGTGGAGTTTCAAAATTCCTGGTGAGCTCATTTATTCTTTGTCTATTTCCCTGGCATTGAGTGGGCAGAGCCATGAACTTTCACATGCCGAGCATCCACGTAACTAAGCACCAGCCAGGACAAGTCAGGGAGTTGGCCAGCCCCCTGGAATTCCTCCTCATACTCCTCTTCAGTCACTACCCTCTGTCCCCCAGGTGGAATGTCTAGCTTGACCTCCATCACCACAGACTGGCTTTGCCTGGTCCTGGACTTGGGATCGGTGGCATCACACCGTATCTTTTCTATTTGATTTCTTTCACTTCATCGTGTCTTTGAACCTCAGCCACACTGTTGTGGCTCAGTAGTTCTTGTTTGTTCCTGGGTGCTGTGGACTGAACGTGTCCCCCCTACCCCAGTTCATATGTTTAAGCCTAAATCCCCAATGTGATGGTATCAGGGGGCCTTTGGGAGGCAGTTAGGTTATAAGGATGGAGCCCTATAAATGGGATTAGTGCCTTTATCAGGGGACAAAGGGACCAGAGCTTTCCCTCTGCTCTCCATCACATGAGCACACAATGAGAAGTCAGCCATCTGCAAACCAGGAAGCAGGGCATCACCAGACACCTCTGCTGGAACCTTGATCTTTGACGTCAAGCCTCCAGAACTGTGAAAAACACAGTCTGCTGTTTAAGCCCCCGGGTCCTTGCTATTCGGTTACTAGCCTGAGCTGACAAAGGCATCGTCTGAATATACCAGAACAGATTCATCTTTTCTCTTGGTGTACACTTGAGGTTTTTCCAGTTTGGGGCTATTTTAAAGCTACCAGGAACATTTCTGCATTCTTCACTGATTTTTAGCAAATAGTATTACCTTAGATCTGTGTCATCAGACCTTTGAAATGCTGGTGAGGACCTTTAGGAGGAAGGCAATACAAGAACTATGCCCACAGGAAATCTGTTTGGTTTTGATGCGATGTGCAGAGTGACATGGTCGTTGGATTCAGATCTGACTGAGCTGTTTGATTTTAAAAATGTGCTTGGCCACTGGTGTTTTACCTGGAAAACGGACAAATGGGATCTGTGCTGGGCAAGCAGTACACGTGACATTGTGGTGTCCTGTCCCGGGGAGGAGGGGAGGAGGCAGAGAGGTACCCGTAGGAGCATCACACCTGTGGAGCTCACCTGATTACGGACGGCCATCCTGACGTACACCGGCGCAACCCCACAGACTCTGAATTACCTTTCCTGCTCAAGCTGAGCCTTACCTTTTGAAAAAATAACAGGGGTGCTCACACATGATTTTTGAAAACTATATAGTTAGAGCTAACAACTATGTTTCCCAAACTTTCTCCGGGTTTCTGGATGCTTTGGGAAAAGCGGAAAGGCCCTGACTCTGAAACCCAAGCTTGTCGCCTATTTAACGCAGACAGTACGTAGAAAGCTTCTTAGTTGCAAGAGAGGCGCTGACTTTACTACTGCTCTCCGACTTCTCACCGTCTCCACTGCCAGCCGCAGGCTACACTGCTGTGTGCAGTGTTCTCTGCTTCTAAAGGCCTCAACAGCCCTTCGGTAGGATTCCATAATCAGTGATGCTTCCATTTCATTTACATTGTAATCCACAGGTTGGCTGGGCTGATCCCAGCAGTGGCTTTCAGGTCCAGAGGGTTTTCCGTGGGACTCCCTCAGTGTTCATGGAGCAGGGGTCAGCTCCAGGTCTCCCCGCTGGCCTGCACGGTGCCGGGTTCTGCAGCTCCCTGAACAGACATACTCACAGTGAGCTCTCTCAGTGTTGTGTTTGGTCTTTTCTTTTGGAATCATCTTTATCAGGTGTTGGAGCCAGGTCGGGTTCATAAGATGAATTGAAGGGATTTCTCCTTTTTGTTTGTAGTTTGGAATAGTTACATAACATTGAAATTCTTTGTTGTTGTAGATAACATCTTCCCTCAGATGCCCACTTGGCTCACTTTCTCACTTCATCTGTGAGTGGTTCCATGTCTATACGAGAATGGTCCTGGAAGATGGCCCCAGAAGAGCTCATGTGACCGGAGCTCCACCTGGGCCCCCACGTTTCCTGTCCCTCCAGCACTTACAAGCACCTGCCGCATAGTATACGTCGTGTCCATATGGCTGATCCCCCCAGTGCATTATAAATGATGAAGAGTGGAGGTTTTATTTTGCTCTGTTTACTGCTGCGGTATCCCTGGTGTCTGGAACGGAAGTGGCTTATGGCAGGGGTTTATTAATATTTGTTTGAGTGTTAATATTTGTTTACATTCGGCTGTAAAACTGTCAAGCTCTAGTCCCTTTATTTTTTTAGCTAGAACACTTTCATGGACTATGTAAGTATTCTAATTCTTCCTGGATCAATTTTTATTTTTGTGTTTGACCAGAAAGACATCGGTTTCTTCCAGTGTTCAAATTTGTTCTTCATGGAGTTTGTGTGTGACATCCTCTTATGCTTCTTTTTCTATGGGGGTGACTTCTTTTTATATTGAATCTTTTATTTTTTATTTAGTGAGCCAGTCCTTATATATCCAGATCCTTGGCATATCTTTACAAGTAAACTTCTTGCAAAATTCTTCCAGTTATTGTCAATCCTGGGTCCTCTGCAAATCTTTACAAGTAGACGACTTCTGTCTCTTAAGTGACTTCATCTGACTTTTCTTTTTTAGCATAAGATCCAAACCCTCCTCAATTTGGGCTCCTGGTTTGATCTCTGATGCTCCTACTTTCATGACCAGATCCGTCAGTCTATGCATCAGGACTAACGTCTTTAGAACCTTTCTTGACTTCACCAGTCCAGTTAAATTTTTGTTCCTCATACTTGTCTGTAATATCCCAGGCACCCCTGGGACGGATATGTCAATCAATCCACTGGGTGTATCTTATTCCTCACCCTCCCTAACACATAGAACAATAGTTGAAATCCAACACGACAGGCACAAACCTTGTTTCCCATTAGATTCTTTCTGTCAAGACTTGACCTCGATGTGCAGACACTATAAGTCAGCTCAAGCAACCCCAAATGCTGGCAGGACATTCCGGCAACCTGGAAGAGAAGCAGGCTTCATGTATCAGGAGAGGCACGAGGAGAACCGAAGGATCAGGTCTGCGGTCTGTGTGCCTAACCGGAGGAAGCTCCACGCCCCAGAGAGGTCTCTCCAGCTCCAGAGCCTGAACAGGACTTGAGGCCGAGAGTGTGGGGGATCTGTCAACACCCTGTCCTTAGACACCACGCTGTTCTGCTTGATACTGAGAGAGCTTTTTCAATAGCTAACCGGACAATGCTGACTCACATTAGTGTGTCTGCTTACCACACCCCTTTTAGTCTTGGCCTCCTTATTCATATATGGGGTTGAAACCATCTCTCTTTCAGTGAGATTGTGAATGATTTATTAAGCACGAGGGGCTCTGCAAAAGCAAGTTCTCATTATTTAAGCAAGGAATCCATCAGTCTATCCTCAGTCTTGCCCTGGTGCCCTCTCATCTCTTCATACACATGCAGTGGTGTGATGCCAGTGATCTGGCAACGGGATCAAGTCTCCCCAGTGCTCATAACCTCTGACCTACTTGTCAAGCCCACATTTAAGAACCTAACATCAGGCAATAAACTGAAATATGGAAAAAACTTTATACAAAACAGATCACTAGTATTATTTTTAATGATGAAAAGGGAAAATAATCCAAATGCTCCCCTGAAAAAAAGAGTAAATCCACTAATTTAAATTCAGATACAACATTAAACCTTTATCATCATTTTTTACTTAGTTTCAGACACCTCAGAAATTCTCATTTTCAAATGTATATGAAAATATCAGAATTAAAAGTGTTACATAAAGTACAATGACAGATATGTTAAAAACACACACACACACGCACACACTCATACGCCAAAAAAAAAATTAAGCCACAAAAATTAATTTTCTATTTTTGGGTTTTGGAATGAATATTTTTCTTCTTTCTGCTTTTCCAGATTTTCTTTGTTCATATCAACACACTTATAATTGGAAAGGAGTGAACTTCATTCTTCCGGGAAATCCTCAACACCTGTAGAGGGACCCCGGGCAGAGCCAAACGCTGAGCGTTTCGGTTCCAGCTCGCTGGACGGTGGTCTGTGGCTTTGTCCATGTCCCTTCCTTGTGTCCAAAAAGGGCTACACACAGATGCTATTTGTCAGACAAAAATACTGCTTATTAAGAGTTTTGGGGGTTTTACTTCATTAGAGATTCACAAAAAAATTCACATGGTTCCCCCAGATTGTTCTATGACTGGGTTTTCTGGAATAGCTTATCTTTTGTAAATTCTACCTCTGAATGGACAGGTGGTGTTTGTTCACTGGGGGTTCAAGCAATCAGGTCTCCTCCCCTTGGACGGGCGATTTCATGAGCACGGTGCACCTATGTTAACAGACGTCTGAAAGTCACGGTGGCTTGTAGAAGAGACTGGTGTTGAAAGGAACCTTCCACGGTCCTATCTACACCCACACACTATATACTGCACATTTAATACACTCCACACACACAAGCCAACAGAACACCACACACACTGCATGTTACACCCCACCCCACGCATAACACACACACACACACACACACACAGACGTTCCTTACATGTTGCACAACACACACACCACAGTACAATGCAACACAGACATGCAGTGCAATGCCACGCATACCCAGTACACACATACCACACAGGCTCACACACACATCCCCAAATACATATTACGCGCACACTCACACACACAATAACACAGACCCATCAAAAAAGTGCAGGGTCAAGTGAGAACATCAAGGATAACAGAAGTCTTTACTGTCATCAGGCACATACCTTTACGATGTTAATGTTTAGTTCATACGCATAGGAGCTGAAATTTAAAACACTGTTCTCTAAAAAAACAAAAAGAACAAAACAAAAACACTGTTCTCTGCATAAGAAATCATTTCTTTGCCTGGAAAACAGCATAGCTTTGCAGCGTTTGGTATTAATTTTTATATTCTTCGTGCGTGAAAGTGTTCTGAAAAGTGTTCCTTATCTCCACAGGTGAGATTGTTACAGATGCCTTGCTTTCGGCGACCATGATGTCCTTATTGGAAATAAGAGTCTTCAGGTGGCAAGGGTGCTGCTGATCGTGTTCTACTTTCATGATGGGTTGTAATAAATTTCAGAAAAACTCAGATAAATAAAAAGTTTCAAGCAGGCAGTTTTGCCGAGACTTACAAGAAATCTTACATTCCATCACCTTCATGGAGGTGAAGAGATTTTCTATCTCATCTGGAAAATACCCAATTCCTATTAAAATCTTACTTGTTCTGCAATTCAGCCACACAACTGCAGGATGTAACACTTTTTTTTTTTCCTATTATATCAATTCATCGTTTAGACAGTCATTTTTGCAAAGTAAGATTTCGCAAGTGTTGTTTTGCTTAACTATAAAGTTAACGTAGGACATATGGGTGAATTTCCAGTTCTGCAAACACAGAAAGAAGCACAGTTTGGAAAAAGTTCTTAATGGGATTCATGATATTCAAGCTACCTTGCTAACTTTTTACTTTTTAAAAATACTTTTGTAGATTTGTGAGTTATTTGAAGTTAAAAAAACCTTGCAATGATCACCCACATTAAGAAATCGGATTTTGTCAGCCTCCCAGAGGAATCTCATGTATCTTGTCCCTATCACTGGTTTGAGTTATTAAAAAGGATAAATCATTTAAATTGTGTCAAATGCTGTCATTATTTGCATCCTTTGAATTAAAAATATGATTTTTTTCTCCCTAGTTTAATTTACGATAACATCATGAATTGGATGGGTTGCTTTTTGAATACACCCCACTTTTTCATGGTATCATATCTTTTGTATCTATCACTAAATTTAAATTGATCATATTTATTTAGGATTTTTGAATATATATTCATGAGAGAGATTTACCCACAAATGTTGGGAAGTATTCCCTCTCCTTATTTTCTTTTGATGGTGTAATGCAACATTTCTTCCTACGAAATCAAAGAATTTACTTATCTACCTGGGTCTGGGGTTTTCTTTGCAGGAAGATTATTAAGAATAAATTCACTTTCCTTAATAGACATCAGACGGTATTATCTATGTATTCTCCTGTTAGAATTGGTATGTTGTATATTTTGGGAAATTTGTGGCTGTCATCCTGACTGGTGAATCTTTGGGAGTAAACTTGTTCATAATATCCTTTTACCTTAAGGTCTATAAGATCTGTAGTTATAACTTATTTTTTCTTATTTGACAATTTGTGTTTTATTCTTATTCTCTTTTGTTGAGACTTATTTCAAAGAACTACCTTTTTGCTTTGTTCTCCTTTTCTTGGATTTGAAGAATTTCATTGAAATTCAGCTCTTATCTTTTTTTGAATTTTATTTTACTTTTTTTAAGTAATCTCTATACCCAACATGGGGCTCGAACCCCCAACCCTGAGATGAAGAGTCATGTGGTTCTTATCTTTTTTTTCTCTCCTTCATAAGTGTGATTTGATCTTTTCTCCCCCCTAGCTTCTTGCAGTGGAAACTCAAATAATCAATTTTTTCAGCCTTTATTCTCCTTTTAATGCATGCATTTTGAAGTCATAAATTTCCCATTGTTTTCTGTTTCTACCATTTCTCTTGAGAAGTCAGATATTAGTCTTATTTTTGCTTATTTGAGGAAAGAGTGTTACTTCTTTGGCTTCTTTTAAGATTTTCTTTTTTACCTAAATTTTTAGCAGTCTGATATTGATGTGGTACCTACGTATGATATTCTGTGTATTTGCTTATCTTGAAGTTTGCTGAATTTCTTGAATGTGTGGGTTGATGTCTTTCATTAGTCTGGATGGTTCTCAGTCATCATCTTTCTGCATACTGTTCTGCCTCATCATCCCCCTGTCTTTCTGGTAAAGCAATTATATTAATTTAGTCCTTTTGAGTATATCCCACATGTCTCTTAATTTTTTAAATATTTTTTCTTCCTGGGGTGCCTGGGTGGCTCAGTTGGTTAAGCAACTCTCTTTGGCTAAGGTCATGATCCTAGGGTCCTAGGATTGAGCCCCAAGTCATGCTCCTTGCTCAGTGGGGAGCCTGCTTCTCCCTCTCCCTGTGCCTGCTACTCCACTTCCTTGTGCTTTCTCTCTTTGTGTCAAATAAAGAACTAAATCTTTAAAAAAATATTTTTCCTTCCTTGTTAGTCTCGATCTTTTCGTTCAGGTATCTTTCTAGCGTGCTGCCTTCCAGTTCATTCATTCTAGGTGTTTTCTGTGTCCCAGCTGCTGTTAAAGCTATTCATTGAATTCTTAATTTTGGATTTTGTAGTTTTAAATTCTGCATACTGATTATTTTTTAAAACTAAATTCCAATTCTCAACTGCAATTTGCCATCATTTCATTCATACAGTCTCTTATGTCCTCTGTTTTCTCATGCATATTGATCATGGTTATTTTAAAGTAATTGTCTGCTACCTCTAGTATCTGGGTCATCTGCAGATTTAATTCTTTGTTTTTTTGAAATATTTAGCATTTTTTGTCTTCTCTTTTCACATGGCTAGTAATTTGTGTGTGTGTGAGCTGAACATTGTATATAAAAGTCGGTAGAGAAACCTATCATGAAATGTTCTGGTAAAGAAAGCTCCCTGTCTCCTCTGAAAGAGGGATGATTGAGAGAGGATGATGGTTACCCAAATGCAATCAAGCATTTTTTTCCTGTAAGGTTGTTGGTGAAGAGGGTAGAAACTTCGGGGAAGAGTCTTTTAGTATGGAAGAGAAGGAGCCAGTTGGAATGGGACCGTATTTGATGGTATGTGGTGGCTCCGGCAAGGTCTAGGGGAAGTGGCTTCCATTTTGGAAATGAGAGGTATACCAGTTGCTCTGGGGGAGAGGGAAAGTGGTGGGGATTGATGCTGGTGGGCTGCCGTGATGCCTGAAGGCAGGAGTGGGGTGTTGAGGGTGTCGCCATGCACTGAGATTGCTGTCCCATTCCTTTGCATCTGCTGTACACTTCAATGGGGATTATTTCTCTACTTCTGTCTTTCCCATGTGGCTTGGTACAAGTAACCGTGCATCCTCAAGTCTCCTGATTCCCTCAGTTTGGAAGTGATTGCTCCCACTTTTTCACTCCTAACAGCATGTGGCAGTATTTTCCCATCACACTCATTGTTATTGTATTCATAAGTCGAAATCTTCTCTATCGACCTGGTGGGGTAGCTTCAGAAAGGCAATATGTCCTTGTTGTTCTGAGAATGAGCCCCGGACTCAGATTTCCTGGGTACAAGTCCTCCCATCTGTTCTCGCCAGCTGTACCTACAGCAAGTTAACCTTTTCCATCTGTGAAATGGGCCAGAACTTGTTACCAACTACAGTGAGTTTTGTATTAAGTAAGTCATTACATTCAATTTAATTAATATGCACAAAGCACTTGGAATACACGGAGTATTCACTCGTGCTTGTCTGTGACTTTTCTTGCCAGTCAAGTGAAGTAATACATACGAAGCATTTAGGACACCTTGCCCTTTAAATAAGTGTAACTTTTCTTAGTTGACACGCTTTGGTGATAGATATTGGGTCTTACCTGCAGTGAAAGGCACTGCAGTGGCTGCTTTTCCACTGGGTTTTAGGGAGATCTCTCTGCATTTTTAGTGGAAGTGCCTCATGGTCTCCAGGGAAAATATCAGAGGGCTGTGATGGTTAGGCTTCTAGATGCATGTGGATCTTATCCTGAACCGTGAGTGCCAAGGTCCGAGAGTCTAAAAAGGGTATGTGTGCCCACTTACAGGCACACCTGTTTAGAGTTCGCTGAAGGATTTGCAAGAATTGGAACACCTAAGGAGGGGAACCAGAGGAATGAAGGGAGGGCAGGGAGTTCGTGGTCATGGTGGGAAATGGGGTGGGATTTGGAAACTCGGTGCACCGCCATGATATCCGTGCCCACACCTCTGAGGCCTCTAGGGCTGTTCGTGGAGGCATCACGGCTTCCTGCCTCACCTCCTGGAGGACAAGAAGCTGTGTCGATACTCAAAATGTATGTACTGAATAAATGATTTCCATGACCCAGGTGAGGATAAAAGTACAAATCGTCATCTCAGGTGCTCAGGGGTCTGCCTTTCCCTGGGTCCACCTGCAGAAGCAAGCATGGCTCACAGGATGCTTGCCCTCAACTGAGGGCGGTCTCGGGCAGCAGCTGGGGATGGTGGAAACGTCAGGTCGGGTGCGAGAGCCCAAACCCTTATAGCTCGCCCCGGTATGTGACAGCCACAGGACAGCTGTCCCCAGGCCAAGGAATTGAGTTAGACGGTGGGGTAAATCAAGTTGTAGAGAACAATGGGATTAGGAAAAAAACAATCCTTTATCTTGCAGTCCCAGAATATGATATATTCATGGCTCAGCACTTTTTAAACAAAGAAAGAATAATAAAAGAAAAATTCTTCAGAAAAACAAGTAACTGGCAAATGTTTATAAAATATTTATAAGATGCAGAGCCTTTTGATATGCAAGAATTTATTAACTAATATTTTATCCCAAGAAAGGCTATTTTTGGAACCCAATGCAATTGTTCTGGAAAAATGCCTAAATCAGCGAGGAATAAAAACAACACAAGAACACCAAGACTTTAATTATTGTGATTTAATTATATTTTGGGGGGGGAGGGGAGCTTCTGCAAAGCCTATTTGCATTTTTAATCTTTCCACATTTGAAAAAAATGATATCTGTATTTCTTCAGTAATGAGACCAGAACTCTTATACTCTCTCATATTCACTGGCCTCATGTTCGGTACAAACACTGCATCATATCGATATTCTATGCTTCAGGGCTGGTTTCCAGAACTTTCTGCGATGGTGGAAATGTTCTATATCGATGCTGCCTGATAGAGTAGAGCGAAATAAGGCTGTTAATCACAGAAATCATTTCTAGTGTGATGGCAGAACAGATTTTAAAATTTCATTTAATTTTGATTAACCCAAATTTAAATTTAAATCGCCACGTGCGTTGAGTGGCTTTTATATTAGACACTGAGGATCTATATTATTAATTCTGTATGATTCGGGGCATATTTTACCTTCTTATTTTGTTGCTAATGATTTAATAAAGACAGCAGCAAACTTTCCCGAGATACTCGATTGCGTTTATTTCTTACATGATCGTGTATCACTGGCAGCATCTCTTGGCTACCTCTTCCCTTATTGAAGTACTTCGTCTGAAGCTCTTATTGACTTGGGCCTCTCGGTGGCAACATCTCCAAGACCTTATAAGCCTCAAGATATTCTTATCTGATGTAACGATCTAGGCAACTCAATATTTTGAAGACAACACTCCATTTTTCCCCCTTGCATCCATTGTTGCTACTGAAGAATTGGACGTGGATCCAATTCTTGATCCTGGGTAGATGACACGTCCTTTCAGGAGTCTTTGAAATTTGTCCTTTTGTCTAATATTTTGAAAGTTAATTTGCGTGTCTTTATTTTCTTCTTTGGCACTCCAGCAAAACTGTCAATATGAACCATGGCATTATTTTTATTTTTTAGTTCTGGGGAATTTTTTAAAACATTTCTTCAAATATTTACTAGCCTCATTTTAATTAGCCTCCCTGCCTTGGGGCTCCTTGTATTTGGATTTCTGTGCGTTTTCAATTTTCTCCATATCATTCATTTTTTTCTGCATTTTCTAACTCTTTGTCGTTTCCTCTTTCTGGGATTGGTATTCCTACACCACTATCTTCTGCTTGCTTTTTATTCCTCTGCTAGGTCCACCCTGTTCTTCTATCTTGTCATTGCATTCTCTTTTTCAACGATTGTATTTTTCATACGGAATGTTGCTGTTTGTTTTCCGATATTTTTTCTTTTTGTTTCCGATTGCTAATGTAGTCCCCATTTATTTAGAAATGTGTATTAGCCTAACTGTAAATGCATGGTCTAATATTTCTGCTTCTGGCAAAGTCTGTCATCCAGTAAGCTTTCCTGATGACGATGGCGTGCCCATCAGCAGTGTTGTCTTTTTTCTTTTTTGTACTGGAATGTCCTTTCCCTTGTGTATTGGCTACCCCCTCAGCCAAGGGTATGAGGAAGGCCCAGCTCCACCGTTCTGGCTCCCTGGGGAGGAGACTGGAACTCACCAGCCCCTGGGAAGATGGGCGGCTACCACCTGACGCAATCAGTCTCTATGCATGTGATCAGCTTCTTGTAAGCGCAGAGCATCTGGCCCGACTTTCCTCCTGTGCTCTCAGGACCCTGGATCAGAGTTGCCCCAGTTTTGGGAGCAGGTGCTGCCTCAACAGGATGACTGAGAAATACAAGCAGAACTCTCTAGAGTCCCCACCAATGTTGATCCTCCCAGAGCACCCAGGCTGCACCTGCCCCAGCCCCAAGCCAACCCCCCCCCCCCC
>NC_048220.1:142469702-142470835 GCF_002007445.2 Ailuropoda melanoleuca | reverse complement strand
TAAGCCTCAAGATATTCTTATCTGATGTAACGATCTAGGCAACTCAATATTTTGAAGACAACACTCCATTTTTCCCCCTTGCATCCATTGTTGCTACTGAAGAATTGGACGTGGATCCAATTCTTGATCCTGGGTAGATGACACGTCCTTTCAGGAGTCTTTGAAATTTGTCCTTTTGTCTAATATTTTGAAAGTTAATTTGCGTGTCTTTATTTTCTTCTTTGGCACTCCAGCAAAACTGTCAATATGAACCATGGCATTATTTTTATTTTTTAGTTCTGGGGAATTTTTTAAAACATTTCTTCAAATATTTACTAGCCTCATTTTAATTAGCCTCCCTGCCTTGGGGCTCCTTGTATTTGGATTTCTGTGCGTTTTCAATTTTCTCCATATCATTCATTTTTTTCTGCATTTTCTAACTCTTTGTCGTTTCCTCTTTCTGGGATTGGTATTCCTACACCACTATCTTCTGCTTGCTTTTTATTCCTCTGCTAGGTCCACCCTGTTCTTCTATCTTGTCATTGCATTCTCTTTTTCAACGATTGTATTTTTCATACGGAATGTTGCTGTTTGTTTTCCGATATTTTTTCTTTTTGTTTCCGATTGCTAATGTAGTCCCCATTTATTTAGAAATGTGTATTAGCCTAACTGTAAATGCATGGTCTAATATTTCTGCTTCTGGCAAAGTCTGTCATCCAGTAAGCTTTCCTGATGACGATGGCGTGCCCATCAGCAGTGTTGTCTTTTTTCTTTTTTGTACTGGAATGTCCTTTCCCTTGTGTATTGGCTACCCCCTCAGCCAAGGGTATGAGGAAGGCCCAGCTCCACCGTTCTGGCTCCCTGGGGAGGAGACTGGAACTCACCAGCCCCTGGGAAGATGGGCGGCTACCACCTGACGCAATCAGTCTCTATGCATGTGATCAGCTTCTTGTAAGCGCAGAGCATCTGGCCCGACTTTCCTCCTGTGCTCTCAGGACCCTGGATCAGAGTTGCCCCAGTTTTGGGAGCAGGTGCTGCCTCAACAGGATGACTGAGAAATACAAGCAGAACTCTCTAGAGTCCCCACCAATGTTGATCCTCCCAGAGCACCCAGGCTGCACCTGCCCCAGCCCCAAGCCAACCCCCCCCCCCCC
>NC_048220.1:142435920-142469548 GCF_002007445.2 Ailuropoda melanoleuca | reverse complement strand
CCCCCCCCCCCCGGAGTTCAAAACAGCCCTGTCCCACCTCCATCCCTTAGTGTTTTATTTCCAGTGCTCTCTGACTTAATCTCAGCCAAGGGAGCCTGGGGTCGCATTAGTTCACATTTGGTGGGAAATTTCCAAATTTTCCTCTCTACAGAGAAAAGATGTAAAAAATCCTTTAATTAGAGCCTCATTTGTTTGTATGGAGTTAAGGGCTACAAAGACAGTGTTCCCAAACAGGTAAACACAGCTGGCCTCCACCCAGAATTGGGCCTAATTCAAAATCTGCAATAATTGGGACAGAGTTTGAGATGTTTTACCGTGTATCTTTGAATGTTTATTATCGATAAAATCAAAGTGGCATTTTGGCTTGTGGCCATTCTCAAGGTGGTTTAGATGGAATAATTTGAAGTATGCCTTCCTTTCAGATAAAGTTAGCGGGAAACTGTCTCTTTCCAGGATTCTGACAGTTACGCTTATGGAATTAATTTTGAAATGCGATTCCATAGCTTGGGTATGGTTTTAGCTTCTGGTTGCCATCACTTTGGGCCTTCAGTAAATAATGCTTGTGTCTCTCAGATAATTGTCCAAACCTGAACTTCGCAGGGCAAGAAACAAGATTGTATTTCCAATAGTAAATTTAAGCCTCAAGACAGTTAGCTCAGGGATGTGATGAAGAGCAGAGATAAGGCGATTTCTCTGAGATCACCATTAACAGGAATTGATCACTCACTGAAGATCATAGTCTCTACATTTTGAAAGATTTAAAAACATAGAGAAAAATACACAGGCATAGTCATCCATGATTTAACAGATGTTAACGTTTGGGTGCTTTCCCTTCATGTTGTTGTTTTTTTTTTCAATTTATTGAGGTATAATTGACATACAATATGATGTTAATTTCAGGTGTACAACATAGTAACTTGATGTTTGTGCATGTTGTGATACGGTCCCCATAATTATCTAATTACCATCTGTCACTGTGCAAAGTGAAGACAACGTTAGTGCCTGTATTCCCCAGGCTGCACATCACATTTCCCTGACTTATTTATTTTACATGGCATTTTGCATTTCTCTGTATTTAATGTGTTTCTAGAAAATGAATACCTAGAAAATCATAAAAGCGATCATGATGATGCATTTGGTGAAATTCTCCAGCAAAGACATGGACAAAATAACGGGAAGGCAGGGAGGCAAAGACCTAGGGCTTTGTCCATTTGTGGTTGGATGTGTGTCTATTCACTTATACGGATACTGGACTGGTCTCAGTCATCACCTAAGAACATAACACATGTAACCTGGGAAGATTTTTAGCACAGACTCAGATAAGGGATCTTAGATCACCTCGTCCAGCACCGTGGTTTATAGGTGAGAAACTGAGGCTCAGAGGTGAACTGAAGCCACAAACAAGGTCACGGTATTCTAGTAACACAAACTTGTTCCCTGAAAGTCATCTTCTGAATAAATCGAAAATTATAACCATAGATAAGGGAAAGGTCCCAAGAAATGAGGATTGTTTAAGAATGGTTATACATGAGAGCTTTGAAATAATTTGTTTTCTAAATGACAACCTGGAAATCGCTCTGGTGCAGCCTTGTCAATATGCGCACCGGAGCCTCAAATCAGTCTGGGCTGGTGCCTCTCAGTTCTCTCCATGGGACTTTTACGGACTCAGGGACATTGGTTATTAAGGGTTGACAGCACTGCCTCCAGCGTGAAGGGAGTAGTCAAGTTTGGGGTAGTCAGCTTTTGTACACACTCAGTTGAGAAAGATCACTTTTTTTTTTTTTTTTAACTGTGGGACTTTGAGATTCTTCAGTGTGCCAATGTGCAGTGCTTCTCAAACTCATTTAATCAGGGTATCCTTGCTCAGAACAAGTTACAAAGCAGTGCCCCACAGAACGGAGGCTGAGACAGCGGCCGAATGGTAAGAAGATGGCAGGAAGGGGACAGTAAAGTCTTTAAATAAAAATCAAATTGCGTATAAAGTGCTTTATAGGCGACAGAGCACTGAATCTTTGCAACGACTTTGTTGCAGAAACCAGATGACAGGCGAGGATCCTGAGACACAGGGTCCCTTAGGGGCTTGTCAGTGATGACTGCTACTGAGTGACAGTTGAGCTCAGCTCCAGAGACCAACCTGCTAAGCTCTGGCCTCTGTGTCATCAGCTTCCAGGCCTGCCTCTGCTTCTGGAAGTCAGAGCTTTCTTCACCTCTGTCCCTGCAACTTTACCACTGAGTTCTGCACCTATGGCCTCTTTTTAATTCCTGCAGTGAATCATGCAGCCACCACAGGGCCTTTGAACATGCTGCCCCCCCCCTTGTCTCCCTTAACACCTACTCAGCCTTTCCATTTCAGTTCAATGTCACCTTCTTAGAATGCCTTTCCTAATCCATCAGACTAAATTAGGTTCTTCTGTTGCCTACCACCATGTCACTTATCATAGGTTTCATAAATATGTAAATGGTATGTAAATAGGGTTAGTGATTGATGTCCTTCCCCTCTGCAGGGATCTGGCCTGGTGTGCCGTCCATGTACGTGCATGGTGCCAAAGGTAGGGGCTCAGTTACTATAGCAAAGATAAGTCTCTTCCCGCTGGTTAGTCTCTCAACTTTCCAATGGTACAAAAGACTGGGAAATTTGCTTGTTGGCTGGGGATGGGCTTGCTTTGTATCTTGCAATAGTTAAAACATTTTTCGAGTTTACTACGGCTTGTGGTCTTAAAGTCTGTCTCTCCAACATGGAGAACATGCACACAAAATTTATATTTCTCTGTTTTTAAACAGTAGAGGCTATGTCCCAAAGTATTAATTAAAGCAGTAGCTCTATTTGACCTTTGCTGTTGGTGGTATTTTTAGATATGGATTTTGATATCTGACTCTTACATGATAAGAAGAAAAACACCATCACTCTGCTATTGACACAGAGGACAAAATTCACTTCTATTAACAATTTTTAAAAGTAGCAGTCTGAATAGAGTGAAAGGGCTGTCGCTCATTTTGAGCTTTATTTGCCAGTATGCCATCTTTGTCTAAGGATCAAGTTGGTGTCCTGCTTACTTCTCTGAGAAGCTAGGAATGTGCATCGCTGACCCCCACTTGCAGTGACTGTGAGGAGAGATAAGAAAAGCTGATGGAAAAGTGCTTTGTAGATGTCAGCTGTTACATAAATGCTCAATTATTGATTACCACTGTTCCCCACCCCCGCTGGGAACGCTGTCTGGCAATGGTAATTTTAAGATGAGAGTTTTTCTTCCTATGGTTTAGGGAAAGCTCAAAGTAAAAATCTAGTTTACAAATGTCTTTTATATTTGAAAGTATCTTTACAGGATAATGTGGCTGGTTTACTGTTCTCACAGCCAAGCCAGAACAACAAAATTAAGAAGTGTCCTCATTCTCCCAGAGCTTTGAAGTTTTTGTCGATCATTTCTGCAAAAACGTGTCTCTCATTGTGAGCCATTGACCAGTCCTCAGAGCCTAATGGGAAAGCACCTGCCTGTCTGATGTCTGGACCCACCACCACTCACGTGCAGAGACCAAGAATTCTCACTGGGGGCCTCCAAGACGAGCAGGAGCCATCACTGACCTGGGAGAGTGGAGATGGGCAACTTGTGAATGCTGTCTCCTGTGTGAGAGGTTGTCTTGACTTTCGGACTTGCTGATTTCCCCCAAGTCTTGGAGCTTGAAAGCTTTGTGGCATCAATAAGCAGGTATGTAGTGTGTGAATCGCTGACCTTGGGTATCTGTAATACTTACATTGATCCTGACCTGTTTTCCTCTGCCTTTGGCTGCTGGCCAAGCCCTTGCCATGTGCCCCTGGCTTGAAGAGACAAGACGTGGTCGTCCTTAGCCATTTGCAGGTGGTTGCTCCGGAGGACGTGGGCCTTAGCTCCACCCTGGTTGAAATGCCAACTCCCTGGCTAGCGGATCCGTTTTACCTGAGCAAGGCTGTCTAACAACAGAGTTTCTCTCTAGTAGCAACTTTAACTCGATAACCTTGGAATTCCAAGAACCTCAGAACTGGAAGAACCTTCGGTTAGGTCTCAGGACTTTGAGCTCAACACTGGGCCCATCCGAGCTGGCCTGGCTGGCTTAGGTCTTAGGTTTCCAGCTGTAGAAAGAGATGCTCCTTCCATCGAGAGCCATTGGACGGAGTGAGGTGCACCAGGTATTCGTACTCTTCACCGAGGATAAATGCCCAATGGGTTATTGCGATTTCTAGGGCTCTCTTGACCAGGCTTTGTGTCTGATGACTGTACAGCTGAAATCTTACCAGCTACCTGCCCGGATCCCAGCCAAGTGTGAAGTATTTTACTGTACAGAACCATCTGTGGGGTGAGAGAGTCATGAGCTGGCATCCTGTTCTCCCAGTTAGGGTTGCCCTGTGCTCATGACTCTGAGCTCCCATATCAGCCAATGAGGGTAAACATACCTGACAGGTTGTTTCAGGGTTAACAGGAACGCCTATGCAAAGCCTGGAACAGTAGACACATAACGCAGGAGGCTGTCTCGACTGCTCCTATGTCAACCACAACTTGAATCCAAATCGGCCACGGTACTCATGTCCGTGCTCTGGCTTGATCTGACATCACCCTTATCAGGATGGGACCTGAGCTGGTCTTAGGCCAGCAGCCTGATATCAGGGGGGGTCTTTGCTTCCCTTTGAAGTGTGGGGCATGACACAAAGTTAGATTTTATTGTTTTCCTAGTTAGGGTTTTCTAGTGATGGTCCAGCTACTTGGCCGGTGAATGGGATGCAGGCTGGGGAGCAGGACGAGACGATCCATTTTGGCCTCAATGCTAAGTCCCCATCTTGCCTTCGCTTTTACCAAGGCCGAGGCTGCTACTTTGGTCCCTTTCTGACTCTTGGGCGGGTTTCTCAATTAGGCCAGAACCTGTGAGATGACGTTATAATTAGCACACTCAAACGCCATCATTTCCCAGTCATTTCGAGTAAACCATAGAGTGATTAACTTTATTAACGGGAGCTATATTTTCTATTATTGAAGATCCATGATAAGCCATTTTCTTGTTAATCATTAGAAGATTGTGGTTATGTTTTCTTCAAGTTCTAGAAAGTGTTCGGCTGGAACTTTGATAGGGATTTTTTTCTTTTCATTTAGAAATTATTTTAACACTATTAAGCCTTTAAATCCACAGGCATGTTCTATTTCTGCATTTATTTACGTCTTTACTTTCCCTGGACAATGTTTTGTAGTTCTCATTGTATTTTCCTCTGTTTGATGCTATTGTGAGTATAATTGTTTTCTTAATGTCATTCTGAATTGTTTGCAACTAGCATATAGAAATACAATAGATTATTATAGCTTGGTCTTGTGTCCTGTGACTTTATTAAGCTCACTTACCAGTTCTGGTTGTTGTTGATAAGTTCCTTGGAATTGCCCTACATAAAAGATTAGGTTGTCTGAGAATAAAGACAATTTTGCTCCTTCCTTTCCAAGATGGCTGCATTTAGTTTCCATTTCTTGCCTTACTAGACTGGCCCCAATCTCTAGCGCAGTGTTGACTTCAAGTGCTGAGAGCAGACATCCTGGGCTCGTTCTTGATCTCCAGGGAAGAATATGCAGTCTTTTATCAGTAGCTATCACCATAACTGTAGGTTTTTGTATATCCCGCTTGTCAGACGGGGAAAACTCACTTACATGCCTTGTCTTTGGAGGGTTTGTATCATGGAAGATGTTGGAGTTTGTCAAATGATTTTTTGGCATCTATTGAGATGATTGTGTGGGTTTTGTTCCTTATTCTCTTAATGTGGTTTGTTGACAGTAATGATTTTCAGATGCCACGCTGTTCTTGCACTCCTGGAATAACCCCATTTGGCCACAGTATCCAGCCCTTCTTATCTAGTGCAGAATTTGGTTTGCAGCTATTTGCTTAAGGAGTTTTTGCTCATTTTCTTTTGGTTCAAGATATTTTCATTTTCCCCATGATTGCTTTTTTGGCCTATTGGAGACTTAGTGTGATTTAATTTCCAAAAATCTGGGGACTTCCCACATCTTTTTCTGTGTTGATTTCTAATTTCTTACTTGATTGTGGTCAGAGAAAATGCATTATACAGTTTTGACCTTCTAAAATTACTGAAACGTGTTCATGATCTAGAATACGGTTTATCCTGGAAATTAATTCATCTGTGCTTCCCTAGAACACACGTGTGTTCTGGTGCTGGATATACCAGAAAATTCTATAGATGTCAGTTAGATCAATCTGGTTGATAGTGCAGTTCAATTCTTCTGTAATTTACTGAATTTCTGTGGAGATGTATTATCAGTTATGGAGAGAAGTATTGAAGTCCCTGATTTTATTGTTGGATTGGCTATTTCCCCTTTCAATCTGACAGTTTTTGCTTTGTGTATTTTGGGACTTTGTTTCTAAGTGCAAAGATACTTATGGTTGTTATATCTTCCTGATGAATTGATCTTTGTATCTCTGAGCCCTCTTTGCTGCCCTCCTTTATGTTAGGCAAACATGGTTAGTGTGCCATTTTCATTTCTCTGTTGTATTTTTAGGTGTTTCTGTGGTTGAGTTGCAAATATTCTAGTCATTTCTAGGATAGCCATGAGCCTTTTCTGGGTACCCTTTGGGTTAAATCCCATTGCTGCTTGAAGTTCCCTCTGTCAGAGCCATCCCCCTTCTCAGAACGTCCCCCCCTTCTACGGCTACAGAGCTGGAAAGTGCCCATCGCCACAGGGCCAGGGTGAGAGAGGGTGTCCGCCAAGGATGGCCAGAGCTCTGGGCATGGACAGACAGCACACATGGTCACTCTGGGGGTCCCACAGGCTCCAGCCCATCCCGACCTCTCTCGGGGCTCGCACTGGCCCCGCCACGGTGGCTTTGTTGTCTCCAGCGTCACCAGAGGCTAGTTCTATTCATTAGAAATCCGGGCAGTTCTCCCAGCTCCCCAGCCGGGCCAAGGTTTGTAAGCATCACCACTCTCCCAGCAGAAAGCAGTCACTGAGAAGAGGCCTCTTACATTCTTTTGCTGCCTCTTGGGGGTTGGACATGGGCTCATTTTTCCACCTCTCTGATGGGCTGTCCCCATGACATGCAGAGAAATAGATTTCTTGGAAACAGATTTCATGCTGTGCCGTTCATTCATATTTGTCACGCCCCATGTCTGCCCACCCTTAGCTCCTCGCTGTCCCTCCCCTGCACTGGCGTGGCTTGAGACATTTGGAGGGCCCACGCTCAGGAACCACAGACAAGAAGTGGGCATCAGCTCTGTATTTGCAAATACACTCCCGTCCTCCCGAGATGTGTGACCACGTGCGCGTGAGCGCACGGGTGTGGGTATGTACTTACAGAGTCGTGGAGAGGTGTGTAAAAGCAGTCGTGGGAAGAACAAACTCCCTTCTTTTCTTCCCTCCAGCTTCCTTCTTCCCCTCCTCCTGACTGCGTGTACGTCTTCCAGCAGGACGGGAGCTGGGGGGGTGGTGAAGCGCCTCGTCTGGCTTAGCCACGCAGCCCCATTGGGACGGGCTCACCCCTGAGCCGGTGCAGCCCAGCCGGGGCCCCCAGGAGCGCCCCTGCAGCCTGACACTGGATTTACTACCCAGGGATCGAAGGAGGACCGATGGGTGTCTCAGTAACAGGGTGTTAGAGAGAACGCGATATAGGATTTAGACATTGGGTAAGGGATTTGGGAGAGGACCTATTTGCTCCAGTTGGAAGCTGTCAGAGAGCAGGGAAAATTCTCGGATTGGGCGTCTCGCTACATCGTGTGAACAGGGAGGATCGGCTGCAGTGAAGGGAAGGCCGCTGCTGGTGAAGAAGTGGCCGTCACGTCTGACGCAGAGAGGGGCGTGAGGTGTCCTGGGGATGGCACGGGGACCTTAGTTGTGTCTCTGCTTAGACAAGATTGTGAAGGGACGAGCCTTGTCTCATTGCGTCGTGCTCTCCGAGGAGCCTGTCTGAGGCAGGTGTTCTGTCCCATTATGTCTAACAGGACAACGACAGGCCTGGCAGTGAGTGTCGGGCCCCCTTCCGACGTCAGGGAGGCTTTTAGTTTTTCCTCTCTTACCTGGCTACCTCCCCACTGACCCCAGTGGTTACTTAGAAGAGATGTTTTTCCCTGACACTCGTGTGTGTGTGTGTGTGTGTGTGTGCACACCTCTGCACACGTACACACGTGTATATGGGGATCACAGGCAGGAAGCAAAGTTGAACTTGTTTCACGTCTCACATAAACCACCCGAAGATGGTGCCTCTGGTCTCCCCGTCACGCTGGTGGTTGGTCCTGTTTGATGCCGGTCAGCAATTTCCTCCTGAGCCATCCGTCCCCACGGATCCCGCTTGCTTTATGCCTTCATCACCCATCTTCCCTCTTCTGCCCTATTTTCCTGGCTCCCCGGTGGAATATCCCGACCGTGGCAATGATTTTGCAGTTTCATTGCCTCTCTTTTTTTTTTTTTTTAAAGATTTTTTATTTATTTGACAGAGATAGAGACAGCTAGCAAGAGAGGGAACACAAGCAGGGGGAGTGGGAGAGGAAGAAGCAGGCTCATAGCAGAGGAGCCTGATGTGGGGCTCGAACCCATAACGCCGGGATCACGCCCTGAGCCGAAGGCAGACGCTTAACCGCTGTGCCACCCAGGCGCCCCCATTGCCTCTCTTTTTAGTGGCACTAATTAGCCCCCAAAATTACTTGAGAAATCGTCTGTGGTGGACAGTTATGTAAGATCATGGGTCACCAGTCCTTCTGCAAACCATTTCAAACGCCCAGAAATGCGTTAGAGTTTAACCATTTCAACACAGCCGAGAGCGGGACTCCTGTACCCATGAGGATCTCCAGGATATATGAGGAACCATCACTGGGAGGCGCTCTTTCTCCACTGAGGCTGAAAGTGGCTGAGCAGCCAGACTCTTAGCTTTATTTAATTTTTCTCCTCTGCGTTAGTAACTGTGTTATATTGTTTATAGTCCGTGAAGAATTGTTGCCACCTCTTGCCTGCTGGCTGATTACTGTCTGTTATTTTTCTTCTCAGTCACACCTTGCTCCAAATGTCTGAGCTGATCTGTTTATCCCGGTACCTAGCTAACATTATTCTTCTAGGACTTTACTTTGAGGGAAGCTGCTTCTTCCCTTCCATTTTGGTATTTACTAAAGGAATGTAGTAGTTTACAACTGATCAGGACTGCATTTTCTCCTGGATAGTATATAAGTGGGGTTGAACTTCTGGGTTAGATTTATGTCTCCCTCAAAAATATTAAACTTTAAATATTTTTGGAATATGTCATGTGGCAAAGACATGCATATGACACCCACATTTTCTAGCCTCCTGGAGTTGGATAGGGCCATGTGACGAGTTCCAGACAGTGGTCCCAAATCATAAACATCACTTCTGGGCTTTTAAAGCACTTAAGAGCAGGTGCATGACCCTACAGTTCCCTGCCACTCATGCAGTGAGCTGGAAGCCAAGGGACACAGAGGTGGCTGTAAGAATCAATTTGCTTGGATCTCTGAGTCACTGAACTCAGAGTCCCTAGAAAGTGGCTGATATCATAGAAGACCATGAGGGAAACAAATGAATCTTTTTAAAAAATTATTTATTCATTTATTTATTCTATAAAGAGAGAGAGAGAGAGCACAAGCAGGCAGGTCAGAGGCAGAGGGAGAGAGAATCGCAGGCAGACTCCATGCTGAGCATAGAGCCTGACACAGGCTCAATCCAACGACCCTGAGATCATGACATGAGCCGAAACCTAGAATCAGATGCTTAACAGACTGTGGCACCCAGGTGCCCCAGCAAATGAATCTTTGTAAACAAAGCCACTGAGATTTCCAGATTAGGTTGCAACTACGGCATGACCCACCCTATTCTGACTAGTACAGGAGGCAGTTACATGCTGGAAAATTACTATATCTGCAATAACTAATTGAATTAATGCATAAAAAAGAGGTAACCAATGATTTAATAGCCTTTTAAAAAGTTGGAATCCTGGTGCATAAGAAATGGGGTTTGTGATGTTTCTGGGAAGGGGCTTTACAGGAAGAATCAAAGGCTAGTGTTAGTGATGGTGTTTGATTTAATTTCAAATGCCTCCATTTTTGTTATCTTGATACAGGTCCCAAGCATATTTAGAGTCATTGCTATATTTTTGCTCATAAGTATAAAGGAAAATTTATTCTCCTTAGAAAAGAATAGTGAAACAAACACAAAAGAGGAGACATTTTTCATGAAAGTGTGAGAAAATGATTTCTTTAGGCAGAAATACCATGGGTGTGAGCAGTAGCAGGAGAGAAAGGGAAGTCTCTTTCTCTTCATGATTGGAATCTTAGCTCCTGACTCTTCCAAGAGCCTGGAGATATTACAGGGGCTTAAAATTTGGCAGTTCCCTTCCTAGCCTCCAGAGGGCGCCACCATCCCAGTGCAGCTTGGTGGTTGAGTCGGTGACCCGGCAGGCTTCAAAGAGGGGCTGTTTGCGCACAGAGACTGTAAGAAACGTAGGTTGTTGTTTTTACATTCTGGAAATAATTTTTCTATGGAGCAGTTTTAAAAATTAAAGTTAGAGAAGGCCGCTTAGATTCTCCTCTAAATGTAGGTATTTCTTTGCCTAAGAACACCCAAAATGCTTGAAAAAAATCCGTATCAAATAAAACACAAACCAGAGAGTGACCCTTATGCCTTATAAAATAATTTACATAAGAATTTATTTAAATGGTAGCCTTTCTACTTTATTTAATGAATTCGTAATAATTTCTTTATGGCAACATTTTAGAAGTAGATTTATTTAATAAAGCAAAGTGTATGCGTGCAGTAGAAATCTGATTTAGCTTGCTATTGTGTTTCCTGGCCTCTGTAGACTATTGATTATTGTAATATCACAGGAACCATGCCTCGAATGACCTCTCGGAGGCACATTTTGTCATGTTAACATCAGTTTGGGACATGTTCTTGCTCGTCACGAAGCCATAGTAGGTGCTAAAAACTTTCTAGTTAATGATTGCTGGACAATCATGTGTTGTATACCTTTTGTTTTTCAGAATTGTCTTCAAAAAATCTTGAGATTCCGTAGCGGATACACATAGATGTATACGTGTGTGTGTATTCCAAAACAAATTTGCTTCTTCCCTGCCGTGGGAAACATCAGAAATGTGTTTTTGGGAAAAGCAATCCTTTAGAAAGTTTTTAAGAACCTGCAAAGTAAGGAAATGATGTTTTTACATTTATTCACTTTGTCTCTCGAGGACCAAGATTATGACTTGGAGCTGCTTGCTTTCATCTTCGTGGGGCATCTCGTTAGGATTCAGGCTGTCTCTCGCACAGCACTCAGCACGAGGAGAACACGAAGCAGGGTGTGTTGGAAAGATTCAAATAATAGGAAACATAAGGGGGATTGAGACACCACACAGGTCAGGTCTTTTCCCTATGCCCCCCGACCCCGACTCCAGCCCAGTCATCAGTATGGGGAAACCGATTTCTTGAAGCACAGGTATGCTTGGTTCAGTACTTAAAACACAGACAGCCCTGCTCAGTGCGAAGGGGCCATGCGGAGGGCTTTCTGGGGCTCCCCGCAGAGGAGCCTGGGGGTCTGCCGCGGTGCCGGATCCACACCGTGTGCTCCCCAGCAGCCTGCGGGCGTTTACGATCGTGTGTCAGGTGGGACCGGAGCTAAGAGGCTGGGTGTTGCAGGCAGGTGTGTCATGGCCCGAGGTAGGTCTGGAAAACTGCCTGCTCGGCGTAAAAGGAAGCCTGCACTGCCTGAAACATGCGAGAACGTGGGCTGGTGACAGTTCGGAGCGTGTGGTCCCGATCCGACATTATGGAACACAGCTGCGCCTTCTGGCAACAGAGCAAGGGGACCCAGTGCACAGCGAGGTGATGACAACGGCACCTTGGCGTGTGAGAGTGCGGCACTGAGAAGATGACCGTGATTCGGACTCTGGTGAAGAGTGAAAGGCTGAAAATACCTGGGCTTGGACACTCCGCTCTGATCGCGCCAGTCTGGCGTCCAGGAAAGAATAAGCGATTACTGCTTATCCAGTAAGAAGAAAGCACAATTTAGGAAATCCAGCCTCTTTTTCATTTGTAGTTGCCCAATGAGAGCCTTACTCCAAGCTTTTGGAGGCTCCATTTTAGACCACGATTTTGGGGCTCCGATATGTAACACAGCCGTCCTTGGCGTGGGGCATCACTCTCTTTGGGGTTTTGGGTGGACGTAGCTCCCTCACCGGGTTCATTCCTTCGTGGATCATTTCCAGCATCCCTGCAGACCTGTGCCCTTTCCTGGCTTTCTCGGTCACCACCGAAGATACAGCTGTACGTTAGCTTCTTCCGCTGCCCTGCCCTCACCCCCCAGACTGGCATGAAGCCAGGGCTGTCTTCCCCAGGAAATCCAATCAAACCAAACCTACCTGGATCTCTGCAGGATTTCTCAAAGTCCATGGGGCGTTGGTGAAGGATCGCGTCAAGGAGCCTAGACTTCGGTGCTCTGCTGTGTCTCCCCTGCAGACGGCGGCTTCTTTCCAGCCCTGCCCCGCCCCTCCCTCTGTGGCCTGGTGGAAGGCTCCTAGTCAGCCGGTTTCTGGTTTGGTTGGACCAAGGACCCACAGGGGAGAGGCTGGAAGAAGAGGCCTGGCTGTCCGCCCCCTGCCTCTGCTCAGGCAGTGTCTCCAGCAGGAGCTCACCCCTCTGTATCTCCCACCTCCATCAGAAGAGACCTCTGGTGCTCCCAGTTTTCCATTCCCGAGGGCCACCCATGGACCACCTCCACCTGCGTCTCTGGCAGGGGGTGGCCGTAGCTCTCTGTTGTTGCTGTGGTCTGGGTTCTCAGCTCTTCCATCACAGGCAACCAGTGCCCCATGTTAATTCCCTCTGTGTCTACTACCCCCCGGGGACCCTACAGTGCCCCAGCCGTCTCCTGGCAAGACCTGCTCACGTGGAGTTGTCCCCACAAACTCTTCCATTTTCTTCGTCCTCATTTTATGGCATTAGTATTCCTCTGTCTTCCAGAAACACGCAGTCCTAACACATAACCCCTCGTCACTTTTTCCCACAGGGAAATGCAGTCCTGACAGCCGTGTCCCTGTGGGCGAGCATGTTAGAGATACACTTTCTCTGTCTCGTTACAAACGACTTGGCAACATCTTGTTTCACATAATCAAAACGTCCCCTTGACAGTCCTTGGTGGCTAATTATGTTTTTAAAAAATTAATAGAGTTTTACACTTGGGTTTACAAGCTGGAGGTCAACTCCAGGTTCGGTATATGGTTTATTTAGAAGTCTCTCTTTTTTTAGGACATGAAAAACAATGAATTTTACCATTAAAGTGTAAGAGAATGACTTGGACATCCCTTGTTGCTGGTCAAGCACATTTCATCTGCATAAATTCTGTTTCTGTTTGCGGGCACGCCAGACTTTCCATTTACGGGGTAGCCTTTGTTTATTTTCTGTATCTATCTTTCTAATCTAACCTTCTGTCATCTTATAGGACATTTCCCCTACATTCAGGGATTTTATGAAGCTTGACTGAGTACTGATTCCATTTCCTCCCCAGTTCATTCCGCACTTCAAAGTTTTTGTGCATAGTTTTTATATTTTATGTGCGTAACATGAGGTTATGTTCGGTGCAGTCTTACTCTGTGCGGTGCCTTCTTCCTGGCATGGACAAACCTTCCCGTTCTTGCTCTGGGGGCTCATCAGTTCCGGCACCCTCGTGTCTTTGCTGGTGTCCGCCTGAGCTTCCCCAGCCTCACCAGGGTTGCACGCGTCTATGCTCAGACACAGCTCCAGGGTAGGTCTGTGTTTCTGAAGACTTTAAAACATGCCTTGTGCTACATCCTGTATGATTCCAACCATATGACCGACTGGAAAAGGCAGAACTATGGGCACGGTAAAAAGATCAGGGGTCACAAGAGGTTGGGAAGAGGAAGGGATGAAGGGGCAGAGCAGAGGGGATTTTAGGGCAGTGAAAATACTTCGTATGATGTTATAGTGATGGATACACGTCATTAATATTTGTCCCAACTCACACGAGGTACAACACCGAGAGTAAACCCTAATGTAATCCATGACATCGGGTGATGATGACATGTGGTTGCAGATTGTTACAAACGTACCCCTCTGCTGGGGGATGTTGGCCGTGAGGGAGGCTGTGGGGGGAATGGGGGAGTTAGGAACTCACGGAAATTCCCATTCATTTTGTTGTGAACCTAAAACTATTCTGAAAAACAAGGTCTATTAAAAACATACACGTATTGTAACAGTTCTCCATGTCATTAAAAAAATAATATGGAGGCTTTAGAATAAAGCATAGACATTGCCAGGTTCTTCTCTAATGGAGAGTGTTCTCCCTAGAAGGAGCCAGGACTACCAATCCTCTCGGTATCCTTCTAGATCCTTCCTATGCGTTCACAGACACACACACACGTGCACGCACAATTAAAACGTGCAAACAAGATTATACTGCACCTATGACTCTGCAGCCCTTGTTGATTTTTTCCAACTCCATATCCTCAGGACCCTTCCATATCAGAACACACTTCTAGAACTTTCTTTTCCACTGGTTCATAATTTTACCCATTTTTCTCTGGGGTCCTTTTTCATCTCCTTGAGTGGTGGGTGATTTCCAATAGA
Source organism: Ailuropoda melanoleuca (assembly GCF_002007445.2). Taxonomy (NCBI): domain Eukaryota; kingdom Metazoa; phylum Chordata; class Mammalia; order Carnivora; family Ursidae; genus Ailuropoda; species Ailuropoda melanoleuca. The sequence goes on along the minus strand of NC_048220.1, from coordinate 142,454,960 downwards.
TAATCCAGATATTAATCTCTAGCCTGTTGCATATATTGCAAACATTTTCTCTTATTTTTCCAATTTCCTGCTTGTCTGTTTTTTGGATCACATGTATGTTTTAAGTAATCAATCTGTCAGTGTTTCCTTTATGACTTCTGAGTTTTGTGACTAGCTCAGAAAATCCTTTCTCATCATAAGATTATAAAATTACTCTGATATTTTCTTTTCATTCTTTCACTAAGACTTTATGGTTTGGTCATGGTATATGTATTTAATTTTATTTTAATTCTAAATGGATGGCCAATTACTTTAGTACCATATCAGAGAGAGCACTTTTTCTACACTGATTTGAAATGCCACATTAGTGATATTTCCAGATTTTCTGTTCAGTTCTATTGATGTATTTTTCATTCTTTCACAAACACATTATTTTTTAAATTATTATGTTCAGTTAGCCAACACATATTACATCATTAGTTTTTGCTGTAGCGTTCAACGATTCATTACTTACGTACAACACCCAGTGCTCATCACAACACGTGCCCTCCTTAATGCACATCCTGGTTACCCCATCCCCCAACCCCCCTCCTTTCTGTAACCTCAGTTTGGTTCCCAGAGTCCAGAGTCTCTCATGGTTTGTCTCCCTCTCTGATTTCTTCCCCTTCAGTTTTCCTCCCTTCCCCTAAGTTCCTCTGTGCTATTCCTTATGTTCCACATATGAGTAAAACCATATGATAATTGTCTTTCTTTGCTTGACTTACTTCGCTTAACATAATCCCCTCTAGTTCCATCCATGTCAGTGTAAATGGTAGGTATTCATCCTTTCTGATGGCTGAGGAATATTCCATTGTACATATGGACCACATCTTCTTTATCCATTCATCTGTTGAAGGACGTCTCGGCTCCTTCCACAGTTTGGCTCACAAATACATTATTTTAATTTCTATGACAAGACAGTATATTTTGATATTTGGCCCAAATATTCCCCTTAACTGTACATCTTAAATTAGAATTTCATTAGTTTATTATATTTTTTAATTGGTTGTTTTGGCATATTCATTTACTCTGATAAGTGAATATGAGAATCCGCATGTCAGGTTCTAAAAAATGCTGTTGCAATTTTGATCAGGATTGCATTGAATCTGTAAAGCAATTTTGGAGAGAATTGACATTATTTCAGTGGCTGTTTTGGTGTAGTAAATACTTATTCAGTTTTTAAAATAATCTGCAAACAATTTTTACTGGTCTGTTCTTTAAATATTCTGTAACTTTTACAGGTATTTATATAACTCTTGCGTGTTTCTTGTTAGATGCATCCCTAGGGTATTTTTTCTCTCTCTTTTTTTTATGATCAGGATCTTTTTCCCCATTATACTTTCGAATTGCTTGAGACTAGTATTGGAGCGCTGACTGAGGGTAATGCATGCTAGCTGCTGTAACAAAGAGCCCCGTGTTCTAACACCAGGACATTTTATGTCTCGTTGATGACATAATCTGATGTAAGGTGGGTCATCCTCATCTAAGCAATGATTCAGTTCTTGCCTTTCCATCCGTGCAAGGGTGCGGGGCCCTGGAGTCTATCACCCGCAGTTCCTGCTTGTGTGGTCGTTCAGATGTCTGAACTCATCTCCTTCTCCTAATTGCCTTCCGAGAGAAGCTGCAGCCAGGACACTCCATTAACCTCTGTTCCTCTTCTCTACAACCGCGAGACACACGGGCATGTGACCTGCCTTCCAAGCAATAAAAGGCACAGGCTTTATCAAATATCTTTCCACAAGATAACATTGGTACGTTTTTGCAGTCTTAAATATCCATTTTCTTGCCATCCACCTGCTAAAATAATGTTACATATTTTAGGTTTCATTATTTATAAAATGATAAAGTACGTTCTTTCAAGTCACTACATTTTGTCTTAATGTAATTAAGTGAGCTGATGTAATAGCCTAAAAATCTCAGTGGCTTCATGGTGGAGGCTGTGTTTCTTTTTCATGTCACAAGCCTAATGGATGTGTTCTGTTTTTAAATGTATATGGGTTTTTTTTTTAATCATTTCTAGGAATTTGGGGCAAGGGTGAAGAGAGAGAGTTGCATCTTGATCTGTCACCTTGACTCTCTCGTGAATTGGTTTGTATCATGTTTAAAGTGCGATGCCCAGAACAGACCCCATGCTCCTGGCCCCACCAGCTTTGAGCCCGTGGACAGAGTCTGTCCGGCAGGAAGTGTATCAGTGCTCCGACCTCACCTACCGACCGTGAGTCTGGAGCAACTCTAGCCGCATGCCCATACCCTCGGCGTCTCATGTCTCTGGCTTGAATGGGAAGCCCGGGAAGACTTGGAATGAGAAGCTCCCTCCTTCTCCTCCTATTCCGATTGCTCACAAACAACGTTGCTCCAGGTGGAAGCACTAGTCTGTTCCTATCCGCTCTGCTTCCCAGTCCAGATTGTGGTGTGAGAAGAGCTGGACAGTGACTCCAGCCCACTTAGCTTCTTCCAGCCTTTCTCACTGGGGGCTTGGCCATGGCCTCGCCTCCCCGATGGAAGCTGTTCCCGCCCCATGGCACCTGCAAAGCCCCTCCCCGGGGTCTCCTGCGCCCCTGCAGCCTCTCACTGCGGCCCGGATCCCCCGCCTCCAGGCTGCCCACGCGCGCCCCAGCTGCTCCTGTCCTTGGGGAACGGGGCTCAGCGTCGCTGTCTCGGTGCTTCTTTGCCTGTGGTTCCCTCTTTTTTCTCACAAGAGGATGTCTTGTTTAGCTGATCTGGTTGCTTCCTGGGCTCAGCTGCTACTCCTGCCTGTTCTTCCTCCTTCAGTTCTCTCTCCCAGCTGGCCCCCACCGTGAGGTGTGGGGCTCTGTCCCCTCTGTCCTCTCTGGGCTGATAATCATCCAGGACGCCGAAGCTCTTGTTAAATGGGAAATGTTCCTGGAGAAGGAGGGGGATGGGGAACCCATTCTTTTCCATTAACACTTCAGCTGAAATTAGTTTTCTCATATGAATAACACAAAGTCATAAATTGGTACTAATCAACTCTGGGCACATAGCAAAGCCTCCTTTATGTAGTGAGAGGGTTCACTTAATTGAATTTTGCATATAACCCAAGGTTACTCTTTCCAGTGGCAAACTTGTGAGGGATTTCAGTGTAAGGTTCTGCAAATAAGCAGAAGCCACGGAGGCAGAGGGGAGAGAAAGTATCAGAAGATCAGCGCTGGAAGAGACCAGGTAGCCCTGGAAGGGGAGGGGCTCCAGAGTGAACCGAGGGGTTCTCGCTTGCTTCTGAGTTTCATTTCCGAGGGCCATTAGATGGAGGATGAGTTACATTCTGATAACGCCTCTGTCTTGCAGGTGCTTTTCGTGATTTGTCCACAGTTGGCGTATCTAGTGTCAAAGCCTTAAAATATAATCAAACACAGTTGCATTGGATAGAGTCTTTATGGGGTTACCTAAGATTCTTGTCCATAAGAGGAAACATCACGTTACTGATGTAAGAAAGATGTTAGTGTTTGAAGCCGATGGCAAAGAAAGAATTCTTGAGATGTCTTTGGTACAAAAAAGTGGTTTGGTTAAAGCATGGGGACAGGACCCATGGGCAGAAAGAGCTGCCCTGGGGTCATGAGGAGTGGCCCATTATATATTTTCAAGTTGGGAGGGGGTTAGGGTAGCGTCAGTCTCCAAGGAATTTGGAAGCAAGGTTTCCAGGACCTTGAGGGGGCTAGCTGTTGTTGGGAAAATGTCATTTATTACCGTCTAATGAAACCTTAGTCATGAGACCCTTCAGATGTATATCGGTGGGCCATATGCTTGGGGGATGATTGCCAATACATATCTTGGAGGATTTAGAGATAAAGGAAATTTCTAAAGGAATTTTTATATGTGGAAGTAGACTTACAGGGTCCTGGGTATTGGGCTAAGGTTGTTTTTGCACTTAGCAAAGTATTAACATCGAGACACTTGAGTCCCTAGAGGAAGGTCGCTCTGCCTGCTTCAAGGACTTGTCCATGGGCTGTAAGTAGTAAGGAAATTAGTAGTTTTTCTTCTGCCTTTGTTTCCCATGTCAATTACTACCAGTGAAATCATTATTCCATCTGCCTTTCACGGCGTTAACTGAAAACGTGAGGCCGGATCTGCTAAGTACTCTTTCCCTTCTGTACATGGGAAGAGTTCTGATCTTTGGGTCCCAGAAGAGGGGCAGGCCTCTGCACCCTCAATTGCAAGATAAACCTAAATGCACACCAGCTCTTGGAAGATTATGGTAAACACTGATTCTTTTCCCTCTTTCCAGACCCCTGAAAGTTTCCAGTAATGAAAACAACATAACTCCGTGGAAAAGAGTGTGCAAAAACGTGTGCACGTCATGTATTTACACATAAATGAGCAGAAGATAAAGAGCTTGTTTTCATTATATGTGGTTCCTCTGGGGGATATTTTGAAAAAGAGAAAAGCAAAAGAGCGGGGTTTTTTAGTTGGGTAGCATCTATAGATAAAATTGCAAGGAAAAATAAAAACAACCCGCTAAACATTGGCCTTGAAAAAAAAGTGCAACAAATCCGAGGAACATTTTTATGGTTTTTAAAGAAAATTTGCATCTGGTCATATTTTTTCCTGAGGTTTCATGAATATATACATGAGATAGAAGAGATTAAAAACCCAAAATACTTGTCCAATGGGTGAGGACGTAGGAGAGAAGGCCCTTTTATGCCATGTTGTTTTTTTTTTTCTCTCTCTCTCAGAAAAATTTGAAGTTTAACATTTCCCTGTCTGGTTTCCACCGGAAATCAGTTTTCCCTGGAAATTAAATGAGTGAGGATCGTGAATTTGTCCGAATGTCTTTTTTTGAAACTCGCACTTTGTAGCGTTCTCACTTTCAAACCTGTGTCTCTCGAGTCTACCCTTCAGCTCTTCTGTCTGTGAACTCTTATCAGTTTACAAAATTGGATAGAGGGAAAAACCAACTAAATCAGGGGTCGGCAGACTTTTCTGGACGGGGCTGGAAGTGAATGTTTCTGTTTTGCGAGAGAGATGGTCTCCGCTGGGGCTCCGCTCTGCTGTCGTAGACGGTGTGTTGATTAACGTGACAGGGGAAACTTTCACAGTCTATGTGGATATCAAATCAGTACATCGTACACTTCAAATATCTCGCAATTTTGTCAATCATGCCTCAATAAAGCTGAAAAAAGAGTGTAAAGCAAAGCAGCCATAGACAGATGTCAATGAATGGGTGTGGCTATGTTGTGATAAAACCTTACGTCTGGCTACCGAAATTTCAATTTCATGTAATTTTTACTTGTCACAAAATAGTAAACATCATTTGACTTTTTAAAACCATTTAAAAATGTAAGCTATCCTTGGCTTCAGGTCGTGTTAAAACAGATGATGGGCTGGACTGGACTCACAGGAGTTGGTTGCTGACTTCTGTGCGAAATCAGATTCTTGACTTAATGTACCTTTAAGGCTGTTCTAACAAAGGCATTTGAACCTCAAAACCGGGAAGTACATGCAGCGGTTTTATTGAGTACTGTTATCTTTGATCTTTGACCTGTGTCTCAGGAGAAGATATCCAGAACTTGAGCGTGACTTCTGGGCCCCTGACTGGGGCCGCTCACCCCAGGCAAGCCAGGACCGCGTGCCGGAGGGTCACAGGGTGGTAGCTCACTGTGTTTCTGGGATTATCTGGGGGTTTTTTCCAATATCAGTCCGGGTGGATGAACCACAGTGAACCCTCGAGAAAGGTCCTAACCTTGTCGCCGTGGAGACGTGAAGGCTCACTGGCCGGCTCCGGGCCACAGGCTCTCAGTGGCGGCACCTGCTTCCCCTCGGGGCAGAGCCAGGCACGGTGCTGAGCCACGGCCTTCCGGAGACGGGGACACATACCTCCAACAGAGCATCCTGGGAACGGAGAGCAAGGTGACGAAAATCAGAGCAGAGGGCTTGTTTGTAGCCGCTTCACTGAAGAGGAACCCAAGACTGATTTTAGAACTTCCCGTTTGATGAAATTATTGGACAACACTCCAAATGGGACTGTACAATGGTCTGCTTCTCATCTAAGCAAACAAGTAACAAAGCTCGAAGGAATAGCCAGCCCATGGTGCTTTAGAAATTCTACTTACTGCTAAAGAACCAGGTCTTTTTTAATGAGAGTTCCATTTGTGTCCCTTTGACATAAATGTCATGAATTCATGACTCTTTATTTCTTTTTCTTCTTCTTTTTGACCAGCATTCTTCCTGCACTATAAAACTTAGAGTCAGTGTGGGGCTTTAGAGCTCATCTAGTCAAAGCCCTCATTTTGAGCTGGGGTGCTGGGGGCTGACAGCCCTCCCGACGTGACAGCAGGGTCGCCCCCACCAGGAGAGAGCCATGGTGAGTCCTCCTCGTCCAGCGGGCGGCCCAGTGCAGGAGGATAGCAGAAACACGCCTGGCTGGTCTCTACATCTTCTTGGATAGGTTTGTTTTATTTCACACAAACCAAAGGATGGCCCTGCTACCCGCTTCTTTCAAGATACAGACAAGAAATATAAAATCACCATCTGGAAACAAGCAAAGTGAGTCATAACACTTGCAAGTTCTCTCCTTGATGCCGTGCAAACAGGAGCACGCACAGGAGCCCTTCCACGTTTTATGGATTCTCTCTTCTCTCTTCTCAGACAGGGCATGACTGAGGAGAGCAGAGTCAGTATTTTGCTGTGTATACTTGATGACTTCAGCAGCTCTGTGCTTCCATGGGGCTGACTGTGTGCCAGGAACTGTTCTAGGCTCAGAAGCACAGAGGGCGTGTATAAGATTCCTGAGCTCACACAGCTGGGAGCTGGCAGAGCAGTGCTGGGTGGGTATTCCCTGGTGTCTCAGGGTATCAGACAGGAAACGGGGGCCACGGAGCTCAGCCCGTCTGCTGGGCAGCCAGTGTGGCTGGGCGTAGTTCTGGACTTACCCTCCCATCAGGTGATGGAACTGTTTGGGGCTGGGACACGGGAGGTGAGCTTTCGCAGCAAGAAGCAGAATGGATTTCCTCGGGCCTGACCCCTCCGCCTGTCTGATGTGCTGCTGCTTTCCTTGGGCACCTGCTGTCACAAAGGCAGAGTGGGCCAAGGCAGGACTAGCCTGGACCTCGGCATCCCGCTCAGGTCTGGGTGGAACAGGCCCCCACCGGAGCCCAGTCCTCCCTGGGCCAGCACAAGGCAGGAGTGAGCCCTCTTCCTCGGAAGCCAACAAGTGCCACTCTGTCTTGTCTAGAGACACTCAGTGGCTGTTGCCCCGGTTCAGCCTCTCTCAGACCAGCCCGGCTGCCAACAGATGAGCTGTGGCGTCCGTCCAAGGCCATCAGGAATGTTTCTTACTCAGCGCAAGGAGAGGGGCTCTGAGGATCATATTTATTTTACAAATGAGCGAATCAAGCCCTCGTTTGATTTCTAGAAATATGCACGTGCTTTTGGAAATTTTAGAATCACTTACTGGGAGTGAGAACCCACCAAAGATTCCTTAGAGGCTGTGACATCCTCAGCCCGGGATTCCTTTGGCTGGAGCCCGGCTTCCCTTTGGAAGGGTGGGCCCTGTGCCAATCCGTGACGTTGGGGCTGCAAGCCCCCTGACGCAGTCTCCTAATCCTAGCCAAGCGGAGTGTGTTTTCACTAAAATACAGTAATTAAAAATAACAGGAAAGCCTTTCTATTTGTAGATGGTTTTATAGGCATTCTTTAAAAAAAACCAAAAAAAACAACAAAACCACCCTGAATTTGGTTCCAATGATTGGCAATGGTTCTTCTAGGTCCCATGTGAGTTTTATTTTTAGTGGCACAGAACGATGTCTAAAGGCATTCAGCTGTAACAACAGATGAGGGCCGCCGGCAGCCTTTGCCAAACAGCAGGCTTCTTATTTTGAAACGACTGGATGCAAATAGAAAGAAGGTTGGTTTTAGTTATGGTGTTAATTCTCTTGGAGATCACCTTTGTTCATCAGTTTTATGTTATGTGATTGAAGACGCTTTTCATATGTGGAGTGTTCTATCAGTGCTTACACTGGTCGTGGCAAGAAATGGGAGGGAAGTTTTGTCTTCTAATTTCTGTTAGGATGGGGAAACTGAGTCACGATGGGCCAGGATAGGAATCCACCCTGCACTGAGGGCTGGTGTCAGTATCCGTCCCCCAAGGGCAGCTCCAGGGTTGGTAATAACTGATCGAGATAGGAAACGCTGGGTCTTGTCAACATTTCCTGCTGTGTTCTCCTTATAGTCTAGAATCTTCTGGATTTTAGAGGATTCTTGGCTAGTTCATTAATCAGATAAAACCAAGGTTAGTCTGGGTTTGGTTTTTAGTGGTGAAGGCTGCCGGTAGAGCAGAGAAAGAACCCTTCCTTTCTTAGCATTGCGTTGGTGAGTGTGCTAAATAATTGGATGTCCCCATTTAAGGGAGCTCACTCGGGGTCAGCCACTCATTTTCCTGGCAACGCGAATAGAGGAATAGGGTGTGGGGGGGAGGGCTGAGAGAGGAAGCATTTTCTTTCATCAGGCTTTTTTTTTTTTTCCTGGAAAACCACAGGATAAGACAATGGTCATGTTGGTGTTGGGTTCTGTCGCTTGCCAGGAGCCCCGGCATTTGTGGGCATGGCAGGGGTGTTGGCACAGAGCTCTTCCTACCATCGGCTGTGGTGCAGATGGGGTGTGGCGAGCCAGGAGAGGATGAAGCCGGTTCTAAGCAAAAGTAGCTTCAGAAGTTGGGAAGAGGAAAACGGATCGTTTACGTTGCTTCCTGATGGGCTGTTCCTGCACTTGAATGAGTGAAATTCCTCTGTCGCTGTCACTTCATTTCCTTTATCATTTTGGGAGGGATGTTTAATCAGCACATCTTGGTCTGTGTGCCTGTCAGCTACCGACCTGTCATAAGTCACTAAAACATCATATTTCTATTTGGATCTGATTCTCCAAATTAGTGCAAAACATCACCTTCCGAGGCTATCTTTCTCTTGTCCAGCTCTCTCGAGACCCCTCGGGACAGGCAGCGGCGTGTCACTGTTGTCGCATGATGAGGATGTGGCAGGACGTGGCCTTGAGTGATTAGCGAGCTCCCGGAGCTCTCTGAACTTCTCACCTGCTGCCCTTCCAGTAACTTGCCCCTGGGCGGCTCTGGTGCTGGGAGATTTTGTTCAGAAGGGTAGTACAAAATCTTGTTTACAAATGGCCAAACCCCAGAGGCATTCACATCTGTAGCTAACGTTTCCATGTGATAGGAGCCTGGGGCTAAAATGCAATTTCCTGGGCTCAGACGCAAGAGCACGATGACTCAGGTATCATTAGGTGACACCTCAGACGCTTCCGGCCACGAGCAATTCTTTGTGTGACGGGTTGGAAAGAACGGCCTGAACAAGATGTCACCCCGAGAAAGCGAAAGCACGAGGGCTACTGAGTGAGCCCTTCTAAGAAGGGCTACTGTTGAACGTGAGTTTTTGGAAGAATTGTAAAATGGCCCGGTGAGGCGTTCCTTGGATTTCTAAATGCTCGGTGTGGTTGCATCTGTGTGTAATCTGAAGAGAGGTTTGGCTCCCTTATTCGCAGACGACAGAGGGGACACCCAGGGAAGAGCAGCTACCTGTCACAGGTCCCAGGGCTTCACAGGGCAGAGTTGCAGGGAGTAGAGGGTGCTAGGGAGGAGGGAATAATGACTGAGAGGAGAGGCTGAGTGTGTTCGCGGTGGGTCAGGGACAATGTGACCCACAGCAGAGGGCAGCTTCAGGTGTCTTTCTGTGCTGTGAGGTGGCACGACTGGGGTTCTTGCCATCATCTGGTTGGTGTGACCTGAGGAGTAAGCATCGGGCGGGCTGAAGCCAGGGTGGGCTGGGGATGTTCGTGGAAGCCCAAGGCCACCACGCTCACAGACTCCCCCTGCTCCCAGGTCCGCAGCTGCTGACAGGGGTGGGATACTGCACAAGCCAAGCTGGGACCCAGCATCGGAGTATCGAAGAAAACTGTCCAATTTCACGGCTGTGGGAAGAGATGACACAGCTGCTCACGGGAAGCCGTTGCAGAAATACGGATGTATTCTAATGAAAAAAAGACGTCCCCTGCCTGCCCTCAGTTTCACGCCCCAGTATTAACCAATATTAGTGGTTATACATCCATTTGTATAACAGTTACTTTCTTTGAGGCGAACCCTCCCCTAGATCATGGACAGCGAGCGAATGTTACCTTCCTGCAGGTCTGGGGAGGGCTGGCTTTTTTGGATCCCCCTCCCCCCTCACTATTCCATACCCGAGCCACCGAATGCAAACACAGTGTGGGATATTGAAATGTGCTGGCAATCAGCTGAGCCATCTAGAGACATGGAATCTTGGAGAACTTGTTTGACTTTCTGAGCCCAAATTTCCTCAATGTAAAATGGAGACAAAAACACCAACCCCACCTCTGTTCACAGCAGCATTATGCACCACGGCCAAAAGGTAGAAGCAAGCCAAGTGTCGGTCAGCGGACGGATGGATGCAAATATGAGGTCTATCTATACAGCCTTCGAATGGACGGAGATCCCGGTACCTGGTACCACTTGGATGAAATCTTGAGAACAATGTGCTAGGTGAACTAAGCCAGTCTTGAGAAGACAAATACTGTATAAGTCCCTTTATATGAGGTTCCCAGGGGAGCCACACTCATAGACACAGAGGTTGAATGGCCACCAGTGTCCGGGGAAGGGGCACGTGGAGTTCGTCTTTCATGGGGACAGAGTGTCAGCTGGGGAAGGTGAAAATGCTCTGGAGATTGGTTGCACAGCAAATGTACTTAAAACTGCTGGGCTCGAAAGTAAAAAATGATTAAGATGGTAAATTCCATGTTATGTATGTTTTACTGCAATTAAAAATAAATACCATGCCCAAAAGGGATGGCAGGGATCAGATGAGCACCAAAGGTCACTTCCAAGGTCGTGCCACCAACTGCTGTCTCCTGCCCCATTATGTAAAGGAAGCTTAGGAAAATTTGGTTTCTGTGAACTTATGATGATGGTCTTCAATGAATAAACATGGGTAAGCCATTCTTTCAAGCCAAGACTTCGTGAGAACGACTGTGTGCTGAACCCTAGAGCACCAAGCAGGGTCTGGTCAGGGGACAGACAGCAGTCTAAACTGGAGAAGTTTAATATAAGAAGCATGAACCAGCAACAGGGAACTGAGTGTTTATAGGGGAGGAGAGCTGACCGCAGACACGGTGTGTCTAGTACCTACAGGGCTGAGACCGTGCACCCAAAGAAGGACCCAGTTTGGGAGGGGGTCCCTCTCCCCAAGATCCTGCCCTTGTTGTAGGGGTGTGAGACTGAGGCCCACTCAGGGGGAAACAGTTTTGGGGGTGTCACACTGGGGGCAGCAAGCAGGAAACCACCTGTTGAGTGCTGAAGAAGCTCGCTCGCTCGGAAGCCACCATGGAATGCTCGGTGTGTGTGTGTGGGGGGGGGGCGTGAGCATCATGACATATCCCACAGGCCAGGATCAGACCAAGAAGTTCCCCCCGCCTCACCGCCATCTGGAAGCCCCACCTCCAGAACAAAGTCCCTTCTTTCTCCTGCAGTGCCCTCCAGCGCCCTCTGCTGACAGAGCTGGTCAAGAAGGGCTGTGTACAGGGTCCAGAGGTGGGACGGGAATTTGGGGCCATGAGGCAATGTACTGACCAATGCCACCGCTGGTCTGGTGCTGGGATGGGTACAGCAGTGAGTAGTTCTAGCGTTCAGACCAGGAGCCTGGCCTATGAGGGGCTTGCACTCTCCCCAGAGGAGACACATTAGTGCAACACAGGGGCGTGGGTGGTGCTGAGCGCTGAGGAGAAAGAAGAGCAGAGCAGGGGTGAGGGGTAGGGTGGGCAGAGTTTCCACGTGGATCCCTGACGGGGTCAGAGAAGGGCTCACCGAAACCACTCCCGACAGAAGGGGAGAAGCCACGCAAAGGTCCTGAGTGGGCACACTCCTGTGTTTTGCAGGAAAGCAAGAAGGCTAGTGTGACCAGTGTGTAGCGAACACAGGAGAGATGAGGTCAAAGGTATGGGCATGGAGAGTACGTGTGCATGTGTGCATGAGTGTGGGCATGCTAGTGTGCGTGCATGTGCATATGTGCATGACTATGCGTGCGATTGTGCAGTTGTGAATGAGTGCACACGAGTGTGCATGCATGTGTGGGCGTGGGCATGCCGGTGACTATGTGCACGTGCATGGTGTGGGTATGAAGCACGTGTGTGTTTGTGCGTGTGCAAACTGTGCATATGATTGTGTATGTGTGTGCACATGCGGTGAGTGTATGTGCTGCGTGCACATGTATGTCTGAGTGTGTGTGTGTATGTGTGTGCATGTGTTGTGGACAGGATCTAAGGAAGGGCCTTGCAGACCATCAGAGGAACATGAACTTTGATCTGAGGAAGGCATGAAGTTGTGTAGAACGCTAGTGCAGAGGCTGTGAGCAGAGGAGCGGTGACATTTGAACAGGGTCCTCCTGTCCTGTCCTGATATGAGGTCCTATTCTGGTGTGGAGCCCTGGAGGCAGGGGCTCTATAGGTTGCGTTTTGATGGGAGCAAGTACTCCGAGCAGGTGTTTTGGCAAAAATGAAGGAGAGAAGTAAGGGCATTTCTTGGGTGGGAGGGCTTCGGGGACCCGCTCAAATCACGGCATATATGCACCTTATACCTCTCCTATGTCAACAACCAGTGTCCCGCCCCCCCACCCCGCCCCATTCCTCTGTGTGCTCACCTTCTCCAGGCTCAGCCCCGAGTGGGCGCGGGAGCATTTAGGATTGTCGCGTGACTCTGGGACAAGCTGTCAGATACTGTCCAGCTTAAGAGGTAACTATCCGCTATGCGGTGGGCTGTCCTCCTCACATGGGCCTTCGCCATTGTGTCAGAGCCAATGAGTGTTCTCAGAGTGCGGGGCTGGCTCTCATTCTAACGTAGATGCAAATTGCTTTTTCAGGCCAGATATAAACAACCTTTTAGCACCTATGGTTTTGAGTGATCTGTGCTCTCTTCCTCAGCATTAGAGGAGGTCTTTGAAAATGGGCAGCCTTAAATTTATGTTTTTAAAAATGACTTAGAAGTTTGTTCATCTCATAAGACCAGTCAAATGTCACTTACTCCAGCCCAGAGGAGGCTTCCAAACTCCAGACATAAGATCGCAAAATACCTGCCTCTTCTGGCCTCCCTGAAGACCCAGGTGACTTTCTTTGTCTTGTTCTGGGTGTGGCTGTGAGTAGTTCTGGGCCCTTCTGTGATCATGAGAAGTTTTCTTTCTTTTTTTTTTAATAATAATTTTTTATTATGTTATGTTAGTCATCATCATGAGAAGTTTTCTTTGTGTGAGGGCCTCTGGGACGCCTTTGAATGACCAACAGCATGAGCTCAGCCCCAGAAGTTCTGGCGGTCAACAGCACGGGTGCCCAGATGATGAAGTGTGTCCTGCGTTGCAGGGAGGGGTGTCTCCTAAGTGTGTTAAGTTTCTCTCTCATTTCAGCTCCGCTCAGCTCCATACACAGTCAGGCTGCCTTTGAGGGTGGGTTGAGAGAGGAACATAGTGACCTTCCTCCCTAATGAAGCTTTGTCATGTGTTAAGACTGTAAATCATCGAAGCCAAGAACTACTATTAATTAGAACTGATAAAAGTATTAAAGAAATATTTAATCTCCTTGTTCTGGGAGCTGGAGATTTTCACAGGCTGACACTCGTGCAGCAAAATGAGCAGGCTTCATTGGTTTAGTGTGGCTGCAATGGGTAATTATTAAAGGCACTGTTTGCTGGCCCCCCGGTGAGCCATCCTTCCTCCCTGAAAGATCTTCCCCAGTGTTGTTTTATGACTGCCTCTGGCTGCTTTTCAGCGGCTTCAAATGAACCCAAATGTTCCTGCAAAATGACTGTGCCGAAAGACTTTTCTGAAAATTTGCCAAGTATAAGGGGTCAGAATTAGCAGTAAACTCAGGAGCACAGGCTTAGATACTTTCCTTATTAAATCTGTTCTCTATTAGCAGATTTTTATTTTCCTCCCTTTTAAATATGAAGCCTTTTAAAATATGACACCATACGATCAGCTTCTGAGAGTTAACTGTCATATCAAATAATTTGCCTGATGTGGTTTTAGAAATCCGGTTTTTTTCATAAAGAAGTTTTGATGAACATGTTCATGTATCCGAGCTATGGTTAGTAGGTGAATTTGTAGCTAAACCTGTATGTTCAGCCCTCAAGTAAGCATTTGTATGGCTTGCGTTTGGTGTGTGTTCTTTAAGCCAGGAAAAATTGCTGGAGCTGGTGGCTGGCAGAGGAATTCAGAGCATGTTCGCACCCATGGGGACTTGGGTGAGGGAGCGAGTAGAGGCGACAATGAATTTTAATAGAGGTGTCAAGGAAGTATGCTCTTCCTTGACATTGGCTATGACTTCGAGCTCTTGCTCACGGATGCAGGGGCACTTTTGCCTGAACAGTTCCCAAGATGCACTCTTCAAATGTGATTGGACTAAGAGCTGGGTCTCACATCCCTACCCCTTTCCCTCAACCTAGCCCTCCACCCCCACCCTGGACTTCAGAAAGAGAAATTCTTCTCCACCTTCTTCCACACTGTTTAGTTTATAGCCTTGGCCACCAAGACTCTGCTATTAAAGCATCTTTTGCCTGTCCTTGGTGTTTTTGTCACTGAAATTCAAGTGCTATAATGTCTCATGGGGTCATTGTCAATGATGATTCTTAGCTTTATGCCCTTCACCTCATGGCTTAAGCAGCAGGGGAAGACCCGCCCACCCACTGCCCCACACGCCTCTCTGCAGAAACTGACCTTCCTTTAACTTTTCCTTTTTGGGGTTCCCAAGTCAGTCATAGTAAAACACAGATATATTCATTTCCAGCAACTGAGACATTTTTTTTCCAAGATTTTATTTATTCATTCGGGAGAGAGGGAGCACGCTTGCGGGAGGGGCAGAGGGAGAGGAATAAAGAATCTAAGGCAGACTCTGCACTGAGCGCAGAGCCCAACGCGGGCCTCCATGCCGCGACCTCGAGATCAGAGCCTAAGCTGAAACCAAGAGTCAGATGATCAACTGACTGAGCCCCCCAGGTGCCCCCAACACCTGAGACATTCTGTGAGGGGTGGGATCACATTTTAGTAAGCTGGATGAGATCCCAAAATTATGTTACTAACTTTAAGCGAGTATGTTTCCACAGTACACCGAATGGAGGCNGCCCCCAACACCTGAGACATTCTGTGAGGGGTGGGATCACATTTTAGTAAGCTGGATGAGATCCCAAAATTATGTTACTAACTTTAAGCGAGTATGTTTCCACAGTACACCGAATGGAGGGGTGACTGGGGAAGAGAGCTCGGTTCTACTTATTATGTCAGTTGGGAAGCTCCTAGGATGTTCTTGTTTGTTTGTTTTAAGTTTATCTTCCCCTTGAACTAGTTACATATATTTATTTTTATTCATTTTATGTTTGTTGGGTGAATCTGTAGCCAAACGTGTATCTTTAACCCTTACGGAAGCACCTGTGTGTGTCAGATGCTCATCAAGCCATCCTCTCTCCCCTCCTCTATGTCTTCCCTGCTAATCAGACCTCAGTCTGTATCGTGTGAAGATCCTTGATCTCCAGGAAGGCTGGTCCCAGGAGAAGGACCATTACTGGCCTAAGCCATCCATTCTGATCCCATTCCTCTTTGCCAGGGGACCGTGGGCATAGGGCCTAGTTCTGGCCCACAGGGCTTGTATTAGTTATCTAATGAGTGTAACAAATTAAAGGATGATGAATATTCATTTTCTTAGAGTTTCTGTGGGTGAGGAATTTGAGAGTGGCTTACTCGGGTGCTTCTGGCTTGGGATCTCTCATGAGGTTTCAGTCAAAATTTCGCCAAATGTCCATTCTCATGGCCGGCAAGTTGGTGGGGCTGTTGGCTGGAGGCTGCCCTCTGTTCCTTGCCATGTGNGGGCTGTTGGCTGGAGGCTTCTCCAACATGGCCACTTCATCAAAGCCAACCAGGGAGAGTCAGTAAGAAAGTCATCTAGCAAGATGGAAGTCAACATTTCAACAATTTCTGTGATGCAAGCATGGAGGTGACATCTGCTCACCTTTGCTGTGTTCTGTCGGTTAGGAGTAAGTCAAAGGTCCTGGCCACACTTGGTGGTGGTGGTGGTGGTGGGGATTATACTCAGGCATGAATACCAGGCGTCAGGATCATGGGGACAGTTTAGAGTCTGTCTCCACAGCCACTCCACCATGCTATGCTATTCATATAAAGTGAGTGCTAAGTCTGGCCACCGTCAAGAGGAGTGGAACAAGGCTCCACACTTGGAAGGCAGAAGTGGCAGTTTATGGACATATTTTCAAAACTTTGCTTTCCCATTAGAGGCAGCATCTGTGGCTCTTCCCCTTCATCCTTCTCCTTGACTGCAGCATTGACATGAAACCTGGAGCTGTAGCCGTCATGCAGCATCCACGAGACCCCAGGGAGCAGGGTGAAAGGCCAATAAGCCAAGGGTGGAGACACAGGGAGGTGTAAGGGGCCTGAGTCATTGGCAGCACCGTGGGGCACCCAAATACACTTCAGCAACTGGCAACCTCTGGATTTCTAATTGGGAGTACTAATAAACCTCTGGGTCTTGTAAAAAATACTTTTTATTTTGAAATAGTTTAAGAATTGCAAGAAGTTGCGTAGATAGTACAGCAAGTTCCCATGTATTATTGGTATGACCTTGCATAACCACAGGACATTGTCAAAGCCAGGAATCGCCATGGCACAATGTCATTAGCCCCTCCACAACCTGATTCAGACCTTCCCAGAAGCTGGTACATGTAAACAGCACAATCGGGGGACTTCGTCTCTTACTTGCAGCCTAAAGCAGTCACAGCAGAAATATCACAAAACTGTAAATATATAAACACACAGGCCCACCATTTGTGATTTTCTGATTGGGTTGTCAGTGGACAGACATGCGGGAATGCTTACTTTGAGAGGTATTTCATAGCAGTTTCTGTCTGACGGGCAGAGCACAGAAATTGGTTTGTTTTGAGAAACCGTGTGGCGTGATGGTCCTCACAGAACAGGGCTTATCTGAACTGTAACTTTTAGAACTCTCTCCCATGACTTCACTAGGATTCACCCTCACCACCATCTCTTTTCGTTTCATGTAAGGGATTATCTCCAAATATTCAGGGTTGAGTTTCAGCCCCTGGGGGAGCCTGAAGCTCACTAGATCCTGTACCCCGGGTTCAGGTTGGAGACACTGGAGACTTGTCTTTACATTCCCTGTGTGTAGCAGGGTCTGCCATGCTGTACCCACAGGTGCTCAGGAAGTGTGTTAAGCAAGCGAGAGAATAAACGGATTTAGACGGCACATGGCATTGTATTCAGCTTGTGCTGGGGATGGGTGGATGGGTGATGAAATGGGCACCGCCCTGATGTCACTGCTGTGATGTCACCTGCATAAACCCACCCTTAGATTCCAGCGTTTCCTTTTGGGTAATGAATCCACTCTTATTTCCCATGAGGCAGATTGTTGTGCTGGGACAGAGCTGGTCAATCATATTTGTGTGGCCAGCTGGTGTCAGGCATGGGCCACGTGCCTGGGGGGCCAGTTCTGAGAGTCACAGNCTTTACATTCCCTGTGTGTAGCAGGGTCTGCCATGCTGTACCCACAGGTGCTCAGGAAGTGTGTTAAGCAAGTGAGAGAATAAATGGATTTAGACGGCACATGGCATTGTATTCAGCTTGTGCTGGGGATGGGTGGATGGGTGATGAAATGGGTACCGCCCTGATGTCACTGCTGTGATGTCACCTGCATAAACCCACCCTTAGATTCCAGCGTTTCCTTTTGGGTAATGAATCCACTCTTATTTCCCATGAGGCAGATTGTTGTGCTGGGACAGAGCTGGTCAATCATATTTGTGTGGCCAGCTGGTGTCAGGCATGGGCCACGTGCCTGGGGGGCCAGTTCTGAGAGTCACAGTAAGACTGATACCTCACATCTCACCATTCAGGGTCCTGCCGTATACCAAACATTTATGGAAGGTGTTTCTAGATTAGCTCATGGTTAGGTCCCTTCGAAGCAGCGATAGAAGACTGAGAGCTGCTCTCCTCAAAACTGACACTGGAATAAATTGCGTGGAAATGTGGCTGTCTCTGTGTAGAGTAAGACCCGAAGCTGCAGTGAGCCAGGAGCAGGGCTGGCGGGGGCAGCAGGAGAGTGAAGGGGGGCAGTTGGTGTGGAAGGAGGTGAAGGAGGCAGAAGGGAACAGGGAGGAAGATGGCACAGGTGGCCCATGAAGACATCACCTATCTCTCAGTCCAGCCATGGCCAGGCTGATGGCACCTGCAATTTGCTCCATGTTTGGGGGCTTTCCTTGTAAGCACCCCACTTTTGGCACCAAGTTCTGCACTAGTTAGGGATGATTCAGCTGCTAATAACAGAAAATCCAAAGCAACAGTAGCTTGAACAAGATTTATTTCTGTTCCATAAGTAATTCCAGGCCAGGTATGACTCTTCATTGCATCAGGCACCTGGACTCCTGCCTTTTTGTGCTAAAAGCACGCCCTCGTGGTGCAGGCCAGGAGGTAGTGTCAGCTATGACATACATGTTCCAGGCAGAAGGATGGAGAAAGAGGTTGTAGACTGGGCACAAGGCACACGCCAGCCCTCCGAGCAGCTGCCCCTCCCCCTCCATACTTCGCTTACCTCCCATTGGCCAGAATGTAGTCACGTGAGCACACTCGTCTGCAAGGGGAGCTGGGAAGATGTCGCGTTTATTCTGGATAGCCACATGCCCAGTTCTATTTCTATAGAAAGCAAGAGAAAACAGATTTTAAGGAGGGCACCAGGAACCTCTGCTTGAAGTATCCTCTATCTCAGTACCATTTACACACCTGAGAGCATATTCCCCCAAATTGTCAGCCACAGTTATCTAAATTCAGTGGAAAGAACTGTGGGTGGTCCAAGATCTCGTCCTACTTGCAAGCTAAAATGTTGGCTTGTTGCAACGTCGTGGATGCTGGTAGAAAACAGGAAACTCCAGGGTCGGTAAAAAAGCAGTTTCTTGATAGCGATTGCCACAGCATCAGCACCCATGTGCCTACCCCCCCCCC
>NC_048220.1:142364999-142434108 GCF_002007445.2 Ailuropoda melanoleuca | reverse complement strand
GGATTTAGACGGCACATGGCATTGTATTCAGCTTGTGCTGGGGATGGGTGGATGGGTGATGAAATGGGTACCGCCCTGATGTCACTGCTGTGATGTCACCTGCATAAACCCACCCTTAGATTCCAGCGTTTCCTTTTGGGTAATGAATCCACTCTTATTTCCCATGAGGCAGATTGTTGTGCTGGGACAGAGCTGGTCAATCATATTTGTGTGGCCAGCTGGTGTCAGGCATGGGCCACGTGCCTGGGGGGCCAGTTCTGAGAGTCACAGTAAGACTGATACCTCACATCTCACCATTCAGGGTCCTGCCGTATACCAAACATTTATGGAAGGTGTTTCTAAATTAGCTCATGGTTAGGTCCCTTCAAAGCAGCAACNGTGGCCAGCTGGTGTCAGGCATGGGCCACGTGCCTGGGGGGCCAGTTCTGAGAGTCACAGTAAGACTGATACCTCACATCTCACCATTCAGGGTCCTGCCGTATACCAAACATTTATGGAAGGTGTTTCTAAATTAGCTCATGGTTAGGTCCCTTCAAAGCAGCAACAGAAGACTGAGAGCTGCTCTCCTCAAAACTGACACTGGAATAAATTGCGTGGAAATGTGGCTGTCTCTGTGTAGAGTAAGACCCGAAGCTGCAGTGAGCCAGGAGCAGGGCTGGCGGGGGCAGCAGGAGAGTGAAGGGGGGCAGTTGGTGTGGAAGGAGGTGAAGGAGGCAGAAGGGAACAGGGAGGAAGATGGCACAGGTGGCCCATGAAGACATCACCTATCTCTCAGTCCAGCCATGGCCAGGCTGATGGCACCTGCAATTTGCTCCATGTTTGGGGGCTTTCCTTGTAAGCACCCCACTTTTGGCACCAAGTTCTGCACCAGTTAGGGAATTCAGCTGCTAATAACAGAAAATCCAAAACAACAGTAGCTTGAACAAGATTTATTTCTGTTCCATAAGTAATTCCAGGCCAGGTATGACTCTTCTTTGCATCAGGCACCTGGACTCCTGCCTTTTTGTGCTAAAAGCACGCCTTCGTGGTGCAGGCCAGGAGGTAGTGTCAGCTATGACATACATGTTCCAGGCAGAAGGATGGAGAAAGAGGTTGTAGACTGGGCACAAGGCACACGCCAGCCCTCCGAGCAGCTGCCCCTCCCCCTCCATACTTCGCTTACCTCCCATTGGCCAGAATGTAGTCACGTGAGCACACTCGTCTGCAAGGGGAGCTGGGAAGATGTCGCGTTTATTCTGGATAGCCACATGCCCAGTTCTATTTCTATAGAAAGCAAGAGAAAACAGATTTTAAGGAGGGCACCAGGAACCTCTGCTTGAAGTATCCTCTATCTCAGTACCATTTACACACCTGAGAGCATATTCCCCCAAATTGTCAGCCACAGTTATCTAAATTCAGTGGAAAGAACTGTGGGTGGTCCAAGATCTCGTCCTACTTGCAAGCTAAAATGTTGGCTTGTTGCAACGTCGTGGATGCTGGTAGAAAACAGGAAACTCCAGGGTCGGTAAAAAAGCAGTTTCTTGATAGCGATTGCCACAGCATCAGCACCCATGTGCCTACCCCCCCCCCAATTCCACAGGGTTGTGTTGGGGGGGGTGCAGTGCTGAGCTTGGGGACCTGAGTCTTTCCACAGTGGGCACTAAGGGTGGCTGTCCTTTGCTCTGGAGGAGGCCTGCCTCGATCTCCAAGGCTGTTCACTCTCCTTGAGTGCACAGCCCAGAAGGAAGGCACCTGCAGAAATGCCAGAGGCCATGGACAGTTGTCCTGCCACATTCCTTAACTATATTGCTCAGATAACGTTCCTTAGCACCTCCGTGTCTGTTTCTTACACATGTGCTAGCAGTCTATATGTATGATTTTCAGGTGGTCTAAAATATCTTGAGAGAGCATAGCAAGAGGGTCATGCTGGAAATGTTTCCTTTTCCCTCTAGATCTTAGTTTCTTCTGTTTCTTGCTCCCGTCTCTGCGTCTCTTGCTGCTGTGAAGGTGCTAAATGGCTGGGGCTGGAAGCTTCCTCCCCCAGGAGAAAGTCTTTACTCAGCAAGAAGGAGGAAGCCAGGCATTTGTCTGGTGCTATAAAATGCGTATTAATGGTGCTCTTTGGACAACTGCTAATGTGGGGTTTGTCTCTGGGAGATAATAGTTTTCATTATTTTCAGCACCAGCAATGCCATCTATTTATATTTTTAAATTAATGTCAGATCATTCTTTTCAAGCATTCTGAAGGCCTACTTTCTCTTCATATTGTGCTTGTGGCCAGTTTTCTTCCAGGAAGTTTGGTCTCTTGGCTCTTCCCCCTTTTCCCCCTCTGTTGATGCCCTGAGTGTTTGCATACAATGTCCCTCCAATCTGCACATTTCCTTTTCTTCATCATCTGGGGACAAAGATCATTGGGGGGTGGGTGTCATCCTTCAATAGCACTGCCCCGTGGACTGGTGTCCTTCTGGAATAAGGAGACAAGTGTCCATGGGTCCATGTCTCAAGACTGGCTGTCTCTGTGAATGTGTGACAGCTGTTGGTGGGAGCCAAGCTGGCCTGAACTTCCTCTTTGCATTTTCCTCCCATTCAGAGAGCCAGCTCCCAGCACCAAGACAGAGCAGGACTCCCAAATTAGATGCTGCTGTTCTCATTTGTTAGTTAAAAATAGCTGTTCTGCATCCTTCATGCAATCGCCCAGGGGCTGTTTTCAGCAAATGTTTATGATGGAGGAAGACATTTCCTAATTCACTGCTTATTCAAGGAGAATAGCCCTTATTTGCCGTTCTTGTACAAATAGACAACCCAGGCTGCTAGTGGGCAAGTCGCCTGCATTTTCTTTGGCTTTACGGTGGTTTTGTTCTGAGACAATGGTGGTGAGGAGAGAGGGAGCAAAGGGCACACATTTCACATGGTTTGATATAAGAGACAATTATGCTGGGCTCAACCGGGGAGATGGCGCAGTGCCAGGTATTCTGATGTGCATGGAAACAACCCAAACTGTCGCTTATATGGTGGGGGATCTGCAGTGCCCGCCTGAATCCCTGTGCTCCTGCCTCCCATGAAGGGAGGCTCCTATCTTTCAGATCCCGGGAGCTTCCCCTCCTTCTGGTTCTGAGTCAGCAC
The DNA here is from genome assembly GCF_002007445.2 of Ailuropoda melanoleuca. NCBI lineage: Eukaryota > Metazoa > Chordata > Mammalia > Carnivora > Ursidae > Ailuropoda > Ailuropoda melanoleuca. Next base: position 142,431,006 of record NC_048220.1, on the reverse strand, counting down.
TGCCTGCATTTTCAAGCAAGACACCCCTGGAAGCCACTCTCTCCCTTTGCTCCTATCCCACCCCTTTTCTGGTGCCGTCCTCCCCCTCCTCTGCTCCTCTGCTGTCTCCCTTCCCCCTGCCAACCTGACTGATGGGGGCGGGGCCAGCAGCCACCCTGCCCAGGGAGCTGGGGGATGCAGGGAACAGGTCCTGGTGACCTTACCTGGGGGTTTGGGTTCTTTCTATCTCTGGCAATAACAGCACGGAACTATTTTAGGGAAAGCACCAAGTCTCAGGAATTTTAAAGTTCAGTTTGCCAGGAACGGAGAGTCTGAAGACATTTATCTTCAAGGCAGTGTTAACCCTGAACTTTAAAAGGCCCTGCACAGAGAAAAGCCTCTTTAAAAAATGGCTTTTGGATCTCAGGGTGGGCTGGGAAGGGAGCCATCCAGGGACCTAGATTCAACCTGTCCTAAGACTGGGTATGAAAATCAGGGAGGACCGGACCCTACTCCACGTGAAGATTTTAACCAAATATCTTGCATGATTTCATTTTACTGAAATAGGACAGAGCCAGGTGTTGGAACAGTAATGCATGTCCAAAAGTATGATGAGTCGTAGACATGATAATATGGACAAGAACACTCTTGTCATCCTTGAGACTCTGTCATGGGGAAAAAAGTGTTCTCCTCTGAGGACTGATGATGCTGATTCTGGGCCCTCAAGAACCTGGCTGGAAGCAAGGGTAGGGAAGAGAATCACGCCCTGCTGGCAAACGAGGTTTCTGTTTCTCAGCTTGTCATGATCTGCTGAACGGCAGGTACTGTGAGCGAAGGGGCAGAGGTCAGGTGCAGAGGGGCACATCAGAGGGGGCTCACTGTTACCAGGAGGGGAAGCTGGGAGCAGGGCGGGTGTGCCTGGCGGCCTCCCTGTTAGCGTGGTCTTGATGTGAAATAAACATGAGTGTGTTCGCATGGCCCACTCTCTTTATTTTCAGGAAAGCAGATTAGGAAATGGTGTTCTTCAAACTCTACCAGCATATTGGTCTTCCCTTTGGAAAGAGTTGGCTCTCGATGAATTGGGCGCGGAGGGCCCAATCGCTTCTTCGTTCTGCGATAATCAGGAGCTTTGCATTTGCCAGGCCTTTCTGCAGAAGAGTTTTAATTGCTTTCCTTTTATTCTTCAGAGGGAGTTTTCCAGTTCTCTGATTTACTCTAAGGTCGAGAGAAGGTTTGAGAGCGGCTGCAGAAGTGACACAGCCCCTGACGTCATTGCGGGGCCAGAAAAGTAATGTGGAATGGATTAATATGCCTTTAAGTGCTAATTTATTTCTCAAATGTGCAGCTTGAAGTCTCTCCCTCTTACTGCTCATTAGGCCCGAGGCTGAGCTTTTCCATCTTCATCACCGGGCTGAGCAGCAGATCCAGCGCTGGGGGCTGGGGGACGTGGTGCCTTGGCGGGGGGTGATGCATTACAGGTGAATTCTGCAGCAGACTGGAGTCGGAGCCAGTATCAAGGGCACCCATGCGGAGCACGAAGCCCGCTCGCCCAACCTTCCTGGGTGTGTTTTGTGCTATGTGGAGTGCACACATCTCCAGGGTTGGCCATCCTGCTGGGAGAGGAGGCTCTGACATCAGCAGGAGGCAGCCAGTCCATGGCTGACGGCCTGCTGGAGGGAGAAAGGCCCTGGGTGTGAGATTGTTCTAGAAGGTGCGTCTCAAGCCAGACCTGGAGGGAGGAAGCCCATGATGGTTGGCAGGATGGGGAAGAGTCAGGGAAGGAGCACTAGGAATGGAGGGTGGCTGACGGCGCGTGCAGAGTCTGGGGTAGAGTGAGCTCCACAGGGACGTGATGGGCGCCAGGGGCGGGGACAGCGCGGGGATGGACAGTGGGTGCTGCCCGGGTCTCCTCTCCCTGAGGGGCCTGGATCCTCACTGCAGTTCCATGCTCCTCCCTCTGTGCCCGCACCGCTCCTGTCAGGGCTTGCACTCCCAGGGGCAGCACGCACGGATGTCACACCTCTGTAGAGTCCTGGTGGCCACAGCACGGACCCCAGGAACGGAGAGCAATGTAGCAACATTGTGATTAACAGCTCTTACCTCAGCTTTTCTGGGCCCATGGGACTAAGCAATGGAGATTCAGAGGCATGAACCCCAGTAAGCCTCATGAACTTGCCGTCTAGTTGGAAAGAGAACCACATGCAAGGGTTTGGGCTACAGGTCAAAAAGCTTCAGAGGAGGGAGGGGTGAGGACGTGGAGCTGGACGGCTCAGGCTAATGAAAGCATCAAGGCCTACTGGGCTTGCAGAGCACCTGTGCACCTTTGTTCCTTGGTTCATCTACCCAACAAAGAGTGAGCCCGCAAGTGCACTCTGCTGGGTGCTAGGTGGACGGCAGCGAGGGACGAGGGATGCAGTAAGAAGCCAATCTCAGGAAATCCCAAGTCCATAAGTATTCAAAGAATGACTGATTTCAGATGCTAATGAAGAAATTAGCACCGTGTAGTGGGATGAGGAGTGGTGGGAGAGGGGGAGAGCCACACTGGACCATCCGAGAAGCTCTGTCAGGGGCACAGCCTTTGAGAGGAGACCCGCATGGACAGATGGGGTCAGGCTGCCAAGAGATTTCTCCAGAGATGATGGGTACACGCGTGGGAATGCAGACGGTGTGCGGAAGAGGCGAAAGCAGTTTTCTGGGTGCCCTGTGCCATTCTAAGCCTTCCACATGCTGGGTGGGAGCAGGGGTGTATTACAGGTTGGGAAACTGAGGCTCAGAGAGATACCACTACCACTCCCAGATCACGGCCGGGAGTTAGTGAGGCTGGAACACGAGCGTCCATGCCCTGACCAGGGCTGATTTGCTGTCCGCTTGCTCAACGTATGCCTCAAAACGGCCTCATCAGGGAGCCAGCTGGGCCTGGAGAAGTTAGCTCCATGGCCACACTGAGCCCCAAGCATAGCCATCAAAGAGAAGAGCCAAGAACAGAAGCCAGGGTGTACAAAGCCCGTGGACTTCCTACAATAGCCATTCTTCCTGGAGCAGCTGGCAAGGTCAAGGGCGGGAACTGGAGATGCCAGGGCTGAGGCGTTGGCTTATTCTTAATGTCTTAAGAACCACCCAAGCTTTCTGATGGGGACTCACGTGTACAGAGTGGAATCAGACAGCAGCAGGGCTGAGGGTGTGAAGTGATCCCACAGAGAGGGCCAGTCTCAAGGTCATGGTGCTATGGGTTGAATGGGGTCCCCCTGAATTTGAATGTTGCAGTCCTAATCCCCAGCACCTCAAAATGCGATCTTATGTGGAATAGGGCCTTTGCAGATGATCGTGTTACAATGAGGTCATTGGGACAGGCCCTAATCCAACGTGGCTGGCATCCATAGAAGAAGAAAGAACTTTGGATACAGACACAAGGAACACGCCCTGTGAACAGGGAGGCACAGGTCGCAGTATGCTGACACAGGCAAGGAAGGCCCAAGACTACCAATCGATATTGGCTGAATTGGGTCGCCTCCAAATTCATGTATTGAAGCCCTAACCCCTAATGAGACTGTATTTGGAGACGGAGCCTGGAAGGAGGGAATAAAGTCTAATGAGCTCATAAGAGTGGACCTTCCTCTGAAAGCACAGCTGTTCTCATAAGACGAGCAAGAAGCACAGGGCTCACTCTGCCACGTGAGCCCACAGCGGGGAGGCCTCGCTCCACAGTCTGGGAAGAAGGATCTGGCCAGAAACTGCCTTTGCAGGCACCTCATCGCGGCTCTCCAGCCCCCAGGACCGTGAGAAATTACGTCTGCTGGGGAAGCCCCCCAGTCTGTGGCATTTTGCTACGGCCACCTGAGCTGGCCAAGTCACCCACAAACCATAAGAAAGGAGGGCAGAGCGGCTAGAGCAGGGGAGCCCGCCCTGCCCACACCTTGGGCTCAGACAGCCAGCCCCCACCCAGGTCTGTGAGCCGGTGACGTTCTGCTGTGACACGCAGGTGTGGGTCTTTGCCACAGCGGTCCCGGTGAACTCAGACAGACAGACAGACAGGAAACAAGATCCTTCCCGGGTGGGAAAAGGCCAAGCCATTTCAGGAGTAACACATGGAAGGCTCCTTATTTTTTTTCCTTCAAAACTTACTGAAAATGCCACTTTCGGAACTAACGTGATAAATAAAGAACCTTTGAATTTCTACCAATGGTGAGAGCGTGAGGCCAGATTACAGTGCAGTACTCACCCCACTTCTTTGGGATTTCCTGGGGAAAAGCTCAAACACAAGGAAGTTTTAGGTTTTACAATCGCACATATTTTAGAAATTAAATTCCAAAAGTTATGAAACAGATCTCTGAATATTTGTTAAAACATAGCACAGCTTGTTTAAAATAGGCCGTGAGACCTATATTTACGCATCTTTGAATAAATCAGTTTGCTTAAGAAAGAGAATATTCTTCACTTCCGTCTACTGTCACCATGTCCATTTTGGGTCTAAAAATAGTTCTTTCTCTGTATCTTATGTAAATTTGTTTGGTTTCGTCCTGGACATGCCAGCCTTCGGGGAGCCCTGCAGAGCTTCACCTTTGAGCTCCCAGACGCTGACACTTGCCTTCTCCTGTCCTTGTTCTTGCTCCTTGCCTCTGGTGAGAAGGAGGTCACTCTGCCGGGGCCTCGCGTCTAGAAGGGCCTGTCGGTTGCACCCTCCGGAGCTCCCAGGGTGCATCTGGAATTTCAGGAGCAGTCTGTTTTATCCTGCATGCTCTTTCCTGGCAGCAGGGGCTTTGTTTGGAAATGAGAGAGACCTTAAAGTCACGGAAGTGAACAGAGACAGCCTACTTCTCCTGTGTTTCCATCCGAGTGCCAACACGAAATCGTGCTGTGGGGGTGGTGATGGTCCTTTGCCTGGGCTGGCTTGCGTGGAGAGCCGGCCCCGGACCGGCAGATCGTTTCCTTCTGTAGAGCCGCCAGAGGCCCGTGTCCTCGGAGCGGAGCCCCCAGCGTCCCATCCCGCACACAAGGGAACGTTTGCTGTGGGAGGCGCAGAGGCACGAGGGTGGAAGAGGGAGCAGAGTCAGGCCCCGGAGGTGATAGGTGGGAGGAGCCCTGGGGCTTTGCTTCTTTGCCACCCTTGTTCCCCTAGCACGGATTCCCCAGGATTCGTTCGTTCATTCAGCGGGCCACTACGCCCACGCAGCCGGGTGCCCTGCGATCCTAGGCAGCTCTGCAGATGGCTCCTCAGCATCCACAGTCTGTGAGCGGCTGGCTGACGAGTTTCAGAAACCCATCCTCGTTGCTGCTTGTCGCAATCTTAATGTCACCCCAGCTCGGCCATGCTCCCACTGGCCACTTCAAGTGAGGTGCCGACACAGCTGTGGGAGGCTCCGGGGGCGCTTGCCTCCCCTGCTGCCCAGCCCCATCCTGGGTGCTGAGGCCGGAAAGCTAGCCACGTTCCCCTCAAACCCTTCCTTCTAGAACCCGCCTGTCACCTGGTTCTGCCTCGCCATCCTTTGAGCTCGGACTTGGTTGGTCGTGCTAGGGACAGATGGGAAGGGCCTCCATGCTCCTGGTGTGGCCCAAGGCAGCTGCCATGGAAGTTTCTGGAATCTGCAGGTGACTCCCTGGTCCTGCAGCCTCCCGGTCATAGCCAGGGCAGGGCTCTCCTGGTGACCGGGTTCCCTGCAGCTCTGGGAGTTTTTCCCGGAATTGCATCCCAGAATCGGATTCTTGACTCTTACCAGTCATTCTGTGAGCATTTAATAATTGATAAACATTCTAACAAGTGTAGTGGGTTGAATGTCTCTCTTCTCAAAAGATGTCACCTGTGGGTATGACTATTTGGTAAGAGGTCTTTGCAGATGTGATTAAATAAGGATTTTGAGATGAGGAGGTCATCCTGAAGCATCGGGTCAGATTTCCACCCATGGGAGGTTCTTGTAAGAGGAGAGACGACTCAGACAAGAGGAGGAGGCACGTGAGGGCTGAGGCAGACCTAGCAGCCACGTGGCCACAAGTCCGGGAAATCTGGGAGGCCCCGGGAGCTGGAAAGGGTGAGGATGAAGGGCACTCTGGAGACTTTGCAGGGAGCGTGGCCCTGCTGGCGCCTTGATCTTGGACTCGCGGCCTACAGAATGATGAGAGAATAGGCCCTTCTTGTTTAAAGCAAAATGTTCAGCCAAAATGAACAGCAGTCCCCCACTCCACCCAAACTAATGGCTCAGTATTTCTCCCAAAAATAAATTCCATCACTTCCTTAAAGCCATAGGCAGTAAGCAGGCAACCTGAAAAAAACCAGTGCTTTCTTTTCTTTTTTGTTAAAGATTTTATTTACTTATTTGAGAGAGAGAGAGAGAGAGGGAAAGCATGCACAAGCAGGGGGAGGAGCAGAGGGAGAGGGAGAAGCAGACTCCTCACTGAGCAGGGAGCCCGACCCTCAGATCATGACCTGAGCAAAAGGCAGATGCTTAACCGGCTGAGCCACCCAGGCGCCCCAAAATAGTACTTTCCCACCTTGTGTCCATTATTGTTCTTCAAGGTTTCAAAAGGAGGAGACTCTGGGGATGCTGGTTGTCTTTTCTGCTCCCCCACCCCTGCCACCCCACCCCTCGCTCTAGCCAGGCAGACCCTCCCTGGCTTCTTCCCCGGATTCCTTGTCTGCGCTCCCAAGCCTTTTGCCTGAAGTTCTTTTTTTTTTTTTTTTAAAGATTTTATTTATTTATTCGACAGAGATAGAGACAGCCAGCGAGAGAGGGAACACAAGCAGGGGGAGAGGGAGAGGAAGAAGCAGGCTCCCAGCGGAGGAGCCTGATGTGGGGCTCGATCCCATAACGCCGGGATCACGCCCTGAGCTGAAGGCAGACGCTCAACCGCTGTGCCACCCAGGCGCCCCTTGCCTAAAGTTCTTTTGTACAGCAAGCAAATGAGTGCCCCAGGTTTGATAATGTTTGAAAAAAGACCTCTCTAGAAGATCCTCAAGTGTCTTAAAATGTGTGATGCTTTGCTCAGGCCTGTGGGAGCAGAGGCCGTGAAGCCCTTCGTCTTTCCTCGCGAATTCCATCTTTAACAACAGATTCTTAATTTCGTGCGGGGTCTCTCTTTTCTGAGCAGAGTCTGCGCACAGCCTGGTCATGCTACATCAGCCTAAATCATCGAAGGCAGTGCCAGCTTTTTCCACTTACATGATCTGTTTTATTAGTTTGCCAATACGCCATCTGGTAGAAATTGCTGCTGACGATGGTGCAAAGCGTCCCCAGGCAAGCAGCTCGGCTAGCAGGACAGCAGCCATAGCCAAGGGTCCTGGCGAGCCTGCCTCCAGCATTTTGTCCTTTTGGGCTTGTGTTCTGTTTGCATCAAGAAACCGAGAAGACCCCCACTTGGCCAAGGCGCAAAGGGCTACAGGAGGCGTAGTCACCTCTGGAGACAGATGAGAGAAGCAGGTCACCTTACTGGCACAAGGACATGAGCAAGCAACAGAGAGTCCCAGTCAGCGTCCTGGGCACAGAGGCGTTGGGGGATGGATCGGNGGGGGCGGGAGGGGGGGCGGAGACAAGCACCCTCCCCTTTTTGGACTTTCTCCTCTGCCTGTCCTCAAACCCAGGTTGGCCAACCAGACAGAAATTCTGGAAGGCAGAAGCCCAGTTCTTGTTGGGGTGAGCCATGGCTAGGAGAGCCCATGAACACGGGGGTGACGTGCAGTGCGTCAGTGCACGGCAGTGATGGGCAGTGCGGGGTTGCAGATGGCAGCATGCAGCAAGTTCTCAGAGCCTGCCCAGAGCTGCCTGCCTGGAGACAGACCCCATGATAATCATGTTATCAATTCATCAAATGTTTACCTACGGGCCAGCCACGTACTGAACACTCTTCTGTATACTTCATAGGTTGTAACCCACCTGGTGCTTGACAATCCCAAGAGATATGTGTGCTTATCACTCCATTTTGCAGATGGGACAACTGAGGCACGGAAAAGTTAGGTACCTGTCCCAGGGCAGGCTAGTGAGCTGCAGACCCAGGCAGTCTGACCCCAGAGTCCTAGTCTCCACTGAGATGCTTGCGTCTCAGGGTTGCTCTGGACTGCTCCCAGGTGCGTTTGTGATGCTTGTTCGAGTTCAGCCTGAGGACTGTTTGGGAAGCTAAATTCGCAAGCGATGCAAGAAAACCCACTACTTGCTTAATTAACCTTGGTCTGAAAGCTCTGAGGCTGAATTAGCTGTCTTGATCCTGTTCGAGCTCTAGGTGAAAGAGCAGGAGACACACAGATGGCCCGTGTCTCCGGCGGGACGTGAGGACTCACCCTGCAGCGGGTGCTGCCCTCCCCCGGTAACCACACTCCATGAGGGCAGAGCTCACCATCAGCGGAGAGGCCGCATAGGGAGTGAGGCAAGGGGCTTTGCGGTTGCAGTGGAGCTCTGAGGGCAGGTCACTCCAGGTGCCTTGATCTTCTCGGTGGAATGGAAATAACAACAGTTTTTACCCTATAATGTTGTAATGAGTGTCGTGAAATGAGCCAATATCTGTAACCCTGGTAGGAGAGAGTCAGGCCCATAGTTAGTGCTTCACTAAATAAATAAAAATCCCTGCCGGTCCTGTCGGTACACTTGGGACTGTTTTGGCTTTCTTCTCCAATGATGACGTTTGTTTGTGTTAGAAATCTTTTGGCCAAACAAATGCAAAATCAAGTTGCCCACGGACACACAGAGGTTCTGAAATGTACAGGTGCCCGCACTGTATTATTGTGCGTTAGCCTCTGCCTGTCCCCGGATCGGCTTGGCCTCCCTGTGTCCTGGGCCCAGACCCTTGCTCGTGGAGCATCCCTATGACTCCCGGACTGTGGTCACCCTGCAGCTGCCACCAAGGACCACAGGCCTTCTGTTNGCTTTCTTCTCCAATGATGACGTTTGTTTGTGTTAGAAATCTTTTGGCCAAACAAATGCAAAATCAAGTTGCGCGCGGACACACAGAGATTCTGAAATGTACAGGTGCCCGCACTGTATTATTGTGCGTTAACCTCTGCCTGTCCCTGGATCGGCTTGGCCTCCCTGTGTCCTGGGCCCAGACCCTTGCTCGTGGAGCATCCCCATGACTCCCGGACTGTGATGACCCTGCAGCTGCCACCAAGGACCGCAGGCCTTCTGTCGGCCCCGCCCTTCCGTGGCCTCCCCTAGGTAAGCAGGGCTCCGTCCATCACTTCCTGACTTTGGGGAGGCCCCGCACCCTGATAAAGGCTCTTGTGTTTGCACAGCTGCCTGGAAGCTGGGCAGCCCCATCCCCTGGGTGCACCTGACCAGCGAGAGGCTGGAGGAGGCAGGAACCTGCAGACAAACTCCTCTCCTGTGGGGCCTCCGGGACTGAGCAGAGGACGGCTGCTCTGTCCCTCGAGGTCCCTGATGGCTGCACCTCTGTGCGGTGGCAGGGCCAGCCCCATCGTCTGCCGTCCTGGGGGAGCTCCTCCTCTCACTGGCCTCTCCTCCCTTTCTTGTGCTCTAACCACCCTGGGTTTTGACCCCCCCCCCCAAAGCCAGTCCGGCTTCGGGGTGGCCTTGGTTCTGTTTCCTGGGAAACCTGGTCTAACACCTCTCTAACTGCGATAGTCTCCTTTCCTTGTTTTGCCAAACTTGATCTGTGCTTCCAGACCCTGGGATCCCCTATGGACATGTCCTCCCTCCTCCCTCCGCCATCCAGCCTGGTCCGGAGCATCGGTTCTGTTTGTAGGGGCTACCGCTGACCTAGATCGAGGCTCCTCACTGCCGTCCCAGACGCTTGCCTCAAACTTACCTTTCCCAATTTCCCGCTGTCGCTGTGGGAGCTCCACCTGTCTGATGAATCACTGTGCTCCTCGAACATCCCTTTCTTCCTCTCCAAGGCTTGTAGGACAAACTCCAAGAATGTCACTAGGCTCCCTCGCAGTCTGCCTTGGCCGACCTCTGCAGATGTGTCCCACACGCACTTCAACCCATCACAGTCATTCGTTTGGCCAGGATTTCTTGAGCACTTTCCAGGTGCAGGCCCTTGGCTGGTACCCAGCATACAGAGGGCAGCAGAGAGGGCCATGCGTCAGGGGCCTTCAGCTGCCCTCACAAACCACAATGAACTTGGTAGTTTCAAACAACATACTTGTGCTTTCACACGTCTGGAGGCCAGAAGCTCAAAATCAAGGTGTGGGCAGCGTGCGCTCCTTCTGGAGACTGAGAGGGAGAGCTGAGCCAGAGTCTCCCCCGGCTCTGGGTGGCTGTATCCCCGCGTCCCTGCCACCCTCTCCTTCCCCTTATAAGGACATGGGTCATGGGATTTAGGGCTCACACTCAATCCAGGAGAAGCTCATCCCAAAGATGATCCTTAATTTATTGACATTTGCAAAGACCCTATTTCCAATCAGGTCACGTTCACAGCTACCAGGGTTTAGGACTTGGACTTATCTTTTTGGAGGGGACACAGTTCAACCCTCTCCAGGCAGAATATGACTTTCGATTCCCTGTCCCCATCCTGCTCCACAGCTGGAAGGGTACTTCCCTTCTGATCCCCGTCAAGGCACAGGTCACATACTGTCCCCTCCACAAAGGCCCGCCACCCGGGTCATTCCCTTCTCTGCTTGTGGACATCAGGAGTGCGCTAGGGATGCCTGCCTGAGATTTCACTCCCGGGACCTGCTTCAGGACGTGGGTGTCTGTGGCACAGCCTCTCTTAGCTGGCAGGTGCTCAGTGCGTGCTGAATGGAACGGGGACTCTGTCTTGAGGGCGATGCTCTTTGAAGTTCTTCCATGTAGACTTTTCTCCCCCTAAAAATGAAGTCTAGATGTTGGTTAAAAATAGTTGCATGAATGATACTCACTTTCTCTACCCTGAAGCTTTTGGAGAAAGATAAAGTCCTACCATAGTTTGTTACTAAGTAACAGATCAGGTTTCCATTTTAAAGCTAATCCATCTGTCATCTTAAATATCCAACTTCATCCATTAAAAAAGTTTTGAATGCAAACATCCTAAATGTTTCTTCTTTCCTCAGCTTAATAACGTTGATGAAGAACAGCCCCGAAGGGAATATAAATGAAAATATATTCTGGTTCATGCTTCTCGCTGCCCGGTTTCTATTTATTTAAAGGAACCCTCTGCAGGTGTAACGATCCACATGTTATCATGATGTGCAAACACAGGCAGCAGTTTACCCCATAATTTTCTTATATATCGAGAAAGTTTCCTGCTGTCTTGTAAGCTGCACCTGTTGCTACAAATTTTCCTGAAGCATTTATTGCTTCTTTCGTGGGTTACTAAGTCCTTGGCATGGCTAACACGGCTATGCGCACGTACGGATAGCTCCCCCGTGCCTCTGTCTGGAGAAACAGCCAGAGATCTCCCTGCCTCCCAGCTGTCCACGGGGTGCTGGGCTCAGTGGGTGTCACCTCCCCGGCCCTGAGACAAGCAGAAGGGAAGCAAGAGCTCACGTGATTGCTCTTTGTAGAAGCAATTGAAGGGAAAATATCTCAAGTGTATTATCTTTAATGCATATCGTCTTTTGGGGGTTACTGAATGCAGGTGGTAACATCCCTGTTACTGAATTCTCTTCTATCCTTCTAGAGATATTCTGTCTCACAACTAAATTGGTGGCACACAACCTTGTATTTAGACTTTGCTGTATTCTCTGACCGTACATCTTGGGCCTTTTCGAAGTCCTACGCAAATATAGAACTGCCACATTATCTTTTAAACTTGTCTGGGTCTCTTACCTTTATTTAACAGCAACATACTGAAGAACATCTGGGTTTGAATCTTCTGTTCATGCAGAGGGGTGCTGCTGTGAATATCTTTGTAGAGACACTCACCATCGCACATACGCATGAACATTTCTGTAGGATATATTCTCAAGAACGGATTTGCTGGGTCCGAGTTGATGTGCACCTTAAGTTTTAGATCACGTTGCCGATCGTTCCCCGAAGAATTTGCCAGTTTATACTCCCGCCAGCCAATGATGGTGCCTGTTTTTCCCACGTGCTCACCAGCACAGTGCTTTCCAAATGGTTGGATTTTTGCCAATCTGATAGAGAAAAGAAAAATCACGTCACTGAAATTTTAATTGGCAGCTCTCTTTGGGTGAGATTTGTGCATTCATTCATGTGCTTATCCATTTGTTACTATTCGTTGAGCACCTATGGTGTGTGGGCAGCGTTCTCGGTGCTGGTGATGCATCAGTGAACAGAGCAAACCCCACACCCCCAGTTCTTACGGAGTGGATGTTCTGGTCAGAGGAGGCAGGTGAGGATAAGTAAGCAAGGAAGCGACACGCCCCAGGATGGTGGTTAAGTTCTATGAAGACGCAGAGAGCAGGGGAGGGAGCTATAACTGAGCGCGGCAGAAGCTGTGGTTTTATGGGGGATGAGGGCAGGCTCCTGAGTGGTTGGCACCCGCACAAAGACCTGCTGGGGGTGAGAGAGAGAGCCGTGCAGGTGCCCAGGAGGGATCTCCAGGATGGCGTTGCGGGCATAACGACCTGGAGACGCGGCTGGCACTTGTGCTGCTTATCAGCTGCTGTGTAACCAGCCCCAGACGAAGTGCAGGGAAGCAGCAATCACTCTAGCATGCTTGCGGGTCCTGTGAGTCAGGAATTTGGACAGGTGCAGGGGGAACGTCCCTGTTGCTGCTTGGGGTTTGGGGCCTCAGACGTGAGGATCTGAATAGCTGGGCTGTCTTGAGGTCAGGTGAGATCACCCAGAGGCTTCTTTGCTCACATGCTGACCCCTGGGCTGGGATGACCTGACCGCTGGGCTCTGCTGGGTTGCCCCAGTAGAGTGTCTGCACGTGGCCCTGGCATGGCACTTGGGCTTCTTTCAGCCTGGCGGGCAGTTTCTCAGGGAGAGCATTCCGAGAGCAAATGTTCCTAGAGCGCCAGGTGGAAGCTGCAGGCTTTTTATGACCCAATCTCAGAAATCGTACTCTGTTGGTGAAAGTAGGGACACACCCAGGGGAGGGACATGGATGCTACTTCTTCATGGAGGGATGAGAAGGTCACGCTGTTGGGTGATGCGTTAGAGTTCTCCAGGGAAACAGAACCACCAGATGTGTGGATAGGTAGGTCACTCGGTATCTATCTATCTGTCTATCTATCTATCTATCTATCTATCTATCTATCTATCTATATCTATCTATCTATATCTATCTATCATCTATCTATCTANAGATGTGTGGATAGGTAGGTCACTCGGTATCTATCTATCTGTCTATCTATCTATCTATCTATCTATCTATATCTATCTATCTATATCTATCTATCATCTATCTATATCTATCTATCTATCTATCTATCATCTATCATCTATCTATCTATCATCTATCTATCTATCTATCTATCTATCTATCTATCATCTATCTATCATCTATCTATATATAGTGAGAGAGAGAGAGGGAGAGACAAATTCATTTTCAGGAATTGGCTCACAAAATTTTGAGATTGGGAAGTCTGAAATCCGCAGGATACACTGGCAGGCTAGAGACCCAGGAAAGAGCTGATGTTTTAGCTTGAGTCTAAAGGCAGTCTGGAAGCAGAATTCCTTCTTACTTAGGAGAACCTCAGTCATTTTTCTTTGAAGGCCCTCGACTGATTAGACGAGGCCCACCCACTAATAGAGGATAATCTGCTTTACTCAAAGTCCACTGATTTAAACGTTAACCTCATCTAAAAGATACATTCACAGCAACATGTAGCAACAGGTATATCAGTAAACATTTGGGTACTGTGGCCTAGTCAAGTTGACACACATAATTAACCATCCTGGGTGAGAATGTTGCTCTCATCTTTGGGAAATAGAATCTTCCACATAGTGGAAGGGGGAACAAGGAGGCCAGGATCGTTGGAGTGGGGGAGGGAATGTGATAAGAAAGGAAGCTAGAGAGGCTGTGGGGACCCTGGGCTTTTGTTTTGACTCTGAGAGGGAAGCCAATGTAGGGTTACATTTGTGAAAAGTCACTCTGGAAGTCCTGCGGAGAGCAGTGGAGAACAGCCAGTACAGGAAGAGGGAGCTCAGGTGAATATCGCAATAATCCAGGCAAGAGGCAACAGTCGTGAGGAGCCAGTGGGGTTCCTAACCTTTCAGAAGACAGAGCCTGCTAGATTCGAGAGGAAAGAGAGAGAGAAGTCAGGAAGATTTCAAGTTTTGGGAAAGAAGTGGAAGGACCAATTCAAGAATCTTCCCACATTTCAGAGTCATTTTTACTTCTTATTCTGCAAATTTCCTTACTAAATGCTATTTTTTTTCTATTGCATTGTTGGCCGCCTTCTTATAGATTTACTGTAGCTCATTATGTGTTAAGAAGATAAACTCTTGTCTGTGAAATGAATTGCAAACATTTTTTCTAGTTCTCCATTTGTTTTATAACTTTGGCTTTTTTTACTCCTTAGAATTAATTTCTTTGCTCTCTGCAGTCGAATTTATTTATCTTTTTTTAAAATGTCTTCTGGGTTGAAGTTCTCTTATTTTTTATGGGAATGAACAAATGAACAAGGTAGGTGGCCAATTTCTTTGCGTACAAACATTTTTTTTTTTCCCAATAGGCTTGGAAAACAAGCCAGTGGTCATGATTATTAATTCACAAGTTTATAAACACAATTTAAACCTGTATTTTCACCTTGTCTTCTGAAACCCCATAAACAGAAAAAACTCTGATTCTTAGCTTTCCTATCACTAGCTTGACTATCACTTCTGATAGCGATTTTGGCCAGAAAATGAAGCAGGCTGCAGAGAAGTGGGCTGACGGAGAAGGCGGTCTGGAAGTGATTGGTTGGTTCTTCAACAATTAGGTCGAAATCGCTTTTCTCTCTTTATTTTGTGATTCTCAATATTCTAACCTTTAGCCTCCATCATCATTTGATTGGACTGTAGTCAGTGCTACTTGACATAGACTACCCACTGCTGAGTATTTGTGAATTCAGCCTTAGGAGACAAAATATTCATTTGGGAACATACACTCTTCAAGAACAAACACTGCCTGGGCCTTTACTTTTGAAGAACTGGGTGTTAGTTACCTGTCGATTGCTTATTTCTCTCTGGTTCTGCATTGTATAAAAACAGATCTGCTTTTTTTTTTTTTTTTGTCGGTTTGGTGAGAATTAAGTGCCACTCTTATTCATAATACGTGACATTCAGGATTTCCATGAGCAGCACGTAAAGCACACGATCCCAAGTCGTGGAAGCTGGGAAATGCTTCTCAGTCACGGTGTTCCAACTCGATAGGACAGGTTCGAGTTTGACGGGGAATAAACACAGGCTTACCTGTGCCACGTTCTTCACAGCTGCAGTCTTTAGCGCTAGACTCCCTGTCTTTCTCAGCCATTCTCCAGGGTTGGTAGGAGCTTCCTGCTGTTTCCACATTAGGGCTGACCGTGCAGCTGCTTACAACCTTTTCCTGTTTCCTCTGGGAGCGACCTCCTGACCGAAGGCTGGATTCCCAAGGGACCATGACTTCCATCTTGCTCTCTCAGGCTCTAGCTACTTGCTTTGACCAAGCCAGCTGCCATGTTGTCAGCTGCCCACTGCAAGGGCCTGGGGGACGAGGGCCTGAGAGCAGCCTCTGCTCCATGGCCTACGAGGAAATGAATCAGGCCAACAGTCCTGTGAGGGGCAGACCCCTTGACCCTGTGGCTGCAGCCTTTGAGACCCTGAAGCACAGGACTCAGCCAAGCTGCACCTGGACTCCCAACCCATAAAAACTGGGAGACAATAAATGCTTTTGTGTTAAGTCGCTAAGTTTGGGGCAATTCGTTATGCAGCAATAGGTAACTAATATACCTTCACCACCCAATGTACAGCTCGTGCATCCTTCCGCTGGGCGACTCTTCCTGCTCCCTCGAGCACAGTCTAGCCATTACCTTCCCAGGAAGCTTCATCTCTGGGGCTCGGTTGCGTGTGGCTCTCCGTGCTCCCCAGCACCCTGGCGGAGTGTTTCGGGATGCGCGTCGCAGTGTAGATGCCTGAGTACTTGTATGTCCCAGGGCCAAGGGCTTCATGAAGGGGGTCTCTTCTCCGCTGTTGCTTATTCCTCTCCCTCCCCTTCATGGGCCCAAATAGTAAAAAGCAGATGTCTGCTTAATAAAGAAAACACGGCACTGTGTTCTGGGTGTATAGCTGTGTTCCAAGATGGGACAACGGCAGTGGAGCTTCCCTGAGGTGTGGCCAGGGTGGGAATGAGGGGCATTGTCAGTGTAAATCCTCAGAATAACCTTCCCCAAACTCGAGACTTCTCACCGGGGTCTTGGGGAAGCATAACATGGAACTGTGGTCACGGCTGCCATGGGGTGACCTTAGGGAAGTAATGGGACATAGCCTGCAGAAGCACCAATGGTTTGTCGCAAGAAGGTGGCTAAGGGTGGCCCTTTCTAACTTTCTGTGTGTTCTCCCCCTCCCCCCGCTGGTGCAGGCGCTGTGTCCACTGCCTCCACACCCCACCTTCCGGCCACAACGTCCACCCGTGGTCTGTGATATATGACCTTGGCCAGCAGCCACAGCTGATTTATCAGAACCTGACAGCAGTGCTAATGAGATTCTCTCAAGAGGGAGCTTGTGATTTCGGGTGTAGAGGCTCAGGGACTCGGAAGCCCTGGGGCTGAGTCTGTGTGTGATACTGACACAGGGCCGGTCTCCTCCTTTTGGCTGGAGTATAGAGCAGACGCCAGTAAGTTCTTCAACGAGAAGCAATTTCCTGAGATTTGGGTGTGAGAATATGCTAGAGACATTTGAAATGGATGAATGCAGCCAGGAAGCACACATGGAATCTAAGCTTTGTGTTGAATTCCGCCCTTGAGCGCAGTGACACCAGAATGGAATTAATCCACTTGCAGTGTGGATGCCTTGATGAAGCCTATAGCACGGTTTCTGCTCCTGGAAATCTTCTGAACCCCTTAGACCTCATCTGTCTGCTTCTCTAGGATGTTCTTGGCTGTTGTAAGTTTCTCTGCATTTTCCCTGTCACCAGGCTGGTTCCATGCCTCCAGAAGGAATTATTTATTGGGTAGCAGGTGGATTTCACTGGACCCTTTCCATCTTGATGGGGTAATTCTGTCTCCTGATTGGATGGACACTTATTCTGGATCTGAAATTTGTTCTCTGCTCGGTCTGGCTCCGTTAGCATGAGCGCAGGTGGAATCAGTGAACGCTTTCTAGGTGGTCGTGCAAGCCTACAAGATGACTGCACCTACCAGAGGCTGCTTGGGCTGCATGGGGCAGACCGCTGGGTACAACGGCTTAACCAAATCGGGGTTTATTTTTTCTTCATGTAGCAAGAAGCCTGAGCCAGCCAGGGCTGGTGCCAGGCGTCATGGCCTCAGTGGCCCCACTTCCTTCTGTGTTTCTTCTCCTCCACCCTTAGTATGTAGCTTCCCTTCTCTGATCTCAGATGATACTACAGTCGTACTCCAGGCAGGGAGAAGGCGAAAGGCTAACGGCCTTTGCCAGCCGAGTCTGTCCCTTTTCTTGGGAAAACAGTTGGTTTGCTAGATGTCCTGGGTTTACGTGATTATTTAGTGACGTCTGTGTCCTCTGCCGGAAGTTATGTGACACTGGGCCAGGGACACTGTGTGCTCAGAGCCTTCCAGAGGGACTGGGGCACCGAAGGCATTCAGTACATGCGTTAAAGGTAGAAGAGGTCAGTGGCTCCTCATCCATTATGCTCCGCGGTCTGTGCCGGAGCCGTGGCCTGGGAGGCTGGAAACGTGGGCTGTCATCCTGATTCCACGGATTCACCCTCATTCAGTCAATTGCTGGAAACTTCCTGGCTTCAGTCTTATTGTGCGTGCGTGTGTGTGTGTGTGTGTGTGCTCGTGCGTGCATGTGAGAGTGTGTGCACGTGTGTGAGTGTGAATTGGTGTGAGCGTGTGTGTTCCATGTGTATACGCATCTGAGTGTGTGTGTGCGCACATGCATGTGCGTGGGCTGTGTGTGCACGTGTACCAGTGCGCGTGTGAGTGTGTGTCTGCACTCGGACTCTGCCTGAGTTGGACAGTGCTGGGAAGTGACTCACCCTTCCAGGTGGCTTATGGGGGGTCTGGCACAGGCAGCTTGGTGCTCGGAAGCTTCGTGGGGTCGTGACTGGAGGCTCTGCCCACATTGCTGGAGTGGGCAGAGTGTCCTGGCTTGGACGCTGCGGCCCAGTCGGCTCTCTCCCTGACCCTGTGCCCAGCGCTGCTGGCCCTGGCTGAGGGCGGAGGTGGCTGCCGGGGGCCTGCCCCACTTGCAGGCACTGCTCTTTGCTGGGGTGCGAGGCTGGCTCAGAGCCTCTGCCTGGGCTGAGCTGCCCATTGCTGACTGTGGTTCCCCACGTAGGTGGAGGGTGGCTTCCTCCCCTGTGTGCGGCCCTGGCCCCTTCTTGTCCGGCGGCAAACACAGGGCAGCTGCTATGGACTTGCTAAGTGTCGGATTCCAGGGATCACAGCAGGACTGGCCTAAGTCGGCTCCAGGGTACACGCGCGCCCGTGTGTGTGTGTGTGTGTGTGTGTGTGTTTGTGTTACTATTGTTTCATTTTAGGAGCCTTGCCGGTCACCTCCTTGTAGCCTGTAGGGGCAGGGTGGAGGGTGTCTGTCTTTCCTTGCACAGCGTCATGACCACCGCCCCCAGTCCTGGTGCTGGTGCACATGCTACAGGGAGGCTGCCAGGAGGGCTGGACAGCCCAGGGGGTCAGCTGTGGTGGGAGACGGGGGACGGACGCTTGCTAGCTCTGCAGAAGGTCACCAATGTGTCTCCTGCTGGTGGTCTGGATCTGGAGGAAGGGCCATTCTTTAATCCAGTGTTCGGGAGACGCTTGGCCTGTCATTAGTTCCTGCCAATGAGTTCATTTTGTGTCTTATGTCATATTTTGGAAAAAAAAAAAAGTTCTGATGCCCAGTTTTGGGGAAAAAGTGCAGGAAGCTGGGAGGCTCCATTGGTGACTTTCCAAGTCACCCGCCGGTCACAGGAAGTGTTTTGGACGTTTATCTGACATGGACCCAAGGGCAGAGGTTTTGCTTCTTTCCCTTCTCAGTTTTAAGCTTAATACAGAGTATCTGCAGTGTTTTCCTTGGACCGGGACACAAAATATCATTTTAAAAAACATAAAAATAGTGTGTACACTTCAAGTGGGAGATCAAGCAAGATTGCGTGTAACAGTCTGGATTGACGCTCACAGTGCCGGATCAGAGCAAGCAGACTGTCCCAGCCCCTCCGCTCGGGTGACCGCAGCTGACCTAAGTCCTAGGACCCGAAACTCCGGGGCTGTGAGCCTGACCTGCCCGTGTCGGGGGTCCTCAGTGTCGTAGGAGACCCCGCAGAGGTGAGCAAAGCCGGCTGGTGACCTCTGGTGACCACGTCTGGGCTCTAATGCAGGAGGACCTGGAGACACCAGTGTCAGAACCCACCCGGGGGGCCTTCGCCCGGCTCAGACACCTGCAGCCCATGGCAGCGTGGACATTGCCCCAGACACCTTCTGTGTTCAAAGTCATGGGGTCATATGGGGTTCTGGCTCCTCGTTCCCTACACCCAGATTGCCACAAACGTTCTCTTCCCAGTTCCCTGGAATGGTCTCCTTGCTGTCAGCCCGTCCCCAGCCTGTTCGCAGCCACCTCATGCAGACATTCCAGAGACTTCCTTTCTCCTTGGAAGGCTCCACTAGCTCAAGTTCTGTCAGATTCTCCTGTCACCTTCAACATCTCCCTCAAGCTTCTATTTCACTTTTGTTGAAACCCATTAAGTTCTCAGCGTGACGCTAGAACTTTCCACATCATTTTTTTTTTTTAATCCTCAGAACCCCTGGGGGCCTGCAGTGGTATTTTTATTGAAGGAAGGGGGAGGAGCTGAGAGCGGTTGGTGGGAGGCAACACTGGGTGTGGCGCCAAGCGCCCCCCCAGCCACCGGGGCTGCTCCCCGCTGTCCTCACGGCCTGCCTTCCCCCTCGGCGGACTGCCCGCTCTTTCTGGTGGAGTGTCAGTGCTTTCCACGTGCAAGGCATGGGGGGCAACTTTCATCTGCCTTAATTTGTCTGAATTACCTTGGTTTCTATCTCCGGGGGCAAAAATGACTGCATTTTACAACTTTGGAAGAAGTCGGCTTCTTTTGCAATAAAGTTAATTTTGGTAAAATATTTACATCATAAAAAGCTGCAAATGTGAGGGAGGAAAACAATTCAATTCACAGAAACTTCGGCTATCTTCTAGATAATTGGACACTGAATATTCACACTGTTTTATATGCACGCCTTTCCCCTGCTTCTAAAAATAGTTTAAAACACTTTTCTTCTAGAGATTCATATCTTTACTACTTTGCTGTGAAGTGGGTGGGCAGGTTGGCGATGCTTACATTTCCTAGTTATGTAGTAATTTACCATTATGAACTATTTTCACACATACTCTAATGTTGAGAATGTGAGATAAAGAGGGATCAGGCACTTAAGTGATTCACTCAGGGGAAATGAATCTCAGGTGTCTTAATGTTCTTTACAACATTATTCATTTGTTATGTTTTTAAATTAGCTATCGTTTTTACCATATAAATGACTCAAACCTAAAACAAAGGGGGTAGATTCTGTCTGTTCTCAACAATTTGCACACATTACACGCATGTGATTCTCTGTATATCAGTTATACCTCAAAACTGCCAAAAGTATAAGAAATAATTCCTGAAGTTAGTGATTACAAAGACTATCCTTTGACTTGAAGTTTGTTTGTGGTCTAGATTCCTTCTTTTTGTAAGTGTGTTAACGGTTCAGTAACTATTTCTCAATTCTTTGAACTCGGAACTGAACGAGCAGCACTTATATTGCAGTAGATCTCTGTCTGTGCCTTTATTTTGGTGAAGTCTTGACTGCTGGTTTTTGGAGCAAGTCAGATTTCAGAAAAATAAATTGATTCCTTAAAATCATTAGCTGAAGTCCATGTCAGCAGGAAGACTGCTGCTAATGGAATATTGAACGCATCAGAAAAAAGGTGAAAAAGCTGTTTTTTCTTGCAACAAACTTTCCTGACTGCCTATTCTTTCCTGATCTTGAGTGATCCATCACACTTACAGGCTGTGTTTTCCCAGGGCATTGATTTCATACTTTTGGGAGAGTTGAATGGTCACATCAAAGTAGTCAAAACTGTTAGAATGTCTGAGACTTACACCTGGCTTTGGATAGAAGAAATCCTCAAAAGTTTTGTGTTCTTTGTTTCCTCAAGGGCACGTGCACACACGTGATCAGAGGTTGCCGTGAGCCCGGGTCATTGTTAACAGACAAATCCGGTTGGCCCCTCGCTCACCACCCCTATGACATTCCTGCAACATACGGTGTTTCATAATTCTTTCTTGGCGTGGCTTCTCCCTTAAGACCCTCCCCTGCTCTGTTTCTGTCTTCTGCTGTTGGCTGAATTCTTCTGTCTCTCTTTGGCCCTTGGCCATCCTCATAGTGTCTATCTGGTATCACCCATTTCTTTGTAGACAGGTATTTTGTATTTTCTGCTGACTTTTTTCCTAGTATATTTTCTAACAGGTTATGGGCAATACAGAGTAAAGTTGTAGCATTTCATATTGATGTTGACCCTGAAAAACGTCCCACACTGTCTATTGATTCTGATGCATTTTTCAGAATGGGTCCTTTTGTTTTTTTCCCTAGAAGGACAATGATGTCTTTTTAAAAATATGATGCTTTTGCCTCTTCTCCCTTGGGGTTCCTCTTCTTCCTAATGCTCACCTTATAATAGCTTATGCTCAACTTCCAGAAACACAGTAAACACTAGTGAACTTACGAGGCATCATGGTCTTATTTCTAACTTCACTGGGAATGCCACTTGAGTTTTAGATGTGATGTTGCCCATTAATTAAAATAGCCATTTTTTAAAATCGTGCTAACCAACTATTATTTTTTAAATTTGTTTTGTTAAAAATGTTAATCTGTATTAAATATTGAATTATATCAAGAGCCATTTAAAGTGTCTATTGAAATATTTGTTTGCTTATTTGGTCTTTTGAAGCGATAGGTTGATACTGAAGTAACGTCGTTCAATATTAAACTCCATATTTATTTGGAATGTTCTCTTGATACATGTTTAATTCAATTAGCCAACATTTTAGACTTTCATATCTGTCTATATGCATGCAACCTGTATGTATGTATCAGATTATTTTAGCCACTTCAAGCGAATAAAAGCTTTGCATGTTTTCCTATGCTCTCTGGCATTGCCATCAATGATCATTTCCTGAATATTTATTAACATATATTTGTAGAACAGTTTCATATTTACAGAAAAAAGTCAAAGGCTAACACAGTGTCCCCATACACCTCATGCCCGCCTTCCCTTTATTGTTAACATCTTGCATGGAAATAGTACCCTTGTTACAAGGAATGAACCAATATTGTACATTACTGTTAACAAAGCTCCATTCTTGGTTCCAGTTTCTTCAGTTTTCACCTGTCCTTTCTCTGTCCCAGGACCCCATTCTGGACACCATCTGGGCGTCATATCTCCTAAGGCTCCTCTTGCCTGTGGCATGTACTCAGATTGTCCTTGTTTTCGATGATCTTGGTAGTTTTGAGGGTACTGCTCAGGGATTTTGTTGAATGTCCCGTTGGGATTTGCCAGAAGTTTTTCTCATGGCTTGACAAGGGTCGTGGGTTTTGGAGAGAAGGACCACAGGGCTAAAGTGCATTTCTCACCACATCCTATCAAGAATACACACTTACCTACAGGACATCCCTACTGACGCTGGCCTTAGTTATCTGGCTGAGGCCTTGCTCATTCAATTTCCACCAGAAAACTACCCCCTCCTTCCGTTCTTCAGTCTTCAGAAGGAAGTCACTCTGCAGCTCACACTTAATGGGTGGGGACCCATGGCCATCACCTTGAGGGCAGAGTACTTACATAATTTATTTGGAATTCTACGTGGGAGATTTGTCTCTTCTCCCCCTTTTATTTAGTTATTCAATTATTTATTTATATCTATATGGACTTGTAGATATTGATCTTTTATTTTGGGTTATGGTCCAATAGTACCTTATTTCTTTTGTTGTTCAAATTGTCCCAGTTTCCGGCCGTTGGGAGTGATTTTAGTTGGCTTCCATATCCCTTGACATTGTGGGTTGCCTTCTCCGCCCCCCCTGCCCCGCCCTGGGCATTTCCTTACTTTCTGGCCTTATAAGATGCTCCAGGCTCATCCTGTCCTTGAATTTGTCATTTCTCTAAGGAGCCTTGATTCCTTTTACAGGAGAAAATTACTGGCAACCAAGATATGGGTTTCGGGTTTGTGGTCTTTTTTGGAGGAAACTTTTGACCACAAATATTTTGTATCTTTTCTCAAGTTGATTTTGATGATTTAATTTTTTTTTTTTTTGGAAAACCATATTTTTTTCCTGACATTTTAAATTTGGTAGCTTTCCTTATATAAAGTATTTAAAAATTATTTTTAAAGTGTTATTTCTAGCTGTTTCAAAAATCAGCTCTGGGATTAGTTTAGCTATTCTACTGATTTCTTCCTTTTCATTCGGTAACTTCTGATTTGCACTTCACAACTGCATTCCTCCAGCTTCCTCGGGACCATATTTTTTCAACTTCTAAAGTTTATAACTGTTTTGAGTAAATGCTTAGTTCATGTAGACTTATGCTTCTTTTAATAGTGAAAGCAATTAAAGAAAAAGATTTGCTTTTAAATACAGGTTTAGCCATATGCCCTAAGGTGGATGTCCTATAGCCCTAATGAAAGGACATTTTTTTTTAAGATTTTTTTTTTTAATTTGACAGAGGGAGAGACACAGTGAGAGAAGGAACACAAGCAGGGGGAGTGGGAGAGGAAGAAGCAACACCCAGGTGTTGGCAGGACTGCGTTCCTTTCTGAACAATCCTTGCCTAACAAGGCAAGTGTCCAGAGGCTGCCCGGGTTCCCCGGGTACCCAGGGCCCTCCTCCATCCTCAAAGCTGGGAACTTTGGACTGAGTCCCTCTTACCCGGCCATCTGTCCTCTCCTTTTTTCTGACTCCCTCCTCCCCTTCTGGTCCTTGTGATTCCACTGGCTCTGTCTGGATAACACACGATCATCTCCTCAGCTCAGAGTCAGGGCATCAGCAGGCTTAATTCCGTCTACAGCCTAAATGCCCCCTTTCCATGTAACCTGCCATATTCGAGGTTCTGGGCATTGGGACGTGGACATGTTTGCTTGGGGGGGCATTATTCTCCCTACCACGTCCTTGGTGCTTTATGTAGTTGTGAACCACAGCAGCCCTGCTGCTGTTGGGAGGGGCTCTCCTGATCATGGCCAGCATGTTACTGCATGAAGACAGCATCTTCCAATCTGATTTTGAAGTGGAATCTGTGCTTGGTACTACAGACTGCCAGTAACTGCAGTGCTGGAAGCAACTAGGGCTGCGGGGGCTCCCGGCTGCAATAGAATTCGTGTAGAAGGCTTCATCATGGACAAGATGAGATGGCTTAAGAGGGGAAGGGCCAGCAGTATTTGTAGCTCCCTCGGACAAATGGGCAGGTTGCTTCACACCCATCTTTCTTTTAATGTTAAATTTAAAATAATTTTAAACGTACAGAAAAGTTGCAAAGAGAACACTGAGTTCCCATGTAATTTTCACCCAGCACCTTCTCAGGCACAGCGGTAGTACGATCGTGAAAACTACTAACGCTGGTCCATTCCTGTTAGCTTGATTGTGGACTCTGTCAGATTTCATGAGTGTTTCTGCAAATGTCCTACGTGTCCCACAGTTGAGTCCAGGGCTTGTGCTAGAGGTCGCTGTCGTATCTCCCTGGTCTAGTCAATCTGTAACAGGTCCTCTGTCTTTCTTTGTCTTTATGCTCTTGACCCATTCAGAGAGTGCTGGTCAGGAATTCTGTAGAACGTTCTTCAGATTGGGGTTGTCTGACATTTCCTTGTGATCAGATTGAAGGTATGCACTTTGAGGAACACCACACCTTTTGATCAGGGTTATTTAGATGTTTGCTTAGCTTTTGTCACAGCCTCCCACAAGTTACACATCCCTTTGGATTATCTCCCAACTTTTGCCTCTCGTAGGACCTCACTGTTCCTAATCTGCCAGCTCCGATGACCCTTTCCTCCAGTGCATTTCACAAGCACACACAGGGCATGGCTGCAACTCCACACTCATGTCAAAAACCACAGCTGCTGAAGGTACCTTTTCCCAATAAAACTTCTCATGCTGACACGTCTAGGCTCTGATTCGTTCCACTCTTGATTTTCCCTCTGGTTTCATGCCTTCCCATTTGCTGAGCCTGGCAAGTGACCCCAGGATGTGAGTGATGGTTGGTGTTACCAGCCTGTCTCTGGCTTTGCTCACCGCCTTTCGGCCGACTTGTCAATCACCTGTCATGCATGCCGTCGCTGGTGAAGACTCAGCCTTCTCACTGCCACCCTCACGTCCCCTGGGGGAACTCAATCAGACTTTTGCTTTTTGTTCATTGGATGCCTAAATAAATAAATATAAATTACCAACCTTGCTACTTGCCCTGCTGACGTCAGAAACGTCTCCCTTGGCTCTAGTTCTGTACCTACTACTGCCTTTTATCCATCTTTAGGCAGCTTTAATTCCGAAAACTTTGCCCTCACTTGGGTTTCTAAATGGATCTCTGGAACACAACCCACGGAGAGGTCAAACAGCATCTTTAACTCGCTCCCCACGTCCTGCATCTCGTGCTCACTGTTTCCCTGGGGCCCGCCACATGTGGCTTCTTCCTCCTCACTGGCCTTCGCTCTGCCGCCACCCCTGCTGCCCAGGGGCTCCGTCCCACTCTGCACCTTCCTCGGGGCCCCACCTGAATCAGCGGTCTCCTCCTCTGTCCCTTGTAAGTCATTTCTCTGCCGTTTGTGCAGATTTCCTCTCAACAACAAAGATGCTAACACCTGCTCTGTTCCGCAGAACATCTTTAGTCCATCAGACCCCCCCTTCTTCTCTCTGAGGGTCTCCAAATCATGAAATCATGCGAGCCTCCAGGCCCCCACTTCTCTTCCTTGCTTGAATTAAAATCTGACGTCATTCCCTCCAGGCCACCAGGCCTCTTCAGTCCAATCGCTACAAGTAATGACTTTTCCCGTTTTGCTTGGGATGACCATGGCATCTGTCCACCACTCCAGTTCTGTCTTCTTTTCTCGCCCAACTGTTCAGCAAAAACCGTCGAGAGATCTCTAAACAAGAACCTGCCAGGTCCCTTCCCTGACTCAAATCTTTCAGCTGGGCTCCCCATCTCCTTCGGGGTCAAGTCTAAGTTTCCTAGGATGGAGCGTATTTCTTAGGTATGGCCACAATAATGCTTCATGACAAAACATCACCAAACATAGTGGCCTTTGCACAGGTGTCATGGGAGAAATCTCTGTTGGTCGCCTACCCACCCAGATCCATCTTTGCCTGGCCTCAATAGCCTTTCTCTACCCTGGATCCTGTTCACCAAATGACGTCTGCATCCTGGATAAGTCATCGGCTCTGTTCCCCTGGGTTATATACATACCCTTTCTGCTGCATGGAGAGACTTCTGGAGGCGCCCTGTTTGCTTCCCTAGATCCAGCACTGACGTCTCTACCTCTGAACGCACCCTTACCTTCAGGCTGGGGTAGGTGTTGAGCTCCCGCATTCATCATACCACTTCCTCCACTCTCTGAACACTCTTCTTGGGTAAATATTTATTTATTCTTATTCTATCTCTTCCAGCAGCTTGTACGCTCCTTGAATTCAAGATGTTTATTCTCGGGGCACCTGGGTGGCTCAGTTGTTAAGTGTCTGCCTCAATCCCAGGGTTCTGGGATTGAGCCCCGCATCAGGCTTCCTCTCTCTCTGTCGAATAAATAAATAAATAAAATCTTTAAAAAAAAAAAAGATGTTTATTCTTGACTCTTGTGCAGAACCAAGTTCATCCTATATGCTCCATAAATACTTGTTGAATCGATGAACGGATGTTTGTACGGATGGCTGCCTCCGAGCAGCATTTCACTATGCAGTTCCCACTGTGAAAGTCTAGAACTTTACATAATCATGTCTTAAAGCCTATTAAAAAAATCACACACATTCAAAGACAACATTGATTTTCTTTAATCTGCCTTTTATGACCATCCTTGCTTCCTTTAATAGCTAAGTTAATCTGGAGTAGAATGTTGTATTTCTTCTCACATTTTTGATCAATCTAATTTATTTTCTTTCAACAATGTCTGCATTAGGTGACAATTACATGGAAGTCTTGTTATTCTTGGATTTTTTGCCTCAGGCACGGAGCAACTATATTTCACCTATCAAAGATGAGCTCAGAACAGATTACTTATCGCAACTCCCAAATTAATTCAAGTACCACCCAATTTTGACTTTGTGTACTTCAGAACCTATGTGAGTTATTTTATTATTCTGAAGAATGAAGAATACACTATTCCTTCATCTGATACCAGCTGGTGCTAACCGAATCATGTAAACGCTGATCTATCAAACTCTGAAATTTGCTCGTGTCCAGATGAAGGACTTTAGGAATGTAAAATTAACAAAAAATATTCTAGAACAAATACGTGGACTTTGAACGTGACCGGAAGTCCGAGTTGTATTAGCAACTTATTAATTCATGTTCAACTAGAAATTTAAATCTGCATTTGTCAAATATGAAAGAACTACATACATTTTAAGGTTTTTATCTTACATTATATTCATTCAACACCCAATTTTGTACTATCAACTTTCTGTTGGCACAAAAGCCAAACCCTGTAGGTCCTTTCTCATATCTCATCTGCCTGGATAACCTCCCTTTGATTAACTCAAAGCCAACAGATAAGGAACCTGCGTTACATCTGCAAAATCCCTTTTGCCAAGAAACCACCACAATTGCGGACACCACAGCTCACTGTCCTCTGGTTGAGGGGGAAGCTTGAGGAGGAACAGCTTAGAATTTTCTCACATAGATACAAATTATGAAAGTAGTGTCTCCTCTTTGAAGAAAATTTGGAAAACCAGACATCTACACAAAGGAAAATAAAAATCACTCATGATTTCATTCAATTAATATATTTCCTTTGAGTTTCTTTACTGTCCATTTTCACAGTTAAAAATGTAATTTGCTCACAGTTGTGTGTCCTTTCGAATTTCATAAGAAGCCTCCATATTATTATAAATTCTTTTTTTTGAAAGAAGATTTTATTTATTTATTTGACAGAGAGAGAGAGAATGCAACAGCCCAAGCAGGGGGAGCTGCAGAGGGGGAGGAAGAAGTAGGCTCCCTGCTCAGCAAGACTCGATCCCAGGCCCCTGGGATCATAACCTGAGCTGAAGGCAGAGACTTAACTGACTGAACCACCTAGGCACCCCTATTATAAATTCTTTACAATAATAATTGCTGGCAACTGCAAAGTAAACACGTACTAACTATCCCCTTAATATTGGATATTTAGGTGATTTCAAAGCTTAATATTTATGGCTATTTCCTTAGGAGAAATTCCTAGAAATAATATTACTGGAGCAGAAGGTATGAACATTTTAAGTCTCCTGACTTACACTCCCAACAGCAGAATCTGATCCCTATGTATAGATATGTAAACCTCTTTCCTTCCTTCCTGTCTCCCTCTTTTTCTTTCCCCCTCTCTTTCAGGATTTATGTTTTCAACAGTATAATATGAAAATAGAAAATATGTTCTAGTCTCACTTCTCTCACTTCGAAAGAGATAAAAACTCATTCTTTGTCATTTGAACATCACCACTTGGTTATGACATTTCCTGGAAACTCGTTGGAATAGTTCTCATTGATGGACTTAGTATGGAACCATCAGAGATGGAGGCCTCTACATGCCTGGATTTCTAGTGGTCCAAGGAAGGCTTAGAGCACTGGTTTGGCTTCTAACATCCTTTCCTCTGGTCCCCAGGCTCCCTCTGTACATCCAGCAAGGTTCACTGTGGAATCTTACACAAGTCATCTCTGAGAGCAATGTTCCCACTGTTGCTTCACTAACCCCCATCTCTCCATTGTCCATTCCTTTGCCAGCCAGCTTGTAATTTTCCAAGGCAACCACCAGGTGAATTAAGAAAGCCTTATCTGCAATATTGACAAGGCAAGAGACAACAATTGTTGGAGAGGATGTGGAGAAAGGGGATCCCTCCTACATTGTTGGTGGGAATGCAAGTTGGTTACAGGCACTCTGGGAAACAGTGTGGAGGTCCCTTAAAAAGTGAAAAATTGAGCTACCCTATGATCCAGCCATTGCACTACTGGGTATTTACCCCAAAGATACAGACGTAGGGAAGAGAAGGGCCATATGCACCCCAATGTTCATAGCAGCATTGTCCACAATAGCTAAATCGTGGAAGGAGCCAAGACGCCCTTCAACAGATGACTGGATTAAGAAGCTGTGGTCCATATATACAATGGAATATTACTCAGCTATCAAAAAGAACGGTTTCTCAACATTTGCTGCAACATGGATGGCACTGGAGCAGATAATGCTAAGTGAAATAAGTCAAGCAGAGAAAGACAATTATCATATGGTTTCTCTTATCTATGGAACATAAGAACTAGGAAGATCGGTAGGAGAAGAAAGGGATAAAGAAAGGGGGGTAATCAGAAGGGGGAATGAAGCATGAGAGACTATGGACTCTGAGAAACAAACTGAGGGCTTCAGAGGGGAGGGGGGTGGGGGAATGGGATAGACTGGTGATGGGTAGTAAGGAGGGCACGTATTGCATGGTGCACTGGGTGTTATACGCAACTAATGAATCATGGAACTTTACATCAGAATCCAGGGATGTACTGTATGTTGACTAACATAATATAATAAAAAATATTATTATATATATAAAAAAGAAAACCTTATCCGAACAGGTGTGTGGATAAGAGTTGGTTTCTGCCCCGATTCTGGCAGCATTCAACTGTTGTAGGAGTCTTGGTTGCTGTTCCTACTCTACTTAGACAGGGTTTTAATAGAAGGGCTCTTTAAATCAGTGATCCACAGACTCTTAGGATCAGAGAAGACAGTAACAGTCTTTGAACTATTTAACAGGTATTTCCAACAAGTTGAACACATTTGCTTGGATAGAAGTATGGAAATCACTACAGTGTGAAGTTTCACTGTTGGCTAGAATTATAGCAATTTGATGTGTCTAACTGGTTTTTCTAAATAGATGGATGACTGTCTATGATATTTATGTAATATTTATCTACAATACATGCAAGTGGAAAAACAATTTTTCATTACTTTACAAAATTTTGTTCAAAGTCTCTGGATGTGCCGCTTCCTAGAAGGTAAGAAGGTTGGCTCCGATGAGGAAAGCCCCTCTGCACAGAGTCAGCCTGAGATGTTCCAGAAGAACCTTCTTAGAAAACATTCTCACTGCATGGAGACGTACCTCCCGCAGACTTCGTTACGTGGAAGCTGCAAGGTGTCGCCAGAGATGAAAACCTTGTGAAAGCCTAGGAAATTGGTAGTAACAACCAGCATTAATTATTAATCATTAATTATTGATTAATATATAATAATTAATGATTATATATTATATATAATTATATATAATATATATTAATTAATCATTAATTAAGCTCTTCCCCCTTCAATTGTCAACTGTTTTCATGGGTCTTTTCAGATACTTCTGTGGCTCATTACTGTTATTAGTCCTCTCAGCGAGAGGCTGTGTTTCGAATTCACCACGTATGTCTGAACGGCACACATGTTTTTTTTCCATCTCTGGCAGAAGTTCAGTCCCATGAACTGTTGAGAACTATTGACAGTTCTTTTCAAGGTCCCTGCTGTTATTTATCCTAAGACTGATCAGTGCTCCAACACAGAAGGATGAATGGCCACACGTTTAATTGACTTAAGGTAGTTTTCTATAGCTTAGCCTGTTTCAGATCCTATGCTGGAAATCTACTCTATCTAAGGGTCTTTGAGACATAGGCTCCATGCTGGTCCAAGGTGGGTGGTGCGCCTCTTTCTTACCCCTTAAGGTGTTGATCTTTGATTCAAACCCAGTACTCTCCTCCTTCCCAGACATAATTTTTATATTGTTCTAAATTGTGTCACAGTAAATTATTTTAGTTTGAAAATCTTAGAGGACCAGTAATTAATATCCCTGTCTTTCCTCCCTGACTGGGGAACCAGTTGGGAAATAATATAGGTGTCCAACCACTGGGGACCAATAACCCTTTTTGAATTTTTTATGAATTATACTTTTTTGAAGATGGAATAATTTAAAGGGTTTTGCTACATTACATCATTGTAACTGGTATAAATTTACAATATGTCCCTTTTTTCAAAATGGACTAAATCAATCAAGTTTCAATGAGATTAAATGATGAAAGGCTGTTTATGAATCTTTGAAGTGGTTGGGTTTTTGTTGTTTTTTTTTTCTGGTGTTGCTCAGTAATGTACCATATTCATTTTTTTCTTTTTACTTTTGGGCACCTTATAGCATCTTTTAAATAGAATATGGTTTTTATTGAATGCAACACCCTTTAATTCTACTTATCATTTCACCTAGTCACTAAGTTTTCTTTCTTAGGGGAGACCCCTTACAGCAGGGTAGAGAACAGACCAGATCAGAGACTTTGTGCAGGTATGCAGAAAGTAAACAAAGGAGAAAAGGGGGCCTTTTTAGAGCACCTGATTTCTCCTCTCAATTTCACCAATAACAGAAATCAGTTCACCTCGCCTGGGGGTGGAATGAGGACCCTTGGGTCTGGGGGCAGGACTGGTGGGTCTGGGGGCAGGACTGGTACTCCCATGGAGCTCCCTCTATATAAACACAAGGACAGGAGGAAACAAGGTCTTCCCGACTGTCTTCAGGAGGGGATTTGTGGATCAGCCAGTTAGGGGTGTGTTTTTAGGAAAGCAAATGTGGAAGTTTTGTCTATAATCGCAGCTTTCACTAAAAGCTGACTTAGTCTGTGAATTGTCTAAGGTCTTAGCATTTTCTCTTTCCCTTATCCTGTAAGCCTTGAGGCTATTTGACTCCTTACTGGTCACACCAGCACATGGGAGCGTGGATTAATCAGGCTTTGCTGTGATAATGCTGTATATCAGAGAAGCCCAAGTATCAGTGGCTTCCGGGAGCAAATACTTTTTCTTGCTTAAGGAAGTGTGAGTTGGCTGATGTTTGCGGGGTTTGAATGCACTTGGCTCCAGACTGCTGGGTTCAGCTCTGCCCTGGTGTTTTCTCATTTTGGACCAGTGGTCCCCCTGGGACATGTGTTTTTCTCATGGAGGAGGACAGGATCGCAAGAGCTGAGCACAAAGTCACGCGGTGGCCTATGGAGCTCCCATTTGCATCGGGCCTGCTCACCTTCCCTCCCCCAAAACTACTGCTGTGTCTGTGTCCCACATGGAGAGGAGACAGGAGAATGAATATTTGCTGAACAGCAATGCAATTGGCCACACCAACGCTTCAGCAGGCAAAAAAGGAAGTAGGCAGGGAGCCCGTTTGGTGACCCCTTCCTTAGTTGGGTGTTGCTTCTCTTGCTCTGGAGTCAGGCGGAACCGTGCTTGACTCCTGGTTGCGGACCTGTGAGCTGGGCTACATGACTCATGAGCTGTGGCTGAGAACAGCCGCATAAAGTCACAGGGGAAGAAAACGTTGCACGCAGACAAGGCAGGCATTTGGGACAGTGAAGGTCCACCAGCTCAAGGAAGGAGAGGAGCCTGAAGAAGCTGTAGGGAGGAGAGCGTGTATGCTTGTCGGCATTGATCTATTGCGATTAGAGGAAGCAGGAGGATTAACTTACGCGAATGATCCCAGAAGAGGGGGAAGTTCACACACGGAAGAGAGCAAGAGGGGGCACCCAGGTGTGCTGCCCCGTGAAGCTGCCGTTAATGAGGGCAGTGGGGTTGTCCCCACACCTCTGTGGCTCCCCCGCAAAGGAGACAATGATTGGTGGGGGGACAAGGAAGAAGATGGAAGGACGTTTCTGAATGAAGGAGGAAGGGATATGTCCTAGTGTGGGGCTGGGGGCGGCAGGTAAAATGGGACGGCAGGGCTGGCGGGCAAAGCAGCCCTGGAGATGGAACCGCTCAGGACACGTGGACGGCCAGGCGCTGGCTGAGATGCGGATGGTGACTTTCCCGAGACCCCAGTATCCATCTGTCTGTCTGCATTTCCTGCTCTGCACTGGCCTGTGGTATAGAAGTTGGGAGGCTGGACCGGAGACCTAGGAGCTCCCAGAGCGGAAGGTGAGTGTGTGGGTCTAGACAGTCCATCAGCACAGCCTTTGACCCGGGCGTGGAGGGCAGGAGGCCGGTGGGAGTCACAACCAAAGGGGGAGCTTTGGCGGGTGCACTGACTCTGCTCCTGAAGCCCCCGGCGTAGAGGGCTGGCCACAGGGCATCTCTCCAGCTTTTAGCTGTTCCTGATGTACCCCTCTTCGGGGCTGTGTAATTTGTGGGGCTCAGTGCAAAATGAGCGTGCAGGACCACTTGTCAAGATGATGACAGCAGAACCTTAAACCAGGGACAGGGGCCTTCTGTGCCCCAAGCCCGGTAGCTGCAGAGGTCATGTGTCCCCGCTCCGTATCCCCAGCACTCTGGTCTCAGCCCACACTCGTCCCTCTCCCTTCTGCATATGCCACCTCCTCCCTCCTGTGTTGTTCCTCACCAACGTCCACTCTAGAATCAAAATCCTTTTCTAACCCAATTCTTTCTGCTTTCCCAAGACTCGGTTCCAATTTCTGGGAGGACACTTTTCTTTTCACGTTTAGAGTATACATTATGTAAGGTTGTTAAATGAAGAAATTAACAAATGAATGAATAATGAGCTTTGAAGAGTCAGATCTGATGAAATCAACCCGAAGAACCCCGCCCACAGGACACCCACGTGGGAATGCGGCTCTTTTCTGGAACCAGAGGAAGCATCCACATTCCTCTCACATTGAGAAAGCCAGAGAGCTCCGATGTGCTGCTGCAGTTCAGTCATTAACTCATTCGTGCCCGACACACGGGGCTAAACTGTCATTTCCTTTAAATCTTGAGAAAGTAAGGGACTTGATATTTATTTAATTTTTTTCCATTGGTTTCTTTTCTCAAAGACTTGATTCTGTTTATAAGAAAAGATAAATGAGGGGCGCCTGCATGGCGAAGTCTTTGAAGCATCTGACTCTTGGTTTTGGCTCAGGTCTGATCTCAGGGTCACGGGATTGATCCCCACCTTGTGCCCTACATTCAGCCCCACATGGGGCTTTGCACTCAGTGTGGAGTCTGCTTGGATTTCTCTCCGCCCCCCTCTGCTCCTCATCGCCCCCATCTCAAGTAAATAAAAAAATCTTTAAAAAAAGAAAGAAAGAAAGAACAGATAAATGAAGCTGAGTCACTCAGATGAAGACAAAAGTTCAAGATCATACCGCAGGACGGGTAGAGTGAGGATACTGCAAATAAAGGATCACGGAGTTTCTATTGGATATTAAATTTGGTTCAGGATTTCTTGGTAGCAAAAGCAAAGCCTGGGTCTGTACTGTTTTATGGATTTCTTTTTTTTATAATAATATTTTTTATTATATTATGTTAGTCACCATACAGTACATCCCTGGTTTTTGATGTAAAGTTCGATGATTCATTACTTGCGTATAACACCCAGTGCACCATGCAATACATGCCGTCCTTACTACCCATCACCAGCCTATCCC
Source organism: Ailuropoda melanoleuca (assembly GCF_002007445.2). Lineage (NCBI taxonomy): Eukaryota > Metazoa > Chordata > Mammalia > Carnivora > Ursidae > Ailuropoda > Ailuropoda melanoleuca. Next base: position 142,396,504 of record NC_048220.1, on the reverse strand, counting down.
ATTCCCCATTCCCCCTCCCCTCTGAAGCCCTCAGTTTGTTTCTCAGAGTCCTTACGGATTTCTAACTCTTAGGTCATGTTCAGAGTGGCACAGACAGGTGCCTCATAGAGGTGCCTTGGGGGGGTGCACCTGATCTCGTCTGGACAGTCCAGGCCTCTCCACAAGGATCCCAAGGGAAGCATGAGCACCCAGCACCCAGCTTGGCAAAGAGACCCTTTCCTTCCTCGATGTGTCAGCCCAGGCTATTAAGGGGCATTCCTGAGAGCAGGTCTGGTCCAGAGGAGAGCCTCCTTAATCGAGGGCATGTGGGCACCACAGCCCAGAGCCACGCACAGAGGACGCTGTGACAGCCTGTGCCCAGCAAGAGCCCATGCCTGAAGCTTGGGCTCCTGGCTTCCAGTTGGGAGAACAAAGCCCTCCTGGAGGACAGGCAGAACGGGAGAGAATCTGCCTGAACCCTGAGTAGGGCAGGTCTACACCAACCATGAGGGCCTTTTCCTGCTGATGCCATGGAAGATCACACCGGCCAATCTCTCCTCGCTAGTTTTCGGCAGGCAGCCAGGGGGTGGGGGAGTCTGGCCCAGGAGAGACAGCGTTTGTTTTTTAATGAATAAAAGCGGACAGTGTATTACTAAACTGTAGTCTGCAGTCTGTGAGGCTTATCTCTGGGGAGATGAGCTAATGTCGTCCGGCAGTGCTGCTTCTCAGCCTTCTAGGTCAGTGCAAAGCCAGAGCTTCCAGAGCCTCGTGGGGTGAATGGGCAGCGTGTCCCTGTGTACCCTTCTGTCTTTCTCACATTAGCAAGTGACAGACACAGTGCGGCTTTGTCAGGAGTGGGGCAGGGGCTTATTTAGAAGCTCCGAGGGGTGATGTTCCGAGTGTCAACTGAAGAGCGTCCAAGGGCTTGGGCTTCAGAAGCGTGAGTACCGGTGTTTTATTGTTACATAAATTAAATGGATACATCCCCCCCTCCATGGAGTGTCAGTCCACTAGATATACTTGCTAATATGAGGAAGGGGGTGGGGAAAATGGCGTTTCCAAGTAAGACACCCAAAGGATGAAGATAAAACTGTTTTCATTATGCCCAAGACAGTTAAGTGGTTTCCCTTCAAATACAGAGAGGGATCTAGAATAAAATAAAGATCTAAACAAAGTCATGCATTCACACTTCAAAAGATGTATGAGCTTAATAATCAAATTGTTTATGACCAAAGCAAAACAGAATAAACAAATGAAAATAGTATGCATAATGGGACTTTCTTTGATCACGTTGAAACCATTGAAAATAAAAATAATATATTTATATGTGATATAAAAATAGCAATATAATATATTCTCTAATATGTAATACATTATATATAACATATATTATAATATTATTATAGTTATAATATACAATGTAATATTTAAAAAATAAATACCTTTAGGAGGTGAAGCCCTAGTGGATTTTAAAAACTCCAAGTAAATCATAGACTGTTCAAGAACTTGCAGGTAGTCATAATCTATCTGCCAATAACAGTCCATGCAGCCAGGCAGCACCGACAGGTGGTGGACAGCACTTCAAAGTTAGCCTTCCTCCCTCCTCCCACTCACTGGCCTGGTGACCTTGAGCAAATGACTTCAGTGTGCCCCGTCACTGTTAAGGGTGAAGTGGGGATTATATTGTCACCTGCCTAACGGGACTGGTGTGAAAATCCAGTGAGAACCTGGCTGTTAGTCATCTCTCCTGAATATAAGCCGCCGAAGCTAAAATTAAACTGGTTCTCGAATCTGTCTACACGCTTAGAGACAAGGTTGTCTGAGGAATCCACTGGTTTAAAATACATCTCTGCTTTATAACCTTCTGGCCAGAAACACATGATCGCATTTGGATTTTGAGCTCTACCTTGAAATAGGCATCGTCTGCTGCCTTCTAACGTTCTTCTAATAGCAGAACGGAGTTTGCTATTGGAGAGCAAATTGTGGAGAATTATTATATGTGCACATTTGGGAAGAAATGTCCTGGGTCCTTTTTAGTGTAATCAGGTAAAAAAAAAAAAGTCTGGAAATAAAATATCGAGTGCTGCCTTGATGGCTTTTGAAATTGAGGACTCAGCACTGAAGGCGGCCGCCCGGCCTCCGCTGCGAGCTGCCACCTTGACAGACGTCTCTTTCCGATGCTGAGCACTGTCTGCTAATTTTGAGGCTAGAGAATAAATTATCAATTGAACTGGAAGTAAAATTCAGTGCAATTTAGTAGGCTCACGTCTTACTGGTGTTGATTTTCTTCTTTTTGTTTGTTTTTCCATAAAAAACATTCCATGCAGCTGGTTTTACAGCCGTCTGTTCACGGCAGTTCACGGAGATGCTAAGTGAGGGGAGAAAGATTTGTCATCTTACGGAATGCTGACAACCCTCACGGTTCTCGGGGGAACAAACCTGGTTAGGAAACCGTCTTCTTTTTTTTACTGCGGTTTATTTGATGTCTAATTTATTCTTTTTTTGATGTGCAAGCAAGATCCTGCTTATTCCAGCAAAGGCTGCACACCTTTCTCAGAGGGAGCAACTGTTGCTGAGAGTTTTTGCTTTTTCACTTCTTGTAAATTTCTCATTTTGCTCAATTGGCTGTCCGATTGCTTGGCCTACGTTTTAAGAACATCTTTATTGTAGTTATGTTTATATATATATAATCATATATAATATTATAATTGTATACCATAATTATATCTGATATATAATACTATATAGCATACTGTATATTTACATATAATTTACATGTTATGAATAATAATATCTATTATATATAATATTATCATTTATATACTATATTATATACAATTTATATATTCTATAAGGTATATATCATATATGTCATTTCGTTGTGGCTTTATATATACATATATGATCTGGCATCGTAACCGTTCTTAAGCGTACAGATCAGTGGCGTAAATTCCATGCACAGCGTTGTGCACCCATCACAGCCCTCTGCTTCGGGAACTTTCTATCACCCTAGCCTGGGCCTGTTTTTGTCCGGGACAAAATTCACCACGATCGGGTGCCCCAGGCCGCCTCCGAGCATTTTCGGGTTAGAGCGACCAATGGGAAGCACAAGAGGAGGTCCTTGTCCCGCGAGAGCAGGAGAGCGCCCCAGACGGTGGGCCACAGAGCTGTCTGGGGCAGTGCCGGGGCACAGGCTCCCTGGGACGTCAGCCCTTGCGCTTGCTCCGAGCCAGAGCAGGACCCTCCCTTCCGCAGGGCCCTCGGGGGAAACAGTGCTTTTCCTTGGCTTTTTTTTCCAAAAAGCAAGTCAGCTTTGTGACCTACAACAACCTTTTCTCTTCTCAGGTGCCGTCTCTCCCGCCAACAGCCGAACAGGTAAAATCAAAGGGCTTCCCCCCTCGCTGGTCTGGGGACGCAAGAGCGGGCGCTGGAGCCTAGGCCCCAGGCGCGGCCTCCGGGAGCACCTGGGGTTCACCTGCCTGCACCTTGTGGGCCTTTCAGAGTGACAGCAGGAGGCCCGAGGAAGCTGCCTTGCTCTGTAAGGCCGGTTGTTTGCTTTTCATCCCAATGTGGTTAAATCATTACCTCCCTTCCTCAGGGCGCTCAATAAAGTTTCCAACAGAAACTGTCGGAGACCTTCTGCCTTTTGTCAGTAAACAAAGCTGTTAAAAGTGCATCCCCCCCTCTTGAAATGAACACTGAAACAGTTAAAATCTAAATTATTTAAAAAAATAATTTAACCTTCTCTGGACTCTTTCGATTCATTTAGTTCATTTAAAAATAAAAACAAGGCTTCAGTAAGTATTTGGGCATAACTGACGCTCAACTATGAGTTCATCTGATGCTAGTAGCACAGAGACTATGGGTCTCTTGCCAGGAGTCTTTTCTTCCCAGAAATTGTCTACATTTAGAAATTTTATGTTATGTAATATTATACATCATTAATATACTATTCTATATTAAATTTTATATTATTATTACTATATTATTACTAATATATTATTAATATGTTAATGCTATTTGTTTAACCCAATCTTTAATTAAAGTCAATTTTGTAAAAAAAAAAAACAAAAAAAAAACAAAAAACCGAGAAAGATATTTCCTGCTCACGGAGAATGGATTTTCTGGGCTCCACACATCAGCGCAGGTAACCGGCTGGGGCATAACTCCAGGGAGAAGCTCACCAAGCGTGTCCATGAGTCTGCAAAGCTGATATTCACGAACTCTTATGGCTGGGGTGCCAAATCTGAAATCACTGGTCAACTTAAGATAAACTTCAGATGTATAAACTCTAAAGAGAAGAAGATACACCTGAAAAGATCATGCTGTATTGTTTTGGCTTCTGTTGTTATTTTGTGTCTTCTCTCCAGTATCACTAAGATGGGCAGAGGGGCCGGGGGTGTAGAGAAGGGTGTCTTGGGCTCAGGCATGTAGAGAAGATACTGATAAAATCAGGAGAAAAACAGGAGCAAAGAGGCACGAGGGCGCAAGGTGGTCCCATGCTGGACAGCGAGAAGGTTGGCACTCAGGGGGAGCTGTCATCCATAGAGGGGCCCCTTGGTGCTGTCAGTCTTCATCATGTTCCCCAGATATGACCACATCGCCTCTTGGGAACAAAGGCCATCATACTGGGCCCTTCAGATCCTTCTCTGGCTGACTCATGGTCATGAGCTATCCTGTCCATCACCTGACGTAGGTGATGAGGAAAAAGGGAAGGACAAAGGTGAACACACACATGTCCAGGGCTATAGTAAGGCAAAGACACGAAAACCTGAAACAGAACTTTTTCCCAAAGAATACTGTATTTGGCATTAGAAAAATAAATGAGTGAGTTTTTATCACTGAAGGAATCAATCAGTGTTGGTTTTCTTTAGCTCATGGTTTAGTATTATTTTTATCATCATGTGTGTTAGTCAAAATAAAAATAACACGCAACCACCAGTTAAAGATCACCATTCTGGCGTCGGTGTCCCAGGGGTCTGCAGGTTGTAACCTGGCATTAGGACAGCCTGTGCCAGGCCGATCTTCACACTTCGTAAAGGGCAGTGCGTTTGATGCAATGTTACAACAGTTCCAACCACCAGTGTGGCCAATCAGCTGGCCCTGGGAGAGTCTCTTTGCTTGTCTATTTTCAGCAGTGGTGGGGGATGTCGGCCATGCCACTCTCTTATATGGCCGCTCACACTGTGGATGGCATCCCAAGAGTGCACAGTGCCCCCGTCAGTGTCCTCAAGAGCCTGCTGGAGGGGCTCGTCTGTGCTGTCACTCAACACCAGCGATGGTGTGAAAACTAGCCCCCGCATCAGGGCTCAGTGCAGGGAGATGGCTGAGGACTGTGGGGTCTTCGTGGATGCCATTGCCCGGGCCTCTGCAAGCCAACCTTGTGCCAACTGTGGCAGCGGATGGTGCAAGACAGCAGAGGTTGTGCAGTGTTGGCGGGAGTAGAAGGGCCACCAACCAGAGACAAGGAGCTGGGCCTCCAGGTTTTCCTAGAGGGAAAGTTCCACAAGGATGGTGTTGTTCTGTGATTCTCCATTGACCACATCCCGCTGGCATGGCCTGGGCGCCTCACCTCAGTGGGGAACAAACGTGTATTCTAAGGCTGAGATCTTCTAGGGCTTGTCTGGTTTTACAATGTTGTGTCTTTCATATGAAGTCATTTAGAGATATGTACCTAATTTATCAAAACACCCAAATAAGCAACTTTGTGTCTTTACTGATCCCAGATTCCCTAAGCTAATGTGTGCATTATACCAAAATGGAATTTGCTAGCCAGGCTGTAATAACCCAACATCTTTGTTAACAAAGACCTTCGAGATTGGCCAGAGACCTCTTCCACTTGGTACAAAAGAGGAAGAAATACAGTGAGTAGGCTTGACTGCTCTGAACGTTTGGGCGTTGTTCTGTGTGTGGTGTGTGAATGTGTGATGGGCAGGGCCTAGTCTGGGGGAGAGGGTGTCCCACGGGGGTTAATAATTGACACTAAGCTATTCCCACAAACCCAAACACTTCCTATTTTGGGGGACAGTGAGTAAGCTAACTCTTGCTCAAAGCCTTCAAGGAAGAAAGTGGGATAAAAATGAATAGGCAACAATACTTACTTTTCCCTGAAGCCTTTCCAGCTGTCAAAGAAAATAATCCAACAAAAGGGCATTAAAGAAATATACAGCTAACATTTCATGACTGAAAGAGACAGATTGAATTGACTCAGTTTCTTCCGATACAGAATTCAGTAGGAATTGAATAGTTTTTGGATTTTAAGTCATGCGTTGGTTTCGAAGTGTAACAGACCCATTCCTCTGTTCACCTCATTCTGTTTCTCTGTCTCCAGTTGGGTGTGGCCACGATAAGGTCACAGGCTCCTGGGAACAGGCCACAAGAGAGTTCTGGGGGGCTCATTTCTGATAGACATTGGGCCGTGTTGTCTTGGTTTTTATTTAGTTTTTGTGCCTAGACCTGGCCTTCCAACTAGGATGGTGTGTTAAGCGACACCCTGGACAGTTCGGTGAGTGCCAGACCCACACCACCCTGAGCAGCCCACTGAGGGAGGAGGGGTGGTCTTCCCGTTGCCTGATTCCAAGGTGACCCAGCACTGACTCCCAGGCAGGCCACGTGCCCCAGCCTTCAGAATTCATGGACCACACTGGGTCTTTTCTGGAAGGAGCCAGGAGGCAAAGCACAGAAGCTCAGTGTGCCTGCTGCAGAGACCGTAACACACGGTTTTTGTCTCTACTGGATTTTGCATAGAGTTTGCCCTCCCTCTCAGGAAGGGCCATCCTTTGTGTGATGCAGAGAGCAGCCCTCCTGACAAGCACAGCGAGGTAACCGTGGTGCTTCTGGAATGTGTCCAAGCAGGTGCGCAGCACGGCTCGGGGACGGACCTGTCACACGGGCACCATTGCTGCTGCATTTCGTGGGCAGATGAAGCCAACATGTCAGGCCCATAGCTGTGGTAACAGGGAGGAGCAGACCCTGTTGTCAGTGCCTGGGACCGCGGCCCTCCTCGCTTGCCTCTCGCCTCTGGGTGACAGGCAGACCCCACCCTGGGGCAAGGGGATTGAATAAGCGTGACCCATTGAGATCAGTCTCGTCTTGAACCACGTATTTCCATGTCAGAGCATGTTCCCCAGATCTCCCACTCTCCATAGCTTGGCAGTTATTTGGGGACACACTGTCCAAGCTGCATGAGTGTCCTAGGCTAGCTGACTTGTGAAGGTAAAGGATCACAAGGAAATCACCTATTACCCTCCTCTTGATACAATAACTGCAGTAACCACTGCGTGATAATAGCCAACATCCGCTGAGCATTCCCCCATGCTGAGCACTTCCCAGGTTGGCCTCAATCCATCCTCATGGCATCCAGGGGAGGGTCCCTATTAGTGTCCTCGCTTTGAGATGAGGCTATGGGGGTGGGAGAGGGGATAGCTTCCCCGAGTTCACAGCTCGAGAAGACCAGATGAGGGGCCACCTAAAGTCAACCCTCTGCTTGTCCAGCTGCTCACCTTTTTCTCTCTTTGATCGAAGCATCTCGAATGCTGGGAAATCTACAGTAGACACACAAAGGGACCTTCATTTCAGATTTTTGTCATACTTCTGCTCATCTGGGGATCTTTATTTCTCCAGATCATTTCCCTGTTGTCTGTCTCTCCCCGCCCCCCCCAAATTTCCCTTCATGGAAAGATTTAGGAATCCTGTCTGTAAGGGAGATGTTCCTTCAAAACTAGATATCTCCTCCTCAGAAACAAAACTCATCCTTCGGCCCCAAGTTCCATTTCCCTTCCAAGCCCATTTCCTTTCTTGAGGGAATTTACAGCATGTTCGCCCCGTGTTCCAAGTATTCATTCCAGTGACTACCTCTGCGTACACGGAGAGGGCTGGATTACGTGTGGCTTTATCTCCAGTGGTAATGCAGGTCCTGGTACATGCTGTGTGCCCGCGAATAAGCGCTGAATTGAACCAGATCACCAGCTTGCACAGCAGCACGTCTCCTACTGTATCTGAAGCCTACACATTCTACCATGAGGAGAAGTCCTGAATGATCTCTCATGACCTGGATTTTCATACAGTTGAGGTTTTATTATTGTACCTCTTCAGCTCTGAAAAATACCCAAACTAAGGCAATTTTGAATACCTGTGAATCAAATTGAGTAACTAGGAATCAAAAGATATGTGGCTCTTCTCCTGGTTCAGGCAACGGGGACATCTCACTCTTGGGCATCTTTGGAAGATGCCACCAGGCCACTTGCTAGGTCAGGTAGGAGAATGCCCACGTAATGGCGTCATGGCGGGTCAACTCTGATGTCAAGGGATTTCTCTTGAAGAGACTTCACACTCAAGAGTTCAGAGCAGATCACTTGGTAGGGCTTGGGAAAGGCTACAAAGGCAGAGGATATGAATGTGCAGGCAGCTGGCTTCCCCTGCGTAACCTCATCTTGAGGGCGTCTGTCTAACATGCGCGCATGGGAAGTGCAGCTCTGGGGACTGCCTGCTGAGCCCAGGGCTGGGGTCCTTTTCTGGTTTCCCCAGAAGCACAGCAGCACTGCATCTGATACAAATGCTGGGCACCGCCCACCTCCCACCTATTCTCTCCTGATCGAGACCCTGGGGCTGCAGAGCTACAGGTGGGTAGGAAGTGACACCTCACAAATTCTCCACTGGATTCTTCTGGATGGCTTCCCTGGACAAACAGTTTTGGGTTTCTAGGACTCAGTTAAGCAAGCGCCTGATTCTGTTAGGTCCGGGGACATTTCTTTAGTGCTTCTGCAACTCGCCAAACTGCCAGATGAAACCTGGGAAGGCAGCAGCGCCGAGGGCCCTGTGGGTGCCTCCTGCCCTGTGACTCAGTCTCTGCTCCCTCCCGCAGCCCCGAGAGAAGCCCTCTGCTCTGAGAGGCTCCTGGGCGCCTGGCAGCCCGGTCCTTGTCGCAGGGTTGCACATCTCATTGCCTCTGCCTTGGTCTCTGGGAGAAACTTACCACACGTCATCTTGCACCCTCTTCCCAGTGAATTGTGAGTTTGGTTAGTTTCCTCTTTCCTTTTTACTTTTCCCTCTTTTTAAAATGACAAGCAGGAAGCAGCAATTTAGAAGGCCCGTGAAAAATGTTGTTCAATCAAAGTTATTCAAAAGCAGAAACGTGTTTGAAATACATGGTTTTACAGAAACGTTTGTATAAAAAGGAAGAAAATACACCGTTCCTGGAACCAGGCACAGACATTGATTAGAACTTGGCTGAAACCGGAGAATCTGGAGAATCGGGGTCAAGGAGGGACATGTGCCAAATACACAGCTACCTCCCTGGCTGTGCAGCATTTCCTGCCTGATTGAAATGCAGAGCGGCTCTGCGTGCTACTGTGGGCTGGCACCAGGAAGTCTGGGTTTGTGCCCCCTGGTTTCTATGCTGCCAGGTGGAAGGGTCCTCCAATGGCTCCCTCCTCCCTGACCTGCAGACGTGTCCCAAGTTCATCTCTCAGAGCACGACCTCACTCTCTGAAGGGTCCTGCTCACTGTCCTTGCTAGTGTGTCTAATTCTAATCAGTTTGCTATTTAAAAAACTCATCTTGATCAACACTGCCTTTAGAGCATGCATTCTTTTCTTTTTTTTTTTTTAAGTAAGCTACATGCTCCAACACAGGGCTTGAACTCATGACTCTGAGATCAAGACCTGAGCTGAGATCAAAAGTAGGATGCTTACTTGACTGAGCCACCCAGGCACTCCTAGAGCAGTTGTTCTTAAAGTGTTTTTGGAGCATGACACATTTGAAAATTTTGTGAAGCCTAGGCACCTTCTCCCCAGGAGAAGTGCACAAACTTTCCAAGAACAGTGGTCACCTCCCTGATTGAGATGAAGAGCCCTCATCTGCTGTGATCCCCATTCCGGGATGCCGCAGCCATGTCAAGATGCTTCTGAAAGTCAGAATGAGGCTGAATTCGGGAGTTAACCCCCAGCAGCGCTCAGGCCTGGGTCTTAGGTCTGGGCCCCGGGCTACACTTGTTCTTGCTCAGGGCAATTTCATCTCAGGGTTTCCTGCTTTTCCTCCTACCGGCCCTTGTTTGGAACATGTCTTGTTCACTCTGCTTGTGAAGTCAGATTTGGGCGAGCAAACGTGGGATATTCAGTGCCCTCCTTACCCACAAGCGCTAGAATTTTTTATGCAAAGTGGTAACTCACCAATTCCTGGTGAATAACGCTGCTTAGCACAGAGTGAGGTGTGAAACCCCTAAGAAAAGGGTTGGATTACTCATAACCGTTCCTTAGGAGAATGAATTCTCCCTCACCAGACAGGTGTACAACTAAGGCTACTTAGAGACTCCAAAGAGGCAACATGACGAAGATCTACTTCTCTTCGACAACGAAAATGTCCTTGCTTCCCCAGAAGTGATGGGTGGGCATTTGTACTGTCAAATTACCATGATTAGGCGCCATGGTTTTGCTTGAGAATTATTAAAATGCCACAGTGAACCCGGCTCGGTGTAATACGATTTAGCGGACTGTGGGAAGGCTGCAGCATGTCGTGTTCCGTACCCTGCTTTAACCCTGTAGTGTGTGCACATTCCTTTTGGACTGTGGTAAAATAAAGACGAGCAGGTTCCTGGGGGGATGGTCAGCCTCTCCGAGCCCAGCACGTGACATTTGTAGTTGGCTATTTGGATGCAGCCATTTTGCCGTGTTTGATTTTTGTAGGTATTTTGCCTCAGATCAGAAAATATCTCATTGAATCTTTAAACCATAATGTGATGTGTGACCCCAGAATCATCTTCTCCCTGCAGAACTGGATCATTAGCTTGATGGATGTGGGCAATGGCGTGGTGCTTGAGATGAGGGATGGGATAGATGCTCTCTGGTAGATCAATTGCATAAAACCCAATGTAAATTTTCCACATTTGCTCATCTTAGCCGGTGTCATCTATCATTCCAGTCAATGTCTTAGGATTTGGAGAGCATTGGGTGAACAACGTCTCATATACTCAGATTTTGCCTGCGAAGTTACAATGGTCAGAATCATTCCTTTCCCCCTCAGCAGCAAGCACAGGCTACCCTATGAAATCTTTGCAGTAGTCACCTCTGTCACAGTCTCTCCTGCACCCTGATTCTTCCCGGGGCTGTTATGAAATTAAACAGCTTGCTAATCGCATAAAATCCCTGGTTGAAATGGAGTGTATCACACGGGATCATTTCTCTCCCAGAAAATGCTTAATTCCATCCAAATTCCCATTATTCTCAGAACAGTAAACACTTCCCAGAGCTCAGAGAGGTGGTGTGTTTTTAGAGATTTTGTGTTGGAAAGTGAAGAACATTAGCACGATTTTTAAAAATGTGGTAAATCTTGTGGTGTGCCTGAGACGGAGTTCTGAAGTTTGGGGGTAGAGCATCAGGAAAAAGCCAACCTCGTGTTCACTGTTGTTTCAAGCAAGAGGCACTTGGCTTATTCATTTGCCCAATATTCATCCAGCATTTGCCACCTGCCACATGTGATGCTAAGTGTTACATTCAAATAAGACACAGACCGCTGTTGAAAACACATGGATATGAAGGAGCTGACAAGCTCAGGGACAATCATAACGCAGAGAAGAACACGGGAATGCTGCGAGCGAGGAGGAGAATACATGGCGAGAGTCATAGCAGGGAGATCAGCTGGATGAAGGTATGAAGCATTCTCTCCGTAGGGTCATTTTAGAGATGGACAGTGGGCACCAGGTCGGATTTTGATAGATGGACTTTGCAAAGAAATGTTGCAGCCAGAGAGAAAGTTCTAAGGCTGTTCCGAGGAAAGGCAGTGGGGGAAAGTTGAGGAGGTGATGAATGGTCTGGTTGTGTTTCAGGTGAAGGTTTGCCCTGGGAGATGCTGGGAGAGAATCTAGAAGGATAAGCTGACAGCTCAGTGGCCACATGCCTGATTTGTTCAAGACAGCCCTCATTTGCACCTATTGTCCCAACACATTTATTAATCATCATTCCTTTTTCCCAGAAATGCTTCCCCTTTCTCTGAAATATCCTGATTCAGACAGACAATGAATTATATGGATGGGCTGGCATTCTTTGGCTACTATTGTTAATATGGCAATTTCCTTCCATCCTAAAAAGAACAATTTTCTTAATAACTCCTGATGAACTGTGACATGTATTTTTCTGGCCATTTCATGTTAATGGGGCAGAGTAGGAAATTTTACATGATATGACTTGAAATTTTGAAAGTGGCCCAAGATGCAAAAATCTCTCCTGCAGAAATGTCTGAAATTCAGTAGTAGGAAGAACAATAATGATGAAAGCCAGTGTGCGCAGATAATCTGATTGCCTAGGCACGGTAGTGCTCACCGGTTTATTTAAATTACTTCGTCTTGGTAACAGCCCAAGAAGTAGAGATTATTGTTATCTCTATCTTAGAGATGGGGAAACTGAGGCTCACAGAGGTTGACTCATTTCCCAAAATGGTAGAGTTACTGAGCAGTGGGACAGGATGTGAGTGCAGACAAGCTGACTCTGGAGCCAGGCTTTAGTATAGTAAGAAACATCAGACTACTTCTGGGAATGCAACTTTTTGAGAGCTTTGACCGTGATTATAATGAAAATGACAAAGCTTTTCAATTTAGAAACTACTTTACATATTTTCTTTTTGCTCCACACAGCAAACCTATGCTTTGTAGATATTGATCCCTGTAGAAACTCAGAGAAGTTAAATATCTTCAAAAGGCTTACATGCCTGAGTAACCATTGTACTGAGTGCTGAGTTCAGATCATTGGTTTCCTACTCTGTCCCTGTACTGGCGTGCCTCGGTTGTGTGTTCTTTGAGTGAATAAATTTAATGAATGCTTACAGGAGAGATGACCAGCGGCTGCAGTGGAGCAGGGTCAAAAGTAGAATGTATTTTCAATGTGTGCCATAAGGTAAGTCTAGAGATGTTCTGGACACATAGCACCTATAGTTAACAGTATTGTATACTTTAGAACATGGTAAGAGGGTAGATTTTATGTTAAATACTCTTACAAAAAAAAAAAGAACACAAGGAAACTTTTGGAAATGATGAATAATGTGGTTACTTGGTTGTGATGACCATTTCAGGAATGAACGCACATCTCCACACTTTTCAAGATGTATACATTAAATGTGTACAATATTCTGGCACACGTGATACCTCAGGAAAGCTGAGATAATACGATTTAGCGGACTGTGGGAAGATGATCCCTCAATAAAGCTAAAAACTTCAAAGTTGTTATGAATATTTGTACAAAAATAAGAAAAAGCTAAAGGTGTTAAGTCTGAGAAGTGAGGGGGAAGGGGCCAAAGGAAAACAAGTGGGGATGGTTGGAGACCTTCTCACTTTTTTTTTTAAGATTTTTTATTTATTTATTGGACAGAGAGAGAGACAGCCAGTGAGAGAGGGAACACAAGCAGGGGGAGTGGGAGAGGAAGAAGGAAGCTCCCAGCGGAGAAGCCTGATGTGGGGCTCGATCCCAGAATGCTGGGATCACGTCCTGAGCCGAAGGCAGACACTTAACGACTGAGCCACCCAGGCGCCCCAAGGAGACCTTCTCACTTAACACATTTTCCCAAGGCTGGCCAAGACTGGTGATACAGAAACCCATAGTAGGGTTTTAGTTTAGATAAATTGATGATTGGGAAGTGGACAAATTTCACTATTAGGGAGGAAAACCTGGTAGATCTCATGTCTAGATTTTACGGATTTTATAAATGCAATAAACAAAGCATGACAGTGCTACATTTTACATCCTCGTATTCCTAAAATTTGGGGGATAAGTCAAGTTTTGGAGAAAATTCACGTGAGCTATTGTGCTTTCTTTTTCTTTTTTCTTTTTTAATTGTGCTTTCTATTTAAAATTTACACAATATTAAAATAAAACAGTCATCATTATCTCTATAATGAATGCCATCACTGTGTCCATAGCACATTTGCTTTGTGGATATTGAGGGCATCTCTAGGCTCCATACATAGGTCTCTTTTCCTTTCTAGGGGGACCTTCACGATCATCTCACAATTGTATGCATTTCGTCTTTAAATCATCCCCTCTTCTGGAATTACAAAATGACACAATACTCCAGAGAGTTCAAACAGATTTTCTTTAAGGGAGTTTGATTTTAATATAACGAGAGAAACGAAACTAAACAAAACAAGAGAAATGAGCTCCTTGGAGGTAAGTCTCGTGGAAGGACATTGGAAATCCATTCAGTGCTGGTATTTGTGAAGGTTAAGTTACAGAGGATTTTAAAACATTTTTTGGAATGTCTTTGCTTCAAATTCTAACTTAGGTCAAGAAGGCAATCAGACATCCAGTCTGAATCCATATTTTTGGAACAAGATGCAATGATATGACCCATTGGGTCAACTTTTACAGAAGCAGCTATAGAAGTTCCAGTAGAGAAAATTCTGCTTCAGCGTCTCTTTGTGTTTCTGACTCAGGCTGGAGTCATTATTTCCATGTTTGGGAAGTGGTTTCCAGTCCATTTTGTACCTATTAATTTGACAAAAGTCCTAAAAGAGTAAGGACTAATTTTGATGAAAGGCTAGTGAACTTACTCCCCCTACATGGCCACTGTCAGTAAATTGGCAAAGTCCGTGGAAGGAAACTGGGTAGTTTATCTGCAACCTGCCTCAGGGATTAATCCAAGGAAAGAGAAAAAAAAATGATCTTTTTAAAGAAGTAATCTTTGAAATGCTATTAAAATTATATAAACAAAATATATATGAAAATGGTGCAGTAGAAAATAAAATATAGTATGTTAACTTGATAGAATATTAAACAATTATGAAAAAAATAATTATGAAGTCCAAGTAGTAATACATATGAAAACATTTTATTTTATGATATAACAGTGAAAAAAGATACAGAATTCTCTCTCTGCTGTATTCATAGTTACAGAAGTTACTTCAGGGGCGCCTGGGTGGCTCAGTCGTTGGGCATCTGCCTTTGGCTCCAGGCGTGATCCCGGAGTCCCGGGATTGAGCCCCATATCAGGCTCCTTCACTGGGAGCCTGCTTCTTCCTCTCCCACTCCCCTGCTTGTGTTCCCTCTCTCGCTGGCTGTCTCTCTCTGTNTCAGGGGCGCCTGGGTGGCTCAGTCGTTGGGCATCTGGCTTTGGCTCCAGGCGTGATCCCGGAGTCCCGGGATCGAGCCCCATATCAGGCTCCTTCACTGGGAGCCTGCTTCTTCCTCTCCCACTCCCCCTGCTTGTGTTCCCTCTCTCGCTGGCTGTCTCTCTCTGTCAAATAAATAAATAAAATCTTAAAAAAAAAAGAAGTTACTCCATTAGTGTCACTACTATATTTATGCTACAGATAATTATAATANGAAGTTACTCCATTAGTGTCACTACTATAATATTTATGCTACAGATAATTATAATAACAGGGGAGTAAGAAGTGACTAAGGCATGCCCAAGATTAAGGAAANTACTCCATTAGTGTCACTACTATATTTATGCTACAGATAATTATAATAACAGGGGAGTAAGAAGTGACTAAGGCATGCCCAAGATTAAGGAAAGCCCCAAAACCACCCAGGAATCAGACGCAATTCCCAGAGCTCATGCAAGGCAGAAACCCTCCAGCCATGGGATCCCCCTTAGCTTGCCCTCTGATGTTTCAGGACTTTGATTCATATTTTTTTCCTTTCATTTTTAAAGATGATTTGAGGAGAGAAATAAAACTGCTGATGGTAGAATGTAAGGAAAAAAAAAAGAATTTGACAAGTATATATTCAGAAACTTGATAGCGTTAAAAACAAGACAACAGGCCCCAAATGGAGTTACCTTTGTTAAGCCTCGTGTCATCATACTGAGACTTAACTTAATTAGAATTTCTACTCTCCCAGAAAGGAAATCTTAAACCAGTGGATCAAGAATCACCTAATCACTGTTTATGTAACCACCTAATGGACCCTGTCATCCCCTAAAGGAAAGTGATCTTGCAAAAATTAACCCAGTTTTTCGTTTAGTATAACTTCCTTGTTTCTGCCTCCTTTTTCCTATAAAAGTTTTTCATTTTGTACAGCTCCTTGGAGATCCTTTCTGTCTGCTGGATTGGTTGTTGCCCAATTTATGACTGTTGAATAAAGTCAAGAAGATCTTCAAAATTTACTCGGTTGAATTTCATTTTTAACAATAGGATGAAGCACATTTTCTCAAATTTAGCAGACTGAAATGTCTGTGTTCTCACTCTGCATGATGAGACCCAGCCCACACAGAGGTCCTGGGGACAAATGCCGAGGCAGTCATACTGAGATACCAACATAAGTGCGCATTGCACTTGGTGCTCAAACACAGATTATTGGCAATTTAATAAGTGGATATATTTATGTTTAAACAAATCAATTCAGTAGTTCTACAGCTTAAATCTATGGTTATTAAATCACCAGCGCTATTTTTTCTTGGTCATGAAAATCAACATTTGCTTAATTTTCTAGTAGATTCTTTATATAGACTGTGGAAAAAGAAGTTCAGCTAGGCATAGATTGTGTGTTTCCTCTTAGACACCCATCACAGGAGCCACAAGAAGAGAAATAGGTTGAAAGAATAGAAATCACAGTTGAGGAATTGAGACAGTCTCTTCATTAAATGAGCTTGGAAAAACTGGATATCCAATTGTAAAATAATTAAATTGGACCCTTATCATACACCATACACAAAAATCAACTCAAAATTAAAGATTTAAAAAATTAAATATTTAAATAGAAGAGCTGGGACTGTGACATTCCTGGAAGAAAACATAGAGGAAAATCTTCATGACATTGGTCTTGGCAATGATTTCATGGATATGACACCAAAAGCACAGGCGACAAAAGCAAATACAGACAAATGGGATGACATCAAACTAAAAAGCTTCTGCACAGCAAAGGAAACTTCCACAGAGTGAAAAGGCAATCTACAGAATGGGTGAAAATATTTGCAAACCATATATCTGATAAGGGATTAATATCCAAAGTATACAAGTAAAACTTTTACAACTCAATAGCAAAAAATAAATTAAAAATTAGGCGAAGGACTTGAATATGTGTTTCACCAAATTGATATAAATGTCTGAAAGGTATGTAAAAGATACTCAATGTCACTAATCATCAGGAAAATGCAAAGCCAAGCCACAATCAGATGTCACCTCACACTGTTGAGATGGTTATTATTAAAAAGCTGGTTCCTGTGTGGGGAATTGGAACCCTTATACACTGTTGGTGAAATTCTAAAATGGTGTGGTCTCTATGAAAAATGGTATATGAGCCCCTAAGAAAATTTAAAATAGAATTACCCTACGATGCAGCAATCCCACTTCTAGGAATATACCCAAAAGTTGAAATCGGGATCTAGAAAAGATATCTGTACTCCCATGTTCATTGCAGCATTATATACAATAGCCAGGATATGGAAACAATCTAAATATCCATTGGATGAATGGATGAAGCAAAGTGATATATACATACATTGGAATGTTATAAGAAAGACATTCTGATTTATGGGACAAGATGGATGAACCTTGAGGACATTATGCTACGTGAAGTAAGTCAGTTGCAGGACAAATAGCGCATCATTCTGCTTCAATCCAGTATCTGAAGTAGTCAAGTTCATAGAAACAGAGTAGAACAGCGGTTGCCACGGGCTAGGGAGAGGGGAAATGGGGAGTTGTTCTTCAATCAATCAATCAATCAATCAATAAAGCAAGCTTCCATTTTCAAGGTAAATATGTTCTAGAGATCTGGTGTATATCACTGAACCTACAGTTAACAGCACTGTATTGTGAACTTAGACATTTTTGAAGAGGGTAGATATCATGTTACGTGTTCCTACAGTAATAATAATAATAGTAATAATAGACTAGAAGGTAACTCGATGGGGTCAGATTTATGAGGGATTCTCTGTTTTGAGGAGTGCTCCTCCCACTTCTCAAGTCCAGCAAGAAGGCCAAGCCGCTCGGCCTTTTCCCAGTCAACAGCACTAGCTGACGCAGTGGACCGTCCCAAGGAATAAAGATGAGCTCACAGGGAAAATTAGGAGACAAATGTCAAACAAGCAACCATGGGAACAGCATCTAATAGGTAAGATAAAAACTAATTTAACATCAAGAACACATATTTAAAAGAAGCATAATAACTATCCTTGGAGGGATGAAGGAGAATATTGGCAACCTTTAGTTATCTGCAGCTAACCTTTAGGTAATACCGGTGTGTTAGTCAAAGGTAGCTGAGATAGGACATCTGGAGGGGAATGAGTGCACTTGAGGGTTCTTTTCTGGTGTGAGAAGGTGCAGACTTTGATATCTTTAGACATTTGTAAGGGGGAAATAACCAAGTATGGATTCATTTATTTAAGGTCAGGGAATGGGATTGGGATAGGGTTGAAAAGGGGACAATTTATGCTAAAAGTAAGCCAGTGTTCTCTCCACTGATGCTAATGTTCAGGGATCAGGGCATAGGATCAACTCAATTCTTGCTCCTCAGGGCCACCCTTCAAAAGAAAAAGAAGGGGAAGGAGAAGGAGAAGAAGGAGAAGGAGAGAGGAGAAAGCACTCCTTCCCTCAAATACATAACTGTCAGTCTGCCTTACTGCCATGCTGGGTTCAACCCTCACAATCTAAAATAGGAGGAATGCCATCTCCCTGATTTGTCCTCCCTGCGCATTGATGGATAAAGTCCCAATGCTAAGAACTAACATTTGTACAGCGCACCTTATTTTTAAAAGTCTCATGTCATTGGATCCATGCAATAATTTTGCAAGGCAGGCAAGCAAGCTGGCATTAGCGGTAGGCTCATTTGATAGAGGCCGTTGGTTTTCCGGGGGTGGAGGGGGTAGGGACTGATCCAAACCCACACAGCTGGCTTGAAGCTGCACCCACCCGCTTTTCTTCTCCCACGTTGCCTCCTTGTATCCTGGCAGGCTGGGGCAACTAGCAGATTCAGTCTTTGTCCTTTGACTTGTCCCAAGATCTCAGACTTCAGTTCTTTGCTGCAGTTGAACCAATTCTCATTTTTATACTACACTCCTCCTCGTTCACCTCTTACACATTTATTTGCAAAATATTTACCTGTGGGTAGTATTTTTGAGGTGTCTGAGTTGTATTCAAATGGGAATGGCTCAAGAAATAACTTCCAGGGTGACAATTTGCAAGTCAGTGAATCCCCTGTGACTGTTTTTCATGTTCATCATCTTCATCTTTTTCACTCCGTGAAAAAGCTCTTTAGTTCTTTCATTCCACAAATCTAGGAATGTAGTTTTAAAGACGCACCAAAATTAGCCTCCTTCTTGATTTTCTAGCCTGCAAACTTTTTCAGAGTTCTCCAGTCTCCCTCCATTGCTTCTGTATCATTACCATTTAATGTAAAAACAGTATGTTCCAGTAAAAACAAAAAACCCAATACCTTGAAAAGAATCCTCAAATCATATTGCAATTTTCTCTTACTCAAACAATTCCTCTTGCGCCTGCCTTCTGTGCCTGGGGACCGGCAGACACGACTACACGAAGGGCAGTAAGGCACTTTGTGACAGTTTGGAGGTGGCGCCTTCTCCCCTGCTCTGGCACTCAAGGAGCTGGGACGTGGGCCCATGGGCACAGGTCTCCCGCTTGGCCTCACTGCTGACTCTATGGACAGGTGCAGCACCTGCTGGTTTGGGACGGGGGCCATTTCTTTTTCTCAGTTTCACTAAAGATTCTGCTTGACACAGAATGAAACAAGGTTAGAGCCAATCTCCACCTCTACCTTCATCACCGTGTCTATTTATTGGGTGATCTGCAGCGCAATGGAATATTCATCTGGGAACCTGTGAGCTACGCTGTAAAGGCAAGCTAGTATTTCTGAAGGAAACGAAAACCGTAATGGCAATACGTAATAAATAAACTGTAATTTATGCAAACCCAGAAGCACTCATGTCAGATTGGCATACGTTTTCCTCTTCCACCTAGAGGATATCACATCTGTCTGTTACAACATGATTTAGCATTTAGCAAGGAATTCTGTCCCACCAAGGAAAACGTAGAAAGTTCAGTAAAAGTCAAGCTCTTATAAGAAGCACAGACTTGCAGTGGACGAGGACTTTAGATGATGCCAGTAGGGGCTTGAATCCTGGTTGTGCCACTTATTGGCTGTGTGGCCTTGGGCAAGTCAATGACTGTCTTTTCTTGGATTTGCTCATTTAAAAAATGAAGATCATCACAGGACCTACTTCACGGAGACTTAAAGTTAAGTGAGTGAGTATACGTAAAGCACTTAGAAGAACCCTCGGCATACAACAAGCACGGGGTTACTATGACGTGATTCTGTGTCCTTACTATTTTTATGATTATTCACCAAGAGACATCAGTCTATATTTGGGCATAGACGGGTGAACAATGGAATCAGTTATGTGAAACAGGCTGCATTCCCATTTAGATGCATGTATCAGTTTGTTCATTTTTATTGCTGTGTACGATCCCATTGTATGAATGAGCCACAATTTGCTTGTCCTTTCATCAGTTGCAAGATACTTGAGTTCTTTGCATTTTTGGCAATTATGAATCAGAAACTCCTCATTTCAGGGTTTATACAATAGACTAACCAAGACTGTTTATAAGTTTCCCTATGAAAAAAATCAGTAGGAACTATTGAACTTGACCTTGATGTAAGCATTCCCTTGGTCTATGTTTTCAATCCTGGTCAACCCTCCATGAACTTTACACTCATCTCACTAACCAATATTTAAAGTGATCCAATTGATTGCCTTCTACAGTTTCTTTTTTGTTCACCTAAATGGAAATAAGGACAAAAAGGAAAGAGGTGGATTAGACTATAGCAATATAGACAATTTCTCAAGTTTCCAGCTCATAATGAATATTTACTGCTGTGATTTCTCTTGCTTCATTTTTTCACTTTGCTGAAATTCAGTACCTTGTGTGGGTTATAAAGTGCCTTTCCCATTTTCATTTGTAATGTAGATTTTTAAATTCTTTAATATTATCCAGTTTTATATAACCGTGCTGTTTTGTGAATATTTTAGTAAGCGGTTCCTTTTCAAACTTAGCTTATAAAGATATGCATTTGCTTTCTCATTAACATTAATAGACTTTTGGTGGCAAAAACCATCCATTATATATAGCATTGCCGGTTTCTATGCATAGACTGAGAGATTTTAGCCTTATTAAAAAGTTCAATGTAAAATGTTAGGCCTTTTTCCTTACTTTTTATCCGTGATTATTCAACTAGACCTTAACAGGTCTTCTGTTTCTGGGCTTGGGCCGCCAGTGTGTCTGAGGGATTGTAAGACACGTACTGAATGACTGTGTGGAAGTTCTGATCACTAGAGGTGAGGCTGATGGGGGTGTGGGGTGTGGAGATCTTTAAAGCGGCCTCTGTCTGTCTTCACAAACACATTTCCCTGGGCTTCCTTTCACATTTGCTGAGATTTTCAAGAATCCAACATCATTTTGAGGCATCCTTGTATCTCGTTCATAGGTAATATTGGGCATATGCACCCTTCCAGGTTCTAGGGAATGAATGCAGTTCGAGCCAATTCAAAGAGTAAGTTCAGAGGAAGACTTTCGGCCCCTGCTAGTGTGGACCAGTCAGCTACCCAAGAGCCCTGCGCATCTCCGGCTCCTTCATCTGCTAAGGGTGGCAGCTTCCCTACGGAGCCCTCAGGAGCAGAGGACGGGGCAGCCCTCCAAAGGATGTCCCTCTCTTGAATGCTTTCGCCTCCCTCCCCCGCACCCCCCCCCCGCCCCCCCCCTGACGGGGCTGTGATGGTGGAANATGTAGGAACAGTATTCTCCATAGAGCTGGCTCCCAGGGTACAGTATTTATTGAATTGAATTGAATTGACTTAAGCTCCTTATTAAAAGGACCAGCATGAATGTTTTGAAATGGTTTTAATTCACTTCCTCTCCTCAGTTTACTGAGGAACCTCTGTTGTTCTCACTCCAGATTCTCCAACAATGGTTTCAAAACACAGGGCACCCTAATGAGATCTTAAAATCCTTATACCTTTCCTTTATTGTACCACAGAGTGGGTGCTTCTCTCCAGGCTCTAACCTGTGTCTTTAGGGTCTGCCGCTCTCAGCCTTTCCATGGAAACGAGCCTTTTCACACCCGAGGTTTCCTGCCTTCAGACTCTGTCCCCAGCCAGACGAATGAAGGCCATTTTTGGGTTTCTTTGTGCATTGGCACTCAGATGTGAGAACGTGTATTCTCTTGGATGTAAGAATTAAAAGAAAACTCTCAAGTACTTTTTAAATGAAATCAATGATTGATACATAGTTTATACACAGTAAAAGCCACCCTTTTTAATGTATGATTCTGTCCACCAGCTTTTACAGTCATGTAGCCATCAACACAATTAAAATACCAGACAGTCCCATGACCCTGAAAAGCGGTTTGATGCCAGTTTGTAGCCAAGCCCTCCACCCAGCTTCACCCCTGACAATCACAGATTGGCTTTCTCTCCTAGTTTTTCTTTATAAATCATATAAACTGAGTTATACAGCATTCGTCTTTTGAATCTTTTCTTTTCTTTTAGCTTTTTCATTGTTTTTGTTATGCACCACGTTAATACATGCTGTGTGCTGCATAACACACCGCATAACTTTCTAGCAGGAGTACCTGCGCATAACCCAGTGATTTTACATCAGTCAGTAAAATGTTCCCTTGATCGATGTTCTCCAAACGCTTTGATACCTAGTGATGATTAACTCCAGAGACACTCCTATCTCTTTCCATCAAACCCCACCATATGAATAACGGACAACCCTTTTCTTCTTGGCCCCCATTAGTGAACCTAGGATGAGCACAGTGGCCACTACAGGGATAAGCAAGCACAGGGCCAACCCCGGGCAGAATCTCCAACCACGGGGCACCTCAGTTGCCGAGAATCTTCTTTCTCTCATTTAGCACCATCATGCATTTGAGATTCACCTATAAGGTTGCATGTATCAGTGATTAATTTTTTTAGTTGTTGAGAGCTATCCCGTGTTGTGATTGTACCGGATTGCTAATCTATTCACCGGCTAAAAGTCATTTGGGTCATTTTCAGTTTTGGTGATTATGAATGAAGCCACTGTAAGCATTCATTTGTTGTGGACCTCAGTGTTTATTTCATTTGGATGAATGCCTAGATGTGCAATCATTGGGTGACATTGTAAATGCATGTTCTGCTTTATAAGAAATTGCCAAACTGTTTTCCAAAGTGGTTGCAACTTTTGCATGGTCGCCGGCTGTGTATAAGCATTCCAGTTGCTCCACATTCCCGCTTGGTATTTCCAATTAACAATTTGTTGGTGTTATTGTTTAAGGTTTAATTCTTCTAATAAGCACGTAGTGTAGTGTTATCTCATTGTGGCTTTAATTTGCTTTTTTTCTACTGACTAATGATGATGAAACATCTTTTCATGTGCTTATTTTCCATCCATATATCTTCTTGGTTAAGTGTCTGTCTAAATCCATCTCCCATTTTTACTAAGGTTGTTCATTGATATTGAGTTTTGAGAGCTCTTTATATCTTTTATACACAAGTTCATTATCAAATATGCTCTTTGTAAGGATTTTCTTCTGGTCAGCAGCTCACTTTTTAAATTTTATTAATGGAGTCCTTCAATGCAAAGGGGATTTTACTTCTTTTTCAAAGTTATCTTATTTTATTTAAACTTAATTAATTAATATATAGGGTATCATTAGTTTCAGAGGTAGAGTTCAGTTATTCATCAGTTGCATACAACACCCAGTGTTCATTACATCATGTATCCTTCGTAATGCCCGTCACCCAGTTTCCCCATCCCCCACCCACCTCCCCTCCAGCAACCCTCAGTTTGTTTCCTAGAGTTAAGAGTCTCTTAGGGTTTGTCTCTCTCTCTCTGATTTCATCTTATTTTTCTTCTGATGATGTTCAATTTATTGATTTTTTTTCTTTTATGGCTCATGGCTTTGGTGCTTAAGAATCCTTTGCCTAGGGGCGCCTGGGTGGCTCAGTCTGTTAAGCATCTGCCTTCAGCTTGGGTCATGATCCCAGGGTCCTGGGATAGAGCCCCATGTTAGAAAGGGAGCCTGCAGCCCACTTTTCCCTCTCCCTGTGCTGCTCCCTCTGCTTGTGCTAGCGTGCTCTCTCTCTGTCAAATAAATTAAAAAAAAAAAAAAAAGAAACCTTTGCCTAAATCAAGGTCACAAGTATTTTTCCTGTGTTTTCTAGTAGAAATGTGATAGTTTTAGGTTTAGGTTGTGAGTTAGTGGTTGTAAATGGTGCAAGATATGGGGAAGCTTTATTTATTTATTTATTTGCTCACAGATATCCAATGGTTCCAACACTATTTGTTGAGACAAGTCTTTCCCTCATTAAGTTACCTTTGCAATTTTGTTGGAAATAATTTGATCATTTACATGAGAGTCTATCTGTGTGCTCCCTATTCTGTTCAATTGATCTATGTGTCTATCTTTTTCATCAATACCAGATTATCCTGATTACTAGAGCTTTATAAAAAGTCTTGAATTCAGGTCATGCTGAGTCCTTGTTCTTCTTCTTTTAAAAAATTGTTTTGATTATTCTAGTTTCTTCGCCTTTTCATGTAAATTTTACAATCAACTTATTAGTTTCAACAAAAATTTCTGCTGGGGTTTTGATTGGGATTTCATTGCATCTATAGATCAATTTTGGGGAAAATTATCAATATTGAACCTTCTAATTAATGAATACTATGTACCTCTCTACTTATTCATTTTTTCCCCACATTTTTCCTCAGTGTTTTGTGGTTTTCAGCATAGAAATTTTGCATATCTTCTGTTATATTTAAAATTAAGCGTTTCATTTCTTTGCTGCTTTGATAAAAAAAATAGGCATTTAGGATAATTGACTTCATCATTTTCTGTTATCACAATTGTTTCTTGAATTTTTTTCTTTTGCTCTTTCTACTTTACTTTTCTGTTTATTTCCCTCCCTCCCTCTCTCTTTCTCCCACCTTCATTAGAATCATGTGTGCATACTATTTCATAAGGTTTTTCCATGTGACATTTATTTTTAATGCCCACATCCTTTGAAAACTTGCAACTGTTTACTTACGCAGAACAATTAAGTTTCAACTACTAGTAAAACCAGTGAACATCTTTGTGCATATGACTTTTCAAAGAGGGAATATCTTTGTTTAAAAGTCTTTGTTCTTTATTGAAAATCTTTTGATGGAAAATCAACTAAAGGGGAAGCTCATGATTAATCTACTCTATCATAAATTTTTGGCAATATTAAAAGTTCAAAAATGTTGAACTATATTAAAAGACAATTAAATTAGTGAAATATACTTGAATATAAGTGATGTGCAAACATGAACAGTGTTGCTAAGTCCTTCTGTTAACTAGATTAAAGTGGCCCAGTGTTTTCACAGGATTTTACCATTTGACTTCTATAGATGCAGTGCAGGGTTCCTTACGTGACTATAATCTATTTAGATCTTCTCCTTTCAATGAACATAAGGGTGTTTGATTTGTTGCCATTACAATCATTGCCCCAGCAGGCACCTTTGTGTCTGTTCTTTTGCACAAGTGTGAGGATTTTTCTTCAGTACCTTTTTTCATGCCCCATATTTTGAAACTGGGGGTGTCTTGCAAGCAACATGTGGCTATTTTTTCAAGCCAATCTGATCATCTCTCAAGTGGATGGTTTCAGTTCTACTACATACTGTGGCAGATGCTGTTGCTGCCACTTTCCACATCACCTCTGCCCTCCTGAGTCCCCCTGAGCTGAGGCATGTCCCTGCAAGGTGACCTCCTCAGCTCCCATGTTCGTGTCCTCCTTCGTCTTTGCTTGAGGGCCTTCTCAGGTGCTGCAGACACTTGCTCTGCCCAAGACAGGCTCGGTGCTGAAATGACGGGAAGTTGAGCCACAGGGAGACAACTGCTGTCAACGGGGCCGTGCCTCAGTGCCCCGTCCGCACGATGGATGATTCTACTTCTAGGTTCTCATCATTTGAGAGGGTCCCCCCTGCCACTGAACCCCAAGTGCTCAAAAGTCCCACCAGCTCACCAGCACAATTTTAACGGGTTTCTCACATTCCCTTTCTCACATATGCTTGCTGGAATCATCTCCCAAAAAACTACCCATGTCCAAGTCTAGCAAGCTCTGCTTGGGAGAGGTCCACACTCAGACCGTTTTGTCATGAATATGATGCCCTTATTTTTGTGTTTTCTGTTTATGTTGCTTTTTATATTCTTCCTCTGTTTCCATCTTTTGCTGAGCGGAACTAGGTTTTTTTTTGGTTCATGTTTTTCTTCTGTCTGGGAATTACAGATTACATTTCTATTTTTTCAATGGTTGCTTTAACTTTTTAAGATATGTACACAGATATAAAAATTTCTGAGAAAGCTGAAATTTATTCTCATTTGTTCTGTCCTCCTCAAAAAGAAAAGAATGTTGCCTCGCTTTACCTTTCTGTCCACCACTTCTCTAATTATTTCTGCCCTCATTTCAATTGTCAATGGCCATCAATATTTTATCATTCCGATTTTGTCAGCACTCCATAGTTGATGAAGTTAGTCAATGTATTTCATCAATTTCTATGCTCACCATGGTTTCTCAAGTACCACACATTCACCCCAGGTTTACTCCTCTGCTTTTTAAATATGTACTTTAATAGTTTTGGACTATTTTGCAGAACTATTTAATAGTTTGGACTATTTTGGACTATTTTCCAGGAGTGGTGGTAAACTCTTATTTTTATGCTCTGAAAATACTTTTTCCTTCCCTATTACTTTAGAACGTTAGTTTTTCATCTGATGTTATATTTTCCCCTGAGCTTTTGGAAGATATTATTGTCTTCTGGCATCAGTTGTCATTCATTGTCATTGATAAAATAGTAACTTTCCAACTAATTGCTGGTTTCTCTGTAGGTAATCAGTATTTTCAGTCTGGCAGCTTTGCAGATTCTCTTAATACCACTTAGGTTTTACCTTTATGTTATTATGTGTGGAGATTCTCCATGTCTTCCTCATATTTCAAATGTCTTATCTCTGTCTTTTGTATAATAGATACATTGCAAAAATATTCTTTAATTCTTTAATTTTTAAAAATTTATTGCCTAAGTATTTTTTTTAAACTGGGTATTTTTTGATTCACAAACTATTTTGCATTAATTTTCAAGGATTTTAATTGGCTCTTTTTTATGTTATTACTCTCCATTGTGTTTCAGAATCTCTCATTTTTGTTTAATAGATGTTATTTCTTACTTTAATCTCTGCGTTTCAAACATAACTTTTTTTAAAGCCATGTTTCACATTTTAAAATGATTTTTATTTCATCTGGGGTCATTTCATTTCCTGGTGGTTGATTTGTGGTGTGTTATTCTTAGCATTGCTGTTTCTCACTTTAGATTTGCAGGCTCATATAGTCACTCTCTCTGCTCCCGTCCATTCCCTTCATGCCCCTCCCCTTTCTCCACCTGCCCTAGCTAATCATTTTGTGCATGCCGGTGCCTTGTTTCCCTGGAGCTCAGAGTCCAGAACCAAGTGTTGTCCTGCTGCTTTGGGTGTTTCTGTTGCAGTTACAAAACAGCCTTGGGTTGCTGAGATTCAGATCCTTCCTGCAAGCCAGGGTCAAAGTCCTTGTGCTTTTCTAGATAAACAGCTCACATTTCCCACCACATTTGTTCCTATTGTCCTTCCTTGGTAGAAAGAGGAGTCTGTTCCAACTCAGTTCATATTGAGAGCTTGGCTTTGATCCCTAACTACTCAACAGATGCACCCTCCTGGACACGTCTATCTTCCCTCAGTTCTGGAGAACAGCAGGTGCAGGTCAGCCTCAATTTCCCCTTTCTGTTTCTTTTTCCCTTCCAGTGACAAAGATGTTTGTCCTACTTCTCCACTTAGTTATGTTCTCCTAACCCTCTCAGTTGCATGTTCTGGGTTATTCCTGTGTGTATGGTGATGATGGTGGTGGAGTGAAGGAAGAGATGACAGATACCACACCACCTGGGCCAGAAGTTCAATTTTCCCCTCACCAAGAGTTCAAATGTAAACTGAAGATCTGTTCTAATGGGCACACATTTCAAGTGAGATAAATAAAAATTAGTGAAAGAAAATAGCATCAAAGCATAATGTTTTAGAATGATGTTTTCAAGACAGCTGATTTTTCATGATCAATAACAGGATGAGGAGAAGTCTGTAGGGACAAATGAGGGTGCAGTATTCTTAGAAATTCACGGTCTGTCTTACTTGCCAAGGCACCAAATGGCTTCAGGGGAATTTACACTCTGATTAGTGTAGAACTTTAAAAGATAAATCTGTAATGGCTGCAGAGAAGCAGCAAAATTAATGGCTGGCCATCTGGCTTGGTTTTATTAACCTATTTGTTCCAACTGTGCTTGTTGGCCTCTGTAGATAGGGCAGATGAAGATGAACCAGCTACAAGAAATTTTTAAAGCACTTCTGAGATTTTTCTCCCTCTTTTCTTGAAAGAATTTGTGTAAGACTATAGTTTCATGTAGGTGTTTATCCACTTAACAGACATCAATGGCATCTATCACATAGGCGGCCCTGCAGAACACCAAGCAGGAAACATGAGAAAGGCGCACAGCCCTCATGTCCAAGGGCCCCTTGGAGACTGCTCTCCTTTGAGTGCTGGTCAACCTTCATGGTAGCCTGTTTGTTTTCAAATTCTTAACCGTGTGATTGGAATTTTGTAAGAGTGAAACAAAAATATTTTCTAGGCAACTAGAAGGTTTTCTTCTTTCTTTCTTTCTTCCTTCTCTCCCTTCCTTCCTCTTTTCTGTCTTCTCTTTCTCTGTTCTCTTTCCTTTCCTCTGATTTCCTTTTTCCTCCTTCTTTTCCCTCCCTTCCCCCCTCTCTCCCTTCCTTCATAAGATACCGGATGCACTCTCTTTTATGGTTCCTTTGGTGAAAGAATTTAGGAAGGGGCTGTCTATCCAAATGCAGGGTCCCAAATGCAGGTCTAAAGCACCAAAAGGGAGGCACCATGACATCTCCTACCCTGCACTCTGACTTATTTGGCTGGCAAGATGCTCTTGAGAAAATGGGGACCAACTAGTTATAGAGATAAGAAGAGAAAGAAGGGAATGAAGAGGAGGAAGAAAACAGCAATAGAAAGTGGACTATGCCAGGCACTCTTTTCACAAAATTTGAAATTCTTCCCCTAATAAGGCCTTTGAGATCTGGTACATGACCTCAAAGGATGTACATTAACACCCCCATCCCATTCTTGGCTTCAAAGGCACACTGGGCAGCCAGCAGGTGGAGAGCAGGAGGGATGGAACGGTGGTCAACAAGGATCTGACAGCATTAAGAGCTATGACAGGCATGGGAACTATCTGTAGATGTTAGGGCCATAGGGCCAGGGTGTCCACAGGGCTGGGGTGTCTGCAGGGCCAGGGTGTCCCATGGGGCCAGGGTGTCCATGGGGCTGGGGTGCCCATGAAGCCAGGGTGTTGTGGAGAGCCCTGGATTTGCATGTGTAAGTGCTGGATTTGAGTCTTCTTTCACTTGTAAGATGTTTGATGGGGTGAGTCATAATGGATTTGAATCTGTTTCTTCGCCTACACAATGGATAGAGCTATTTAACTTATAGTGTTGCATGTAGGTTAAACACTCAGGCTAAGTGAAAAATCTCTGCAAAGAATGAAGACAATCCAACCATGTAGGTTTGGCCTCACAGCTGTGACTGTTGATATCCAGGACCTACAACTGGGACACTCATTCTGAAGAATTCTTCATTTCTTTAGAAATGAGTGGTTTAGTGTCTCTCTTTTCATTGTTTTTCCTGCTTTTAACTGTTGTACTCATACTTACTGATGTGGCCTGGGAGAAATATGGTGGCACCGCAAGCTTCATTTCTAGGAGACTGGGAGTCAGATTTGGGTTTTTCTTTAGAGTTCTTCAGCTCGCTCTCCCTCTCTCTTTTTATCCTCCCTCTTTCTAACACTTGTCTTGAGAAGACAGACAAAAATGGAAGAAAGGTCAGCATGGACAGAGAGAAGTCATAAATCCAATAAGTATTTAATTTGGTTTCTATTGTCTGTTAGGGATGTAATGGTGGAGAAGGAATGGGTTTCAGGGAAGGCGGGGGTGGAGGTGGGGAGGTATAAATGAGGAAACCAGTAAATAAGCAGGGAATTGCAGATGGAGGTGCCTGGCATGAAGGGTGGAATAGCCAAGTGTTTTCCTTTCTCTGCCACCTCTACTGCTATGTCTTGTTTGTTTCTCAAGGAACATGGCTTTGTGTAATGGTACCAGTGACCACCATCCATCTGTACCATACATTCGCGTGTGTCCAGCCCTGTACTTTCCTTTGATCCTCACCATAATTCTACCAGGTAGGTGGCATCTTTATCTTCATCAGGAGATGGAAACATTAGTTAACTTGAATCATGCAGCTAGTGAGGAATGGAGCAAGAACTCACATCCAGACTTGTCCCTGTTGCCTGTGTTCCACACAGATGAGTTGCACGGATGTTTGTTTGAGAGGATCCTAAAGTCAGTGCACTGGGTGCGTGGGGTTCTCCTGGAATGCTATGATCATGGACAAGGTAGTTGCACCCACACAGGCAGACTCTGATAGGCACCCCAGAGGGACTTGACTGCACATAGTACCAGACCTCTTCTCTGGTACCCATGTGTAACTTTCCCTTTGTGCGCATGCCTTATACTGTTGTTTTTGTCAGTCATGTCTTTGGTTACAATGCTAAAGGGATTGGAGGGATTCCAAGTGACAGTCTGCAGTCCTGCTTCTGTATAACAACCACTCTTGTGTGTGTCTGTGTCTGCTACGCTGGACAGTAGCTTTGGGGGGTGCTCAGGGATCACTCACTTTTCCTCTGAGGCACAGACAGGGGAAGATATTTTAGGCTTTGTTTTGGCATAGCTGTCCATATTTCTGTGAGCACCCCTGTGTGTGTATGTGTTTACTAAGTTTACATCAGCTTGCCTCAAATAACCCTCTTCTGACTGTAATGAGGCCACATTTTGTTTTCTCTGTGAATAAATGAGATCCAAAATTATCCAACATCTGCAGAGCTTGAGTTAACACGATGCTACCTCCCCCTCCCTATCCTTTCCAGAACAAAAACCAGTTTGTCATTTGCTCTCTGGATTCTTTTTGAAATGTTTATAGCAATGCTTTTTCCTCGAGAGTGAGTTTCATGCTTCATAGTGTATTTTCCTCAAGCTTTTTGATGGTTTTTATAAGAGCAATTGAATTTAATCCAATTTAACAACCATTCACTGGGACTTAGTGGGTGCCAGGTTCTGAGGATGGAGCACAGAGCCAGTAGACACTGGCTTGGGCTCCTCTAGGCAGCAGGTTTCCCAGGGCCCTGTCTCTGTCCTGGATTCCTGCCATAGGTCCCATGCTCCTCCCTGTACTCACACCATAGACAAATCCCACAAAATCTCTGGCTTCCAGCTTTGCCCTCTATAAAATTAAAGGGTAGGCAATGGCGAACCATCTATAAAAGTCCCAGGATTCTGGATCTGTTTGTAAATCTTGTGTTGAATCTCTTGTGAAATAGATAAAAATCCCCCCCACTCTTCAATTCAATAGGCTTATGGTGCCTTTGAGTGTGTGTAACAATTGAAC